>NW_021940718.1:2531483-2538629 GCF_001715985.3 Manacus vitellinus
CGGGGTGAGCTGCCGCCCCGACGGGCGGGACGTGGCGGTCGGGCCTGACTCGGCTGCCAGCTGCGATGACAAGGGCAGCCAGACCGACGTGGGCAGCATCGTCCTGGTGGGAGGACAGAAGGAGCCTGGTGCGGGCAAGGAGGCAGAGCCTGGGGGGGGCAAGGAGATGGAGCCTGGTCCAGGCAATGGCCCGAGCAGCCTCTCAGTGCAGGGCACGGGAGCAACAGAGGGGATGTGCCCAGGCAGCCTGGCCCCCAGGCCAGCTGTGCTGGACACGACACACAGCAGCCAGGACCCGTCCCCAGCACGGGACAGTGGAGCCACCCCAAGCCCTGCAACTGGTGAGTCAATGCCTTGGATGACACCAGGGTCTGGGTTGGGATGTTCCTGTGGGAAGGGAGAGGATGGCCCTGTTGGGGACGGTGCCTGCAGGGCCAGCACTACCTGCAGCTGCCCATGTCCCTTCTCTACCCGCCCTGGGGTCTGGTGGGTTTGGGGTGCTTGGCCAGCCTCAAGGAGAGACTATTTACAAGAGCATGTAGTGACAGGACAAGGGGGAACAATTTCAAACTGACAGAGAGTACATTTAGATTAGATGATACTAGTGAAAAATTCTTCCCTGTGAGGGTGATGAGGCCCTGGCACAGGTTGCCCAGAGAAGTTGTAGATGCCCCATGCCTGGAAGTGTTCAAGGCCCAAGATGGAGGGGCTTGGAGCAAGGTGGTCTGCTGGAAGGTGTCCCTGCCCATGGCAGGGGAGTTGGAGCAAGATGATCTTTAAAGTCCCTTCCAAGCCAAACCGTTTTGTGATTCTAAGATTCTAAGATTCTTGCTCACTGGCCCCTGACATCCACCTCTTTGCCCACAGGAGCCCTGAAGTCCATCATGAAGAAGCGGGATGGTCCCCCCCGGAGCGAGGCAGAGGGCAGCAAGAAGAGCCTGCAGTTTGTGGGAGTGCTGAACGGGGAGTACGTGCTGAGGGGGTTCCTGCAACCCCCATGAGCCAGTCCTGGCCCCAGCATCCCTGTCCTGGGCTGGAGGCACTGACAGTGGCAGGGCCTGGAGGGGACCAGCCAGGTGCTGTGTTGCCACCCAGGATTCTCCCTCTGTGCAGGTATGAGAGCACATCCAGTGAGGAGGAAGAGGAAGAAGGTGACAGCTCCTCTGAGAAGGGTTTGGCCGACAGCTCTGACAGCTCAGAGCAGGGAGACACCGAAACCTCGGAGGAGGAGGCCGGGGAAGGCGCGTGTGAGCCAGGACAGGAGTGCCAGGGGACTGACGTGGCCCTGCCAGAGCTGCCTGAGGTGAAGGAGAAGTAAGTGCTGATGGGAAAGGCTCCCTGGCCCTGCGCAGCTGGGAGCCATGGGCTGGCACTGGCCCTGCTGGCTTGGGGCATCTGCCATGGCTTCGGTGCAGCCGATGGAAAAAACACATTCAGCTCCTGCAGAAACCATTCATCAGGGAACAATGCTTCCAGCTTCTTGGGTCTGCTAAGGAAAGGACAAGAGGCCCCAGATGCCTCTTTGCTGCAGAAGATAGTTTGGAGTGGGACAAAAAAAGCCAACAGTCCTCAATGGCATTTTTCAACAAAAGGAAAAAATTTGGCCTAAGAATGGGTAAATCGTGCCCGAGCACATCCGTATAAGGCTCCGTTCTGCGGAGGTTTGCAGAGGCTGAAGCTGCCAGGCTGCAGCCACCAGGCTGGAGGTTGTGCCTTGGGGAGCTTGTGGAGGCTCACAGGCACTGGGGAGCTCCACGGGGGGGCTCAGGGTGCCCCACCCCAAGGGTTTGGTGGGGTGATGCAGAGCTCTACACGAGATGCCCCCCTGCTCTCCCCAGGTTCGAGCTGAGCCCCAGGATGCGGGAGGCCTGTCTCATCGTCAAGACCCACCTGGGCCACCCCGGTGCCACCAAGAGCAAAGAGGTGGTGAGTGAGGTGCTGGGGTGGCTCGCCCAGCCCCTGCCAGCATCCCCCCAGGGCTGGCCCTCCCCAGAGAGGGGCCAGCAAAGCCTGGCTCAGCACCTTTCCCCCAAATACAGCCCTTTGCTCCAGGCTTTGTCCTAGATACCCCAAAACCTTTGTGGACTCAGCTCAGGCCATCCCAACATGGGTTTGGGGGGTTCAGGGTCTGGCCTTCACCCAGCCCCCTCTGGAGCAGGGATTCTGCTCCCCACCAGGCCACTGGTGGGGGGTGGGTGCAGGGTGGCCCATGCAGAGGCTTTGGGGGAGCCCCAGCCCCAGCTCAGCCCCTCTCTGCCCACAGCTGGCCAGCAGCAGCCTGGTCCTGCAGGAGTGGTTCCGTCTGTCCAGCCAGAAGTCGTCCGTCCCCGACACTGTTGCCAACCACCTCCTGGCGTTTGCCGAGGTCTCACCGGCTCTCCTGGCCCACGTGGTGAACCTGGCAGATGGGAACGGCAACACGGCCCTGCACTACAGCGTCTCCCACTCCAACTTCCACATCGTGCGGCTGCTGCTGGACACAGGTCGGTGCCCCCCACCCCAGGCCACATCCCACGTGGCCTGCCAGGCACCTGGGGAAGGTGCTGGAGCAGAGGGGCAGGGAGAACTGCCCAGGCTTGTGCCCGTGCATGGGTAGGGGGGGTGAGAGCCTGGATTTCAAGGGGGGACCCATCAGCAGTTCTGTGCCCACGGGGCTGTGGGATGGCTTACAGCACCCAGGCAGGGCAGGAGCCAGGCACATGGCTTGGTCCATGTCTCCCACCAGCCCTCCAGCATCCTGAGCCCCCTCTGCCCACCCCTGCAGGGATCTGTAACGTGGACCACCAGAACAAGGCCGGGTACACTGCCCTCATGCTGGCGGCGCTGGCGGCTGTCGAGCAGGAGGACGACATGAACGTGGTCCGGAGGCTCTTCAGCATGGGCAACGTCAACGCCAAGGCCAGCCAGGTTGGCACGGGCTGGGGGCCACCACATCCCACCCCTCTGCCCACACCCCCAAGCAGCTGCCAGAGCCACGCTCAGCTCTTCCAAGGGCAGGACCGTGGCTCTAAAACCTGGAGGGGTCAGCACACGGGGAGGGCATCACCTTAGGAGCTCCTCCTGGCTGGCACAGGGCTCTCGGCAGCGGCCCTGCAGGGCAGGGGGCACAAGCGGGTGGCACAGCAGGGGCAGGGGTGGCCTGGCAGTGTCCCTTCCCCGCAGGCTGGCCAGACTGCGCTGATGCTGGCTGTGAGCCACGGCCGGCAGGAGATGGTGGAGGCCCTGCTGGCCTGCGGGGCCGACGTGAACCTGCAGGACGAGGAGGGCTCCACGGCGCTGATGTGCGCCTGCGAGCACGGCCGCGCCGAGACCGTGAAGCTGCTGCTGGCTCAGCCCGCCTGCAACGTCTCCATCGTGGACAGCGTAAGGCTCTGCCGCCGGGCCTGGGCAGCCCCACGCCCTGTCCTGTCCTCACACCCCTTCCCACATGCTCTCCCTTCCTTTTTAGGATGGTAACAACGCCGTGGCCATCGCGCTGGAGGCCGGACACAGCGACATCGCTGCGCTCCTCTACGCCCACCTCAACGGCACGAAGGCTCAGCTGCCCGTGAGTACCACAGCACTGCCCCTGTCCCACACCACTGCCCATGTCCCACAGCACTGCCCCTGTCCCACACCACTGCCCATGTCCCACACCACTGCCCCGGCGCCTGCCACGTCCCACACTCAGGTGGGCAGGTCGCCCCAGGGGAGGGGACAGAGCCGTGGCACAGGTGAGGGTCTCCAGGAAGGAGCTGCAGGAGCAAGAGCAGAGCATTCCAGGTGCCACATGCTCAGAATAGCCCTGCTGGCCCTGACCAGGAGTCACTGGAGGGGTCTCTGGTGACATTTTGTGACTGCTCTCTCTGCAGCAGGCGGCATCACCGACAGCCACGAAGAACCCTGGGAGTCCAAAGAAACCAAATTAGAGTGACCTTGGGATCCAGCCAGCAGCCACCATCAGCACTGGGCTGTGATTCATGTTCCCTCACCTGCCACCCCTCTGTGCCAAATTGCTCTCTGCAGCTTTAGTCCTGTCACTAGCACTGTCCCTGAGCCTCCCTTGCCCGTCTCCACTCACACGTGGCCAACTCACTGCATCAAGTGACAGGAGCCAAGCATCAACTGACCTCGGGATGGGACATGCAAGGAGCAGAAGTCACCCCATCCCCTCTACTCCCTGCCATGACCAGAGCTGCACTGCCTCCGAGCCCTCTGCAAGGAGGGAGCAGCAGAGAACAAACTCAGCAGAACCAGCCCCTGGTTTGTGCTCTCTGGCAGCCCCGAGAAGGCAGCAGTGCTGGTGACACAGAGCCAGGAGGGCAAGTGACAGCTCCTGGCCCTGAGCAGGGTCACAGTGCTGTGCAGGACGTTGGGAGAGGGGACACCAGCTGGTCAACGCTGCCTCGGACGTGGGCTGGGAGCACTTCCAGTCTGACATACTTGCTGCCCTTCTTTTCTGCCATTTCCTTTCCTGGCTGAAATCTGTTTTTTTTTTTTATTTTTTCTAGCACATGCACACAAAGCAAAAAAATTATATTGCTTGGCCAAAGGATGGAGTTCCACATGAAATCACTCGGGATTTGGTTTGTTCAATGGGAGCAAAACCTCTGAGCAGTTGGGGCTGCAGCCAAGTGACAGAAGAGGCTTAGGGCCAAGGATGTGTTTGGGGACTGAGCCTGCCCAGATAATACCCCACATGGGGTCCTTCTCCCAAAGGGAAGAAAGCAATTGCCTCCTAAACATTTCCCCATTTAACCAGTCCCACAGACTATGCAAACAGCCAGAGCCCACAGCCCAGTCCCTCTCTGCCCACTTTCCATCCCAAAGGGGAGGACAGTGTCAGGAAAAACAGATGGGCCAGAAGAGCTCAGAGCACACAGGTAGGGCCTGTGGAGGGAAACACGTATGTCAGAGAACATGTGTGTCTTTGCAAGTGTATGAGTACTGTGTGGGGTGGGAACAGGGTAAGGATAAGGACCAGGAGGTAAAAGGGTTTTGCATGGGAAAGCAGCTCTGCTCTGAGCCCTTCACAAAAGTAAACCTGTCACAGCCCCCATTCCTGCTCCTTGGCCCAGCCTCCCCCTAACTTCTGCCCCTGCCAGGCCTGCTCTGAGCTGGGAAACATCCCCCCAAGAAACTATAAACCTCCCCCCCAAAGCTCTGGGCACCACCCTGCTGCCCTCTTCGTGGGCCCGTCTCAGCTTTGCACTGGAGTTATACACAGCGCTCACTGCCACTCTAATACACTACTCTGTTTACTGCTATTTTAATACTGGTGTTTATTTTTAAGATATAAATAAAATTTAAAGTTATTTTGAAATATTACAGTGACCACCAGCGGTCTCCTGCCTCCTTGTCATGATAAAGCCCCCGAGAGCTGCAGCAGAGGCACAGCCCCCACATTCCAAGTCATTCCCTTCAAGTTTATGCACTGACTACATCCCTCAGTCTGGTTTTCCTCCCACAGAACCGTCCCAGGCAGGTGCAGTGGTGTCTTTGCCCCTTTCACTCTGCAGGAAAAACAGGACAAGGGACCAGCCACAGCCCTTCACCAGCCCTGGTTCTCTGTGGTGCTGCATCATTAAGGGCAATCACCACACTGAGTGTGGGGATGCAAATCACCTCCCTCCTCACATGGACAGAGACCAGGCTGACCCCACAGGGATACAGCCCTGAACCACCCCCACTACAGGGTTTCCCTCTGTCTGGCTGCAGCTCACAGCTGGTGGCTCCTGTCCCAGTCACCCAGCAGTCAGGGCTGGCAGGGGCCAGAGCAAACACTCTTGGGTCACTGCTGAGGCTGTGAGGGAACAAACAGCAGCCAGAGATGTAAACTCTGAGGACTTCTGGCACTCAGGGCCAGTTCTGAGCTCTGCTGCATCCCACAAACCAGAGACAGCCTTGTGTGATGCTCTAAAACTGAAACAACACCAAAAAAGAACCACATTGAGCAACATCATGAGCACATTGACAAGGGCTTTCTCCAGGGCACAAAATTCACCTCAGGCTGCCCATGAGCTGCCCAGGGCATAACTAACACCTGGGAAAAATCCCACAAATACTCTTAAACACCAGCCCTACAGAAATCATCATTGTCTGCTCAAGTTTAGCAATGTGTACATCTGTCCCAGCAGTGCTCTGCTCAGCTTTAGGACACCCAGACTCTCAGTCACACTGCCACTGACCTGCCTCAGTCAAGCTCAGGACATTGCAGGACAAAGAACACTCACATCAAAGATCACAGACCAGGGGCTGCAGACTTGACTTTGCTTAAACACACCACAAACCAGGACAACTCTAAGCTGACAGAAAACACCAGTCCTTAAAAACCAGCCCTTGAAGCAGGATAGTTTTCAGGCTCATTCCTAATTTTTTCAGCCATACTTTTGCTTCATGTAATATCCTAAAGCAATACATCTTGCTAGCTGATCTTGTGGTGGAGGGGAAAGCTGAAGAAAGTGAGATAGAGGAGTCAGACAAGCACTTGCTCTCTGCATGTGACTGACAGGAAGGACAGCAAGTAGGTGTATTTATAGCAGCATTCAGAGAACAGCTTACTGAGGACAGACAGACAGAAGCAGCAGGTTGTTGCTTTGCAAGCTGGTACCAAGCTTGATTTCCAACTTGTGATTAAATTCCACTGAGGTCCCGTAAGTTTCCGACGCCACTTCACTATCACATAGAGAAAACTGCTTACCAGGAAGGTCAGGATTAAGGCTGCTGTAATCAAAACACGGTTATTTTTGTTGTGACAGGTCAATAAAGATGCAATAATATTACAACGAATGCATTACGTGCAACCCCAGCAACAAGCAGGGCGTGCTGCTGTCCCTGCTGAGCCCGAGGAAAGCAGCAGGTGCTCAGGTATGAGACAGAGCTCCCAGGCGCTCCCTGAGTGAGACCCGGGCACGGGGCTACTGGAAAAACCCTTTATTGCAGTGACAAGACCACCACGCTCCTCCCCACCCGCCAGGCTCCATCCCCTGACGGACGATGCAGGGACGGTCGACAGGCTCCATCCCCCGATGGAGGACCCAGGGACGGGCGCTCGGGCAGGTCCCGCTCAGCGCAGCCGCCGGGCCTCGCGCTCCGACTCCAGCAGGGTGAGAACGTCTCCCTCTCGCACCGGGCCCTTCACGTTGCGGATGATGGAGCGGCTCGTGT
>NW_021940718.1:2539539-2540888 GCF_001715985.3 Manacus vitellinus
TGCAGGGACACAGCCCGGCAGGTAGGTCTGGCCTGGGCGGTGCTGTCGCTGCTGAGCGGGCTCAGCCCTCATTTACACCAGGAGCGTGGTGCAGAGTTACCCAGGTTGGTAGAAGAACGTGGAAGTAATTGTTTGTGTCGGTGTCTGTTTGCGAATAAATGAGGTGGCAGGAAGTTCAGTTACTGTGCTCTGGAGTGCCTGTGTCCAGCTCTGGGGCATCCAAGAAAGATGTAGATGTATTGAAGCAAGCCCAGAGGAGGCCACAATGATGCATCAAAGGCTGGAGCCCCTCTGCTCTGGAGACAGGTGGGAGAGCTGGGGGGGTTCACCTGGAGAAGAAAAGGCTCTGGGGAGACCCGAGACCCCCTTCCAGGGCATCAAGAGGCTCCAGGAGAGCTGGAGAGGGACTTGGGACAAGGCCTGAAGGGACAGGACAAGGGGGAATGGCTTCCCATTGCCAGAGGGCAGGATTAGATGGGATATTGGGAAGGAGTTCTCCCCTGTGAGGGTGGGGAGGCCCCAGCACAGGTTTTCCAGAGCAGCTGTGGCTGCCCCATCCCTGGAATTGTCCAGGACCAGGTTGGGCAGGGCTTGGAGCAACCTGGGCTAGTGGAGTGTGTCCCTGCCCGTGGACATCTTCAATGTCCCTTCCAACCCAACCCAAACCATTCTGGGACTGTGACTAACAGACCCCTCCAGGACTACTCCAACCTGGACTGATTAAACCTGAGTGTGATTTCCATAGAGTTACTAAAACCTCTCCTCTCTCTTCCTTCCTCTGCCGCAGTTCAGACTCTGCAGTGACAACGACGCAGAAAAAAGCAGTGACACCAGGACCACCACTTAGGAAGTGGGAGATTTCCAAGGACCAGCCCTACCTGTGAGCAGAGAGTGAGCCAAGGCTGCATGATGGTGCAGGTGCTTCCAGAGCAGCTTCAGCAGGGAGGCTGTGGTGGATTTGGCTTCAGGAGTGCTGCAGGGAGCTGATATCTTACTAATAAATGTATTTAAAGCTGTGACTACACCCCCTCCCTGTTTTGTCTGTTCTGTTATTCAAGTTACTGCTCTTTAACGCCCATGTAAGGTTTGCTTGATGGAATAGCGACACAGCACAGGGATTTGAGCACAGGCTTGGGGGATTTGTGAGCCGTAGATGAAATGTCAGCAAAGAGCAGAGCTGAGTAAAGCACAGCCTTGCCCACAGGGCCCACTGGTGCTCTGGTTCTGAAGGAAGAGACAAGTTCAGCAGCCTGTGGCACTCCCACCGCAGTCCCCTTGTCCTGCTGCGGCCACACGCAGCTCGGGTGCTGAGCGGCCCCTCCCCGGGGACAGCAGGTCACGGGCCGCCG
>NW_021940718.1:2541788-2559542 GCF_001715985.3 Manacus vitellinus
AAGCCTTTGTTCCCCGCCGTCTCCGGCCTCTCCGGGGCAGCTGCGGGTCACTGTGGGTGGAGGAAGCGCTGCGGGAGACCCCCACCTTCAGCCGCCTCCGGTTGGGACGGCGCTGACGCCCCCCGGGGCTTCCTCGGGAAGCGCCTTTGTAGCACCCGCTTCCTTCTTCCAGAACACGCAACCCTCCCAGCGAGCCGGCGGCACTGGAGTCTGTCTGCCTCCCGAGCTCCTCTGATCCCTGGGGAATGGGCAGGCTGAGGGGAAGAGGATGAGGAGGAGGATGAGGATGAGGGAGGCAGCTCTGGGCCGTCCGGTGTCCGGGCAGTGTCTGCACGCCCAGCACGGCCGGCGCCTGCTGCTCGGCTCCGTGGGGTGTTCTTTGTGCCTGGAAGTGCTGTTCTGGCTTCCCTTACCCGGGGGTTTCCGTGGTGTCCGGGAACTGCAGCACCATGAGTGTGGAGAGGAGGGGCGTTACTGCAGGGGTGACAGAACTGGGTGTGGGTTTGGTGCCTGCACCAGTTCACTTGGCAGGTGGGGAGATGAGCTGTGTTTTGGTTGTACCTGTGGCCTCCCAGTGTCTTGAGGACAGGTCGAGATGCTGCAGCTCCAGCTGGGAAATATCCCAGCTTTCACTGTTAGCGTTTCCAGTAGGACTTTTTTCCTCCAATGTGGGCTAATCACAGCGGCAGATAAATTGAAAATGACCTTTTGGCACTCTCGAGGTGAGCTGGGAACTCAGACAGGTGTGGGTTGGAGGTTGCTTTGAGGGCTGATTGTAAGGTAAGTTGGAAGCCTGATGGACTTGTCTCTCTTTCCTCACAGAGGCTTCAGCTACTCCTGAGCCTGGGGTCTCTGTGCCATCGAGGAGTCAAGGTTACACGTGGATCTTGATTGTTGCAGGTATGTGAGACTCAGAGTGCTGCATGTGGTCTTGGTCCTGCCATGGGCTGTAAATTGAGTATCTTGATGGAATCAATTCCAGACCTGTATAAGTAGCTGCTTTTGCTGTGCTGGGTGGGCTGAGGGAGGCTGGACACCACAGCTTAATTATTGCTCTGCCTTGGCTGTGCTGTGTCCTTGGAAAGGCCATGCCATGCGATCTGGCACTAACTCACTTCCCCTCTGTCTGTCCTTTGCCCTCAAGGGAAGCTGCTCATCTCTGGCTGTTGGCTCGTGGTGTTGAGCAGCAGGGCCCAGTCCTGATGCCCAGACCGGGGCAGTCAGTGAGTTTCTGCTTGTGCATTCTCCTCTCCAGGGCTCCTCAGCATCCTGGTAGCTGCAGGTTCTGTTGCTGTGTGGGGCCTGTTCAAAGCAAAAAGCCGATCTAACACCGTCAGTCTTGAAAAAGCATCCAGGGAACAGCTTATGTCTGACAAGAGCCAGACAGGCTCCTTTCCCTGAAGGGTAAGTGTCTTGCACCCATGAGCTCTGTGTGCCTGAGGGAAAAATGCCTTCTTTCCCTGTGTTTCTGGCCTCTAGAGCTTTCCCCTCCAGGAATTGCTTTTCCCAGCTTTCCTGCTGCTGATCAGCCAAGTGGTGCTGGGGGTTTCAATCTGCCCTGAAGCAGCAGAACTCTCCCTTTTCCTCTGCTGCCAAGGACATGGAGCACCCATACTAAGATACTGATCTTCTGATGTGTGTTTCTTTCTTTTGCTTTGCACTAACTGAAGTCAAACCAGATTTTTGCTCCAAGGACTGTCAGTAACCAGGTGTTTTTCTGTTTTGGTAACAGGGATCTTTACACTGAGGTGACGAGGTGGGACTAGCCTGGTCTCTCTCATGCTCACCACACAGCCTGACTGAATTGGACATCAGCTCTCAAATCTGGGTTGTTACACTGAATACCAAGAGGATGCTCCCCTTGGAAATAGGTCTTAGACTGTGGGACTACTTTGGCTCTGGAAATAGCACAGGATCTTCCCTGGCACTGTGAAATCAGCCCTCACAAAGGTAGTAGGAATGTCTTCATTGTTCTGAGCTCCAGTTGTTAATGCTGATTCCCACTAGCGTGGCCTTGAACCCAAAGATGTTTTTCTTTGTGAAGTGCCAGATGCTATTCACTGTTTTCCTTCTACTCCTAGCCAAGAACCTTTTTTTGACCTGCTCCATTCTTCCCCCTGGATTTTGTCAGGGAATAGTGGCTTCCTAACCCGTTTCCATAGGAGCTCACTGACTCTGCACAGACCAGACAGATATTCCATGTTTGCACTAGTGTTTGATGCTGCTCAGTTCCACAACAGGTGGGTTTTACTGACGGTTCTACCACAAGGTAACAGTTAAAATCTTCCTGTTTGCTCTCACTTTGCTGTGCTGTCACCCAGGCCAGTGTGGGGCCAGGAGCTCCTCGGCCCCCAGGCAGGCAGCTCCTCACACACTCCCTCACACAAACACCTCCACTCTTTACTGACCTGCTCTGCCCACCCCGGTGCTGAATGCTGGCTGTGGCTCCTCTAACACTGTTAATGGTGTCTTCCTTAAAACTGTTCTGACACAAGTGATGTCTCTTGGGGGTCCGTACTGGGACCAGTGCTATCCCATGTCTTCATCAGTGGTGTGTAGAGTGGGATCAAGGGGGACCCTCAGCCAGTGTGAGGATGAGACCAGGCTGCAGAGTGCAGCTGGGAGAGGGGGATGTCATCCAGAGAGACCCTCAGGCCCACAGGAACTTCCTGAAGGTCCATAAGGTCAAGTGCAAGGTCCTGCACCTTCATCAGGGCAGCTGCTGGAGAAGAGACAGCTCCGTGAGACTGTGTTGTGTCTTGTCCCCGTCTAAAGGGGGGTTGTAAGATAGATGGAGAGAGGCTTTTCACCAAGGTCTGTAGTGACAGGGCAGGGGGCAGCAATTACAAACTGACAGAGGTTGGGTTTAGGTGGGAGAAGGGGAAGGAAGGTCTTATGGTGAGGGTGGTGAGGCTCCAGCACAGGTTGCCCAGGGCAGCTGTGGCTGCCCCATTCCTGGGGCCAAGTTGGACAGGGCTCTGAGCACCTTGGTCTGGTGAAGGTGTCCTTTGAAATAAGCCACATCTTGGGTCAGACACTGTGTGGCACATGGAGCTCCAGCCAAAGGGCTCAGTGCTGTGTGCCTTGGAACTGGCTGTGCAGGGGCAGATTAGTGCCTGGTGCCCTTGGGCCACGTGCACCTTGCACAAATGTTCACTCAGTGCACAAAGCTGCTGCCTTGGCTGCTGACCTGTGTGCCTTGAGGGTGGGAACTTGTCTTGCCAAGCAGACTCCAGTCATCAGCCTTGGAGCAGGGATCTTCCACTCCTGGATAGCGTGTGAGTGCTGCCATACCCCATGGGAGAAACTTCTAAATGTGGTGTGGAGTCCTGAGTTATTCCAGGGCTGCTATTTTTAGTACCAAGGAGTTATTTGCAAGGGTGCACAACCTTGCTTCTGTTTCCATAGGGCCAGGTGGGAATAGCTGTTGTAACTGACACAGGAGAATAAAGAATGTGAAACCAATGACTTCTCGAGTCTTTAATTTTCCTGGACTTGTGCATTTGCTTAAATTCAGTAGTTGGGAGTTCAGGGGCTGCATCACCACTGGATTGTCACATCCTGGGAAAGAGGATTTGTGGTGGGTGGGCTGGCATGGCCAGTAAGGGGGAGCAAGTGCTGCTGTGCCTGCCTGGGATGGACATGACTCCAGCACACACCAGCTGCAGCAGAAGAGTGAAATACAGGGAGCAGAGTGAATGGAGAGGGTGGGGACAGGAGGAACAGATGGCACTGGCACTAGGAGTGCTGTTGCCAAACAGGGGACAAGTGGGGAGTTCAACCTAGAACAAGGTGAAAAAACTGCCTGAACTTGTCCCTTCTTTGTCAGAGCAGTGCACGGAGTGGGGAATCCTGTAGAGCAGGAGGGACTCCAGGAGTCCCAGCAGGACAGGGCTGAGCTGGGGGCTGTAGAAGTGCTGGTGCTGTCGGGGTCAGGTGGCCAAAGTCAGCTGTCACCAGCCGGTCCCAGATCATCCTCTGAGCTCCAGCTGCCGAGCTGAGCCCAGGCTGAGCCTGGCTGGTCTTAGTGTGGGGCAGAGCCCTCGCTCTGTTCAATGAGGAGCGAGGCCTGGAGGCAAACTCACAAGACCTTGCAGGTTTAGTTTACTGCTCCCTGAGCCAAGTGCTTCAGGGTTGAAAGAAACATATTTTCTGGATCTTGTGCCAAAACAAGATCTATGTTTTGTGACAGCAATTTCCCTTCCTCTGTCTGATGCCAGAAGTATTTTTGTTGTCCTAATCCCAGGGCTCAGAAACTTCAATTGTAGTGGAGCCCGAGCTGGTTTTGGGCCAGGAGCAGCTTTGTGCTCCAGGTCTCTGTATTTAATTAGACCAGTTCATAGAGATCAGTGTGATCAGTTTTACATGTTGAAGCAAGGTCATGTTCCAAGGTAAGGCCTCAAAGATAAGCCTATTTAATTTTGGTTCCCCTTTTACTTGGAAATCCAAAGGATTATTTCCTCCTTTTCAGTTCCAGTAGTTCAGGGGAACTTTTACTGCCTACTTGCATTTTCAGTGTCCTGTTCCCTGTTCTGCCCCTGCTTGTGGGACTGGTGGGGCTGAAGGCTGATGTGATGGCACAGGGCAGGGCCACAGGAGCAACCTGTCCCACAGGGGATCTGCTCAGGCACTGCGTGGAGACTGAAGTGGTTCCTTCACCTCATCCCCTGTAAATCTGCACTGTGGGGCTTGAGGGATGAGCTGGGAGGTCACGACCATCTCCCTTCTCTGGCTGTGACAGCTGACAGAGCCGGGGCAACTGCATTAGTGCTTAACGAAGGGCCGGTGCCAAGAGCAGCATCTGGTGTGGGGGTAC
The DNA here is from genome assembly GCF_001715985.3 of Manacus vitellinus. Lineage (NCBI taxonomy): Eukaryota > Metazoa > Chordata > Aves > Passeriformes > Pipridae > Manacus > Manacus vitellinus. Next base: position 2,546,605 of record NW_021940718.1, read on the forward strand.
AAAGCCTCTACAAATCCTGCGTGTCTGCACCTTCCTGTCCCACCAAGGCAGGGCTGGCAGGGGTAAACTGAGGCAAGACCGTGCTCCTTCCAACTTGCTATCACAGATGTCCTTCTAGGAAACAGGCAGCGTGTGGCAAATGCAAACAGCTAATAAGAACAGAATAAGGGAGAAGAGAAGTGCAGGTCTGGAAATAGTTCCTTACATAAAGGACTAGTGCCTCAATCCCATTAGTGTCTTAAGGAGCGGGCGCTTGGCCGCCTCCGACTCCCGCGACGCGAACCACAATCTGATCAGCAATCGGCTTTGGGACCCTGGCAGGTGCCACGTGGCACCAGGACACGGCAGTGCCCCCCGGGCAGCCGCTCCACGGCTCCTCCGAGCTCGCAGCACTCATCCCAGCCAGCGTGTGCCCAGCGGGAGCGTTCCCATGAAGCCGGAGCTGCTGTGCCCCGGCCCCTAACAGGAGTCACGGCTCCCGAGGGCCAGGCACCATGAGGCAGCTGGGGACCAGGCGGGCGAGTCTCTCAGCCAGCCTGAAGATAGGGGATCACCAGGGCCGCCGCCGGACCCTGGAGGAGGAGGCAGTGCACATCCCCTTCGCGCAGGACAGCCTGGTGAAACAATGGAGCTCCATGCAGAACGTGGCAGAGGGAAACGAGGAGAGCGAGGCTCCCATCCAAAGGAACAAGTACCTGCTCAACATCAACGTGGGTGGCAAGTCGTTCCAGATAGCTTGCAAGGTACTGGCCCAGTACCCCATCACGAGGCTGGGGAAGCTGGCCCTTTATACGGACCCCGCCAAGAAGATGCAGCTCTGCGATGACTACTTGGTGCAGAAGAACGAGTACTTCTTTGACAGAGATCCTTCGGTCTTCCACTACATCTTCCACTTCTACCGCAGTGGGGTCCTGTGGGTGATGGACGAGATGTGCCCCAGTAACTTTGTGGAGGAAATCGAGTACTGGGGGATCCATCTGAAATACTCCCAGCGCTGCTGCCGGATCCTGTTCGAGGAAAAGCAAGATGAACTCAATGAGTACCTGAAAATAGAGAAGGAGCTGGAGGCAGAACTGGAGCCCCTGGACTCGGGGAATCAGTTTGATGGCAAATTTCTGGGTGGGTTTCGGAAGATGATCTGGAACCTCATTGAGAACCCGTACTCTTCCGTCCCAGCCAAGATCATTGCTGTCATGTCGAGCTTCTTTGTGCTTATCTCCATTGTGGGCATGACACTGAGCACAGTGGAGGAGATGAAAAACAAAACAGGGAAGATGTGGATGGAGCAGATGGAGATGATCTGTGCCATCTTCTTCACCTCTGAATACCTCATGCGGCTCATCTCCTCCTCCAGCTTCAAGATCTTTCTGCGGGCAGCGTTTAATGCCATAGACCTGGTGGCCATCCTGCCCTTCTACATCCAGCTCCTCTTCGAAAACCTGGACGAAGCAGACACGCTTTACCACGAGGAGTTGCACAAGGTGGAGAATGTGAGCAAGCTGGGCAAGGTCCTCAAGCTCGTCAAGCTCATGAGGATCTTCCGCATCCTCAAGCTGGCGCGCCACTCCACCGGCCTCCGGGCCTTCAGCTTCACCATGCGCCAGTGCTACCAGCAGGTTTGCTGCCTCCTCCTCTTCATTGCCATGGGTGTCTTCACCTTCTCCGCCCTCATACACTCGGTGGAACACGATGTCCCCGGCACGGACTTCACCAGTATCCCCTGTGCGTGGTGGTGGGCAGCGGTAAGGTTTGCACAGCTCCTTCCAGAGAGGGGGGCAGGGGGCTCCGTGGGTAGGGGCTGCCCTGCTGCTCGGGGGATTCACCACTGCTGCAGGCCAGGGGGCAGGAGGGGCCCAGCCCTCCTACCAGCCCAGTAACGTCGGGAAACCCAGAGCCCTGCGTGCCTTGAGAAAAGAAATCAGAGGTTGGGATCGAGCTCAGAGGCTCAAAAGCTAGCGCTGGGGTGGGATGGTGGGACAGAGGTGGTGGCCTAGGAACCTCCAGGCCTGAGTTAGTGACAAGGGGGATGTGACTCAGCCCAGGCTTTATCTGTCATGGGACCCGAGTGTGGGGTGGATGTGGTTCAGCCCCCATGGGTATGGGGGCACCCACTCAGGGCAGCCTGAGGCTTGTGCAGCATCACAGCCCAGCTGGGCTTGGGAGGCACAAGGGGGTCAGAGCTTGTGAGGCTGAGATGGGGGACCCGGGGCTGCATGTGGGACCCATGGTCACATTGTGCCTCGGTCTGTGTCCTGAGAGAGGACACAGACTGGGGTGTGCTGCCCCTGTTTGCTGCCCTGCTTGTGCCAGGAGCCAGCAGCTCAGCTGAGCTGAGCACTATAGTAAACCTGGGATTGACTCCGAAATGGGGAGTATCTAAAGCACTTAAACCCCAGGGGTTACAAGGGCATTTTGATTTACAGATTAAATGATCCCACAGATCACTTCTGCCCCCTTGGCCACCACAGATTGCCTGCTTCAAATTCATCCCTCCTCAAGGAAGGGCAAAATCACTCAGCAGCATCACCAGGTTCGAGCCTTTCAATGTCCCGGGCCGAGCCTGTCCCTGGGAGCACAGCTCCCTGCAAAGCCCAAACCTCTCTGCCTCAGCTCTCACCTTGTTCCCAAGTGCCTGCTTCCCTTGGATGGAGGCTCCAGGAAGACTTGTTCCTGCGGGACTGGGCAGCTCCCGGGCGGGAAGCGCTGGAGCCGCAGCTCTGCGGGGGCAGGAAGCTGCAGCAGACACTGACTGCTGGGGAGGGCTCAGCTCGGGGTGTCCAGCTGGCCTGAAGAGACACATGCGAAGCAGGGACGGAGCAGAGAGAGGTCTGACCTCTGATCTCTGCTCTGGGGCTCAGCCAGCAGCACTCCACCCTTGTGCTCTCCAGGCCTCCCGGGCACAGAGCCCTGGCCATGGAGACTGCAGGAGTGGGGACAGCTGAGCTGGCTGCTGTCACTGGGTAACACTGCTCCAGGTGACACCTGGCTGCTGTCACTGGGTAACACTGCTCCAGGTGACACCTGGCTGCTGTCACTGGGTAACACTGCTCCAGGTGACACCTGGCTCCCACAGAGGGGCGGGCGGGTGAGTCCCAGCACCATCTGGTGGGGTCTGCTGGGCTTGTTCCCCGTGGGATTTTATCTTTTCCCATCCTCACACAGGTCAGCCTCTCCACCGTGGGCTATGGAGACACCGTGCCTGACACAATACTCGGCAGGATGGTGGCATTTGTCTGCATCTCCTTTGGCATCATCCTCAATGGCATGCCCATCTCCATCCTCTACAACAAGTTTTCTGACTACTATGCCAAGCTGAAGGCTCATGAGCTAAGCCAGTCACAGCAGCTCTCCAGGAGGGTCCACCTGAAGGAGCGAGTCCTGCGGAAGCTGTCGGAGTGCTGGAGAGCCGACCCCCGCTATCGCCGCTGACCACAGGCCCCCCACCCCCGGACACCCCCTGCCCTCTGTCCTGACCAGCAGGTCCTGTCCTCCAGGGAGGCTCTGAACCATGGGCAGTGAGTCACAGCAGCGTGCAGGGCTCTGCTGTGGCCACAGGGGCCACTGCCAGCTGGGCCCCCCTCCCTGCTGTGTGCTGGCCACTGTCCTGCAGAGCTGTCAGTCAGAGCCGCCTCAGGAGCTGTCTCAGGGCAGGGTGTCTGTGTGTCTGTCTGTATGGGCCGAGGTGTGGGGCACCCTGGAATCCCAGGGAGTGAGCAGCAGGATGTGTGGGGCTGAACTGTCACCTGTCTGAGGATGGTGGCCCACTGTGACACCTGCCCAGGTGCTGCTCTTCTCCCCGTCGAGTGGAACATGCACAGGCTCCCCCTGCCCAGGGCTCTGTGACTCCCTTCCAGCCAAGCAGATGAGCAGTCCAGGCCAAGTCTAGCTTGGAAATTTGGGTGAAGGTCTGCAGGAAAGGCTGCAGCCATGCACACTTCCAGACAAACCCACTCTCCTTCCCACTGCCATGGAGCCTGGGGGCACAGTCCTTCCTCGGGATGCTGCTGTGATGGGACCTGTGGGGGTGCAGACCTTGTAGCCCAGGAACAGGCATTTAATAAACCAGGCCCAAACCCTTCATTGTTGTGGATTCTTGGCCAGCCACTCTGTGTGATTCAGTAAACTGTTCATCTTTTGGGTGAGGAGGGGACATCTCCCCAAGGCTCACAGCATCTCTCCTGCCCATCAACGTGAGGACAGGGCTCTCAGGGATGCAGGTGAGCCTGTCCACATGTAGGGGGGTTTGGGATGAGCTGCCTGGGTTTGGGTGCATTGGAAGAGGAGCTGAGATGTGCATATGCTCAGGACACGCCAGTGGGCTCTGCCCTGTGCTCACATCATGGGGAGGCAGTGGGGGACACATCTGGGGGACACAGGGGAAGGATTTGCCCTCCAATGTGGGATCATGTCTAGTCAAAGGGCCTCCTGAATGGATGCACCCTTCCCCTGGGTGGGATGGGGAGAGGGACCCCGGGCTGAGGGAGGGCTGGGGTGGGAAAGGGCCAAAGCTGCTGGTGCTGCTTCCAGGTGGGCAGGGGGAGGAAACTGGTGCTGGCCAGGCCAGTGTGGGATTCAGTCACTTGCAGGCTGGAGATGAAGAGGTGCTGGGGAACCATGGCTAAGCTTGGAAACAGGCTGGGAGGGTCTGAGTGGTCTGGCAGGGACAACCATGCTCCCACTGAGCCCTGGACTGCAGGGGACAAGGGGGCTGTGCCAGGGGGTGTGAGAGGACCCCTACCCTGTCTGCCAACACCTACACCCACTCCCCAGAACCCACATTGACACCCACCCTCTGTACACCTCCCCAGCACTGACCTGACCCCACAGTGCTGGTCAGCTCTGGTTTCCACCCCATTTCTCTTCCATGAGGAACCTTCTTTCTGGGCCCAACAATCTCCTCTGGCCATCTTCCCCCAGAGCCACCCTTCCCCCCTGTCCTCATTTCAGCTTCAATGGAGTTAATTTTCTTTCCAGTGGCTGGTACAACACCACATTTTGGATTCAGGATGGGAATAATGTCGATCACACACTGATGTTTTGGTTGTGGCTCATTTGTGCTCACCCCAAGTCAAGGACTTTTCAGTGCCTCATGCTCTGTCAGTGAGGAGCTGCACAAGAAGCTGGGGGAAGCACAGCTGGGACAGCTGACCCAAAGCAGCCAGTGGATATTCCATGCCACAGAAAGTTCTGCCCAGTGTATAAACTGGGGGAGCTGCCCAGGAGGGGCCAATCACTGCTGGGGCCAATCACTGTACTGAGCATCTCTTGTTTTACTTGGGTTTTATTTCTCTCTCCCTTTTTGGTGTCTCCCTTTTCATAACAAATATTATTATATATTATTTTATTTTATTTCCCTTGTTAAACTGTCCTTATCTCAACCAACAGGTTTTACCTGTTTTTTTCTGATTCTCCTCCCCGTCCCACCACAGTGGGGGTGGCCAGTGGCTGTGTGGTGATTAGTTGCCCTCTGGAGTTAAACCACGACACCCACGTCCCATCTGCCCCAGCAGCATCACCTCCAGACACCTCTGCATCACCCCCCACCCCAATCCCAGACCCTGTCACCCCATTGCCCCCACACCCCCCACTGCCTGCTCAGAGGGTGTGCCCCTCCCAGTACCCCCCCCACTGCAGGCTGGCTGATGGATCCTGAGATCATTCAGCTTCCAAGGAATAGGGTGCACCAACCTCTACCCCTTGCCCCTGGAGACTGGGCTGTGGCTGAATCTTCATCCATCTGCATGCAGCCCCTCCTCATGCACCCCCCATCCCAGGTCCATGGCCAGCCCCGTCCCCAGCAGCAGTTCAGAGTCCACAGGCAGCCCTCGGAGAACGGCACTTTTAATAGTTCCTCTGAATTCATTTCACAAGTCACAGCAAGGTGGGAATGTACAGACATTTACAGGACACTGTACAGGCAGTTTCTGTCATATATTAGTGCTCTTGCTATATACATATAGTACAGCCTGCGGGAGCCTCTGCACGGGCAGGGACACCCACACCCCCACGCAGGACACCCCGAAATGGAGCTGTTGCCCCGGGGCTGCCAAGTCACACAGGCTCATCCAGATTGATTCAATCAGAGCTTGGCCCTGAGCCTTCCCGGGCACTGCCAGGGGGTGACACCACCCGGGGCAGAGCCAGCACCCCCTTTGCTCTGCTCACCCTGGATTCTTTTAGAGGGTCTGTGGGACAAAGGCCCCACACTGACGCTCTGGAGGGAGCAGAACAGCCTCTGCTGTGCCAGCATTTCCACCTCCCTGCTCCTCCCGCCTCAGTGGCAGCCGCAGCTCCCGGCCACCATGTCGTCGTACTGCTTGAGCACCACGTTCTCGTCGTCATCGAAGTAGAGGAGGTTGATGGAGTGCAGTTTGTCGGGCACGCAGCAGGGGCTGCTGACGCCCTCGCTCAGCTTCAGGGCGTTGATGATGGACTGCACCGTGGCGTGGTTCGTGGGCCGCATGTTCTCGCCCAGCGGGAAGGGGCAGGAGCCCTTGCAGTGGAAGGCGTTGTACCCCCGAGGGGAGATGATCCAGCCCGACCAGCCGATCTCCTCGAAGTCCACGGACAGGGGATGCCTCTGGCAGGGCCGGAGCCGGTCCAGCGAGCGCGTGCTGCGCGACCCGGCTGGTTTGGGCACCGGCACCCTGGCGGGGAGATCGGGGGCCTGAGGCTTTAAATCTGCCAGAAAGGAGCATCCAATGCCATTAGCCACTGCACGAGCCCAGGTAAAGAGAAAAGGTGTTGCAGCCCCCCAGGCCACCCCTCCCTGTGGGTCTTGTCTGCAGCCCTCTGGTCACAGCCGGTCACCAGCCCAGGCAGAGCCATCAGGAGGTGACAGCCTCAGTCTCACAGCCACACCCAAATCCAGCTCCACATCCCCAAGCAGGCAGAAGCCACACCCAAATCCAGCTCCACATCCCCAAGCAGGCAGAACCCCTGCGCGGGTAACAGAAGAGAGAGCCTCGGCCTTGGCCGAGCAAGAGCTTCGGAGGTCGAGGACGCCACGTGTGGGCAGCACCCCAGGAAAGGGATGGTGGCACCGAGGGAGCCGTGCCAGGGCACGTGGGACCCACCTGGGAAGCCGCCCGTGGGCAGCGACGCTCCCCGGCGCCCGTCGTCTGTGAACAGCACCAACAGGGGCCTCTTGCTCTCGTGGTGGTCCCGGCCAGAGGCAAACTGCAGTGGTGGGGGGTCGAGCGGGCTCCCCCCCAGACTCTGGACTGTCACCAGCAAACCCTGGTTGCTGCTTTCGTCTTCGGTCCAGTCACGAACCTGGGGAGCCAAACTGGTGTCACCGCAGGGCCGTGGGCTGGGACGGGCACTGCGCTGGTGTCCCCACGGCAGGGGCCAGGCTGGAGCGGGGGGTGAACCAGGACCCCCCGAGGCCACACGCTGTGTGCCACGGGAAGAGGCTGCTCCAGGGCTGCCACCCAGGGGACACTGTGGCAGGAGCCAGCACTGGCACTCCCTGAGGAACAGTAGGACCAGTTTGGGGCAGGATGGAGCAGTCCCCAGGGCACCTGGCAGGACTCTTGCCTTCCCCTCCCAGAGGATGTGTCCCTCCCATGTCACTGCAGAGACTGCAGACAGGAAACTGCACTGGAGCCCAGAAGGCTGCTGGGGGTGAAATGGGTTAAAAAAGCTCCTGCATGGAAACCCCTGGTGTTCTCTCTGGGCTGCCCTAAACAGGGGGAAGTAACTCACAGCCGGCGTGATGGCAAAGACCTCCCAGCCCGAGGTCTGAAGTGAGACAAGCCGAGCTGCCAGCAGCTTCTTCCCTCCAGGGCTGTCTGGGTTTTCCTTCTCCAGCACCTGGTAGACGCTGACCTGGGGGAGGAAAAAGGTCCTGCCTGAGGGGATGACCACGGACAGAGGCGTGAGCAGAGATGGGGAACTGCCAGCGTGGATCTGTCACAGCCTTCAGGTGCCTTTGCTGATGTTTGCACGTACCAGAAGGACATTTAAGAGCCCACCACGGTTAAATCATTGTGATACTCCGTGAAACATTTGCTCGTGTGATCCCAGAGCTGGGCTGTGCTCCCACTGCGGGCGAATGACCACAGTGTGCCAGTGGCACCCTTGGGCACAGGTTGGGGGACAATGACCACAGCGTGCCAGTGGCACCCTTGGGCACAGGCTGGGGGACAGCCCCATCCCCGCCCCATCGCCCTCCTCACCTGGCAGAAGTGGTGCCTTTTGGGTCCATCTGTGACCCTCGGCCAGAGGCGGAAGAGGTGCAGCTCTGCCGTCAGGATCTTCTCGGTCTTGGCCACGCTGGAGAGGACGAACAGGAACTGCATCTCCTTGCTGTGAGCTGGAGGGAAGGACGAGATGAGGAGTGAAACCTGGGGCAGCACCTCCACCAGCCATGCTCAGCCCCTCCCTGCAGCCCCATCCCAGCACCGCAGGGACCCCCCCACCCCTTACTTCTGTCCAGGAAGCTGCGGACGGTGTTGCCCTCCAGGATGTCGGGGTTCTTGGTGACACCGTCCGCGTTGGCCACGGTGTTGAACAGATCCACCATGTACTGGGGTGGCTTCTTGAAGTGAGCCGGGGGGGGCGGAGGGTCTTCCATGCCGAAGACTTCCAGCAGCTTTTTCAGCGCCTCAGCCCGCCGGCTCGCCACGCCCGCCGGGCTCGGGCACGCCGGCTTGGCCAGGGCCAGCAGCAGCAGGACGGTCCCCAGCATGGCCCTGTGCTCCCTGTCCCAGCTCGACTCCCCCGGCCTCCTCGGTGCTGCATTTTATAACTCCCTGGGAAGCTGGATTGGAGTGAAATATGCACAGGAGCAATCAGGAGGGTAAAGAGAGCTAATTGCCATGCTAACAAGGTGAGAAGCCGGGCTCCCGGGCCCCCTGCACCAATTAGCCCCAGTACACAAGTGGAAGGGAGGACGGCTCACCAGCGCTCCTGGGGCTGGCAGGGGACACGTCGGTCTGGGGCCAGCAGCCCCTTGGCAGGGCCCTGGCTGGGCTGCGTTTGCTCTCCGTAGGAGACTAACTGGGTTTTAATGATGGCACTAATGGGACAAACAGGAGGACCTTTGTGTGCAGGAATGCCGCCCTCCACGATGAGCATCCCCTTCCCATCCCGGCCCTGCCGCAGCAGCTCACACTGCTCGGTGTCGCACCGGTGTCCCCAGCCCATGTCCCTCTCAGGTGTGCAGGGTGGGGCTCCCGGGGTCCCCGCAGGCAGCCCAGGCTGTGCATCCCCCCCGACAGCCACGCAGAGCCCGGGGGGCCGAGGCTGTGGGGCAGAGCAGGTTCCAGCAGAGCACCGGGGCTGCCCCGGGCCAGGCAGTGCTGCGGCCTCGGGCTCTGGTCACTCCAGAGCTACCGAACCCTAACCCAGCTTGTTGGTTTCGTTGGGTTTGGTTTTGGTTTTTTTTTAATAATCAGTTGGCTTCCTGGGGAATTAAAAGGCGTTTGCTGCTAATTCCTGAATGCTCGAAATTAACGAAATATCTTGAGAGCCCAGTGGATTCTGGGTGATGGGACAAAAGCTAGTTCTTTTAGTTCTTGTTCCCCAGTCACAGAGGAACAGGTTGCTGTGTGTGTGCACATGCCACACTGTCCAGCTGCCATGGGACTGAACAGAAAAAATTAGCATTAAATTACTAATTCAGCACCTGGCTGAAGCACTGCCAGGACCACACCACGAGAGACAAGGTAAAGGCTAATCCCAGGTGGTGCCTACAGTTTATTCCAACACAAAGGGCTGTTAATTATGCAGAACAGGCAGGGAGGCAACGACAGGCTGGAGTTAATAGATAGAGGAAACTCCTGAGTTAACAGGCAGAGGAAAATCCTGCTCAGGATCCTTTGCTTCCTTCTTCCCAGCTCTCCAGCGGCATGGTGCAGGATACCTGGGGGTGTCTGCAGAGGGGACAGCTCCCGGTCCCCTCTCCTGGCTCCTGCTCCACAGTTTGTGACCGGGAGCAGCCAACCCGTGCCACCCCCAGCGCGTGCCAGACAGCCGCATCCTCCCTCCTGGGCTGCCGGGATGCGGAGGGGCCCTGGAGCTGCACGGCAGAACCCCAAGGAGCTGTGAATTGCCCGCGATGTTTATTTTACAAGCCGCAAAAACATTTAGCAGAGGGGGGCTCATTTCTACCCGCTGGTTAAATAAGCTTTTATTCACACACACAAAAAAAAAAAAAAATTACATCCTTCTGTCATTTACATATCCTACAGACAGTCTGGTGGGGTCTCCAGGAGCCCCTCCCGGCCCCGCTACCCCCGGCAGCGGCACTGCCGGACGGCGGGGCGGTGCGGACGCGGTCGCGGCGGCTGCGGAAGGTGTGCACGTCGTAGCTGTGAGGGGCGCAGCGGCCGCGGGCACCTCCTGCCCACAGCAGGCACTCCTCTCCACCTCGCGACTCCCTGCAGCCAGAGACAAACCGGTGCATCCCCAGTACATCCCACTGCCCCCGCACACACCCTCCATTCCCGCTCGGGAAAGGCCAAATGCCCCGGAGCAGGGCGGGGGAGAAGGGAGGCATCTTTCTTCCAGCAGAGTGTCTGTTCCTTACTCCTGAGGTGACTCGGTGAGCTGCCACTTCCCTCTGCCTGAGCAGAGCAGGTGTTCTTTCTTTCTGTCTGGCTTGATTTGCTTCCCTTGCATTTATATATCCCAGAATTGTTTGGGTTGAAAGGGACCTTATTTCATTCCACCCTCTGCCATGGGCAGGGACACCTTCCACTAGCCCAGGTTGCTCCAAGACCCGTCCAACCTGGCCTTGGACACTTCCAGGGGTGGAGCAGCCACAACTGCTCTGGGAAACCTGTGCCAGGGCCTCACTTCCCTCATAGCCAAGAATTCCTGTCCAATATCCCATCTGTCCCTGCCCTCTGGCAGTGGGAAGCCATTCCTCATCCTGTCCCTCCATCCCTTGTCCCCAGTCCCTCTCCAGCTCTCCTGGAGCCCCTTTAGGCCCTGGAAGGGGCTCTCAGATCTCTCTAGAGCTTTCTCTTCTCCCAGTGAACCCCCCCAGCTCTCCCAGCCTGGCTCCAGAGCAGAGGGGCTCCAGCCCTTGGAGCATCTCTGTGGCCTCCTCTGGACTCACTCCAACATGTCCCTGTCCTTCCTGTGCTGGGGATCCACGTTTTTGTGTCTGCAAGCAACACAAAGTCCTGCCCTCCTCAGTCTGAAACAACTGCCTGGACCCACCCTGCCCTAGAGCATCCCTCCCACCCCTTCCTGCCCCACAGCATTGCCAGCGGGTGAGGAACAGGAATGGCACATCCCAGGCTCCAGGAGCCTCTCAGGATCCGTGCCTGCTGTCACGGGGGACCACGGGCTCTGTAACCCCCTGTCCAACGAGCCCAACTCGGCACAATCACAGCAGATTCTGCTCTTCCCCCCGAGACAGCAGAGCAGCACAACCACTGGCCCCGCCGCGGTGGGTGAGCTGGGAATGCTTCCCAGACCCTGCTCCCGTGCTCCCCCCACACCCAGTCCTGCCCTGGCAGCAGCAGATGTGTTTGGTGAGAGGACTGGGGGCAGCTCCCTCCTGCCCCAGCGGGTGCAGGTGTGTGGGAAGGGGAGGGGATGGACCCTGGCAGCTGTGCTTACCTAAGCAAGCAGGGATCCCCCGAGGAGCAGCTGCCCAAGCACCTTCCCACATCGATTTCCTGCAAAGATTTGCAAAACAAAGGCGTGACAATCCCCTGTAGCACCTCAGCGGGACACCCTGGGACCCTCCACCCTCCCTACAGCCCCAGGCTGAGCATCCATCCCCGGGGAAGGGCAGCAGCAAGGCACAGCTGGTCAGAAATATTTGGGGGGCACAGCAGTGTTTTTTGAGTCAGAGTTCTCTGTGCACAAAGGTGTGCTGAAGTAGAGAGTAAAGTCTCCATTGAGCTGAAGGCATACTTAACAATTAAATGTTTTTTAAAATTAATATCATTGTTCTTTGATAATTTTTTAAAGGAATTCTCACCCCAAAGAAAAGGCCATTTGTTGCTTTATGGCCCATATACCACAAGAGAATACAAAGGTGAGATTTTTACCACTCTGGTTTGATGCCAGGGTGAAGCTGCCAGTGTCAGACCATCCTCCCAGCAGTTCAAACCCTACATGTGGGCCCAGCTGAGCCCATCAGAGAGGAGCCAAACCCCTGGAAACCCACCTTGAGCCGTTCCTCCCTGTGTCCCGCAGGGCTCTGCACAATTTCATAATAGTATTCCACCTGGGAGACACGGTAGCACTTCTCCTTCATTTCACAGTTCTCCAGCGTCTGAACCACCTCCCCACCGTGTGGGTTTTTGACTAGAACAGTGCTGAACTTGGTGGGCATGCAGAAAAGTCCATCTGCAAGGAAACAAGAAGGAAAATTAACCTGGAGCTGTCCCCAAGGCCTCTGAGGCTGCAGCACCCGCACCAGGGTCTGTCCTGCAGCACAGACTGTCCAGCTCCAGCGTCCAGCACCCGGCTGGAAAGGGCTGGTAAGGGCAAGAGGGTCCCAGGTGGGAGTTTGGGGGCTCATTCCTGCCCCTGCCCCTGTGGAAGCCCCAGCTCTGGGGAGCCAGCACGAGCTATCCCATGTTATCTTTGAGAAAAACGGTCTTTGAACATAAAATATTGACGGCAGCGCTTTTTCCAGAGCCACACTCTCACACCAGGGAGGGGAGGAACACGGGGTAAGGTCTGCTCATTCAGCATTTCCCTCTGGGGGCTGTGTCCTGCACGGGCTTCTCAAATGCTGGAGCCAGTGCTGTGGGCTCTCCTGGAGATACATTCCCTGGGCACCTCCAAAGGATTTGCTCTGGGCTGGGCTCTCAGCCCTCAGTGCCAGCAGAGTTGGATGGGGCCAGGGTGATGGAAGGAGCATCTCCCCACATCAGCACAGTTACAGCATCTGCTGGAAGGCTGGGGCCAGAGGGAAGAAGGTTTGGGAAGGTGGGAAGGGAAGGGAAGGGAAGGGAAGGGAAGGG
>NW_021940718.1:2559681-2635187 GCF_001715985.3 Manacus vitellinus
AGGGAAGGGAAGGGAAGGGAAGGGAAGGGAAGGGAAGGGAAGGGAAGGGAAGGGAAGGGAAGGGAAGGGAAGGGAAGGGAAGGCAGAGGATGGCCCCAATTCTGGGGGTGTGGGATGGAGGAAGGCTGGTAGCAGAGGGCAGGAAGGGGGAGGCAGGTGATGGCCCCAGCTCTGGGGGCACAAGACCAAGTCCTGCTTTGCCTTTTCTTTCCCTGTTCAAGCTTTAAGCCAGTGAAAAATTCCAGGGCACAAAGCAGCTCTGTTTGGATTTGACATTCCCAGCCTGACTGCAGAGAGGGTGGGGAGGTTTTGGGTGGGCACAGTCACATCCTTGCTGCTGTGTCACTGCCAAGCTGGGACCTGTGGCAGGTCCTGATGGCCAAGCAGGGGCTCAGCAACTGGAGAGGAGGGACAGGGGCTCCTCCAGCAGTAACTATGTCCAGCTGGAAGGGCAGAGGCACAAATCCAGGCAAATTGTCCTGCCTGGATCAGTTTGAGCACTGTTTCTTTCTGCACAGAAAGAAACAGTTTATCTGCTAAATCTCCAGGCTTATCTCTCCTCACCAAGTAAATTAGGGTTAAAATCTCCATTGCATGAGCTAGAGGAGGGGGAGAAGGCTGCTGAGCTGAACTGATGGTTAACTGGGTTTGTGCTCTAACTAGGACCTGGTCCTGCCCTGTCCCAGCCCTTGGGTGTGTGTCCTTCAGGGTTTGTTTTTGGCTCCTGGTTTTGAACGGGTTGAGAGTTTCCTGCCCCCTCCCAGCTACTTCAGCAGCTGCTGGAGGAGATTTCTTTGTTCCAGGATGGAGCTGCTTTTTCGGGGAGGGAAAAGTGATTTCTGATAGCAATGGTCTTTGGGATGCCTTAAGAACGGGACACAGAATGACAACAGATTTTTGGAAGTCAGTATTTCTGGGTGAGATTTTAACGTCCTTCTCCAGCCTCCCTCTCCCCCTCCACCCCATTTCTCTTTACCATTTCCGGTCTTTACAACGACACTGAAAGTGTCAGCCTGATCTTGGAGGAGAAAATCCAGAAGGAAAGTGCAGGGACCTGCCCTAGGGCAGAGGCAAAGCTGCCGTCGAGTTCACATTTGCCAGCCCTGAGCCGTTATCGCTGAATGAGACTCCCCCCTCCCTGCTCCATGAGCCCCCGCGGGGCAATAGCATCGTCCAGCATCATCCACTCTCACGTCTGGGAAGTAAATGCTGATTCTCCCACCTCTGGAAGAAACCACTTCACGCTGCCTAATTGCCTTTTCCACTTGCAGCTGGATAACCAAGCAGCTGCTGCTGCCTGGGCAGACCCAGGCTATAAGTACCTGAAGGGAAGTTCTAGCCAGGGGGGGGTTGGTCTCTTCTCTCAGGCACTCAGCAATAGGACAAGGGGGGCACGGGCTTAAGCTCCGCCAGGGGAAATTTAAGTTGGATATCAGGAGAAAATTCTTTACAGAGAGAGTGATCAGGCATTGGAATGGGTTGCCCAGAGAGGTGGTGGATTCACCATCCCTGGAGATTTTTAAACGCAGATTGGACGTGTGGCACTGAGTGCCATGATCTAGTAAATGGACTGGATTTGGACCAAGGGTTGGACTCGATGATCTCGGAGGTCTTTTCCAACCCAATCGATTCTATGATTCTATGATTCTGTGACCCGCAGGAGGGGACCCGGCCCCAGGCAGAGCCCTCGGGGGGGCTCCGCCGCCCACCCCCAGCCCCTCCACCTCACAGGGCGATGGAATGAATTCCCAGACCCCTGCTCGGCTCTCCAAGTCCCTTCAGGGTTCCCGCGGTCTCTGTCCCTCTCTAGTGGTGGAGGCACAGCCCTGCCACAGCCGCTGCCGGGAGGTTTGAACGGGACGGGCTTAGAAGCAGAAATACCAAAAAAATGACATCAGCGAATTCCAGGAGAATGGAATTTGTCCAACAGTTGCGGAAAATCACTTCAACGCGACTTTCCATTCTGATAAAATACGATCAGTTCGTGTCCACTGAAGTGTCTTGGGTTATTTTATGAGTGAACTCACCAGCCAGCTCCCCAGTTCACAATGAACCAGTTCAGCTTTATCCCAGTGGGAGGTTTTGACCCCATCTGGAATGATTTCGTTTGGAGTTTCCATTTCTGAGCGATTTTTGAACCATCAGTGTAGTTCACTGGTGCTGGAAGGGTGCTTCAGACTGTCGGGAAGGAAACTCCATTTTCCAGGGGTCTGTTTCCAGCAGAGATTTCATCATCACGTTGGTTTCCTTGCTTTGAGTGGGAGGGTTGGAGTGGAGACCCTCGAGTTCCCCCCAGCCTGGGGGGAGGCTCTCTGGCTAGAGGACACTTTCCTGTACACAGGGTGGTTGTATTCCCCTCCTCACCCCAGACACGGGGCAGAGAATCACCTCTGTGCCTGCAGAGCTGCACTGTAAGGGCCCAGCAACAGGAAACCCAAACCACAATCCCAATCCCCACAGAGGCAGAGGCTGCAGCCCAGGCCCTGAGCCCAGCCATCGGTGCTGGTCCCACAGGAGGGCTCATCCCCACATTCCCAGAGGGAGGGAGGGAGGGAGGGGAGCTCTCCCCCGTTCATACCTGCACTGTAGGCTGGATCGGAGCATTTCCCCACGTCGACCGTGACCTCCCAGGGAGAGTCTGGGAAGAAGGTTTTCAGCGCCGGGAGCCGCAGACATTCCTCGGGGCAGGTGCTGCAGTGGCATCCATCGACCACCTCCACCTCCCGAGCGCCCTGCAGGAGCAGGAGCCGCTCCACGTGCAGCCGGGCCGGCTCGCAGCACGACCCCGCGGGGCACGAACGGGGCGCTCCCGGCCACGGCACCTCGGGGCGCCGGACCTGCAGGGCCGGGGGACACAGAGAACAACCTCCAGCATCAGCTCCCCGACACAGCACACCCCCCCCCCGACCTGGAGCTGGCTCAGCGTTTACCCCTCTCTCTCTCTCCCTACCTGCCTGGAGGATGCTGCACCAGCAGTGTCAGGGTGTTCACGGCAGTGGGACAAATGGTAACGAGATTTTTCATGGGAGCACCCACAGAGCTTGTTTCAGTCCCTCTCCAGGGTCTGTTATGCTGGTGGAGATGGGACTTTAGGCAATGTCAGCTCTCCTGGGACAAGGAGAGCACCACAGCCCATGCACAGCCATGGCCCTAAATGCACAGGCTCCTTTGAGTCCCTCCTGGGAGTGACACGTGGCACAATGATATGGGAATGACACAAGCATCTCCACGGCAAGGTGTTCATAATGAAATCACATGTCCTGCCATTTTTGCACAAAGAGGCAGGAAAAGGCCTCTGACCCCTGCAGATGTGGGACAGTGGCTCTCAGGTACAGAAGTGGCTGAAAGAGCTGCTCTGGCTGCTGTGCTGGGGTGGCCAGGAATGCACTTGGATGCTGCCTGGGGCCAGCTGGGCCCCTTGGCTGAGCCACAGCCCTTCCTCTGCCCGAGGTATCCAGCACTGCTGGAGCAATTTCAACTTTCTCACCTGCACAGGCCACTGCTTGTGGCCAGGGGAGGATGAGAGGCTCAATGACAGGTATTTCAGAAGCCAAAAAACAGGTGTTTTTTAAAAAAAATGACAAAACCACAACCCCAGACACCAGCACATGACCCTCACCCACCCCCAAGAGCTCCTGCAGGGACACAAACACGCTGTTCTCACCTTCTTGCTCCTTAGGAAGTCGAGCATGGAGGAGTACCTGAAGAGCCCTGGGAGGCCGGGGTGGAGGGGGCTGATCCGCTGGGAGGGGCAGCTGGAGCGGCACTTCCCGACGTCCACGCTGACGGGACTGCCGGAGACATCTGAGGAACAGGAGCCTCCAGAGGGTCACCACTGACTCCTCACCCTAACCCTAACCCTAACCCTAACACTAACCCTAACCCACCCATCCCCTGAGGTGCTGGGGAGGCCCAAGCTCAGAGAAGGGCCGAGCACCACACAGACACTAACACAAAGACATGACCCACTCCTGGGAATTCTCCCTGAGACAGAGAGATTCCCTCAGCCTGAGCACAGGTGGGAATTCACTGCAGTCACAGTGTTTGCAGACCAGAGGAAAACATCTCCTATTAGACTGGTCAGTGGACAAAGACTAAAGCTAACAAAACTAAAATGTCACTAGGAAACCACAGGTTTTACTTTCTGTGGTGAGAACATGAGGGATGGGGTGAGAACAAGTGAATACATTGATTATTAAAGGGAAAAGGGAATGCTCAGCCATACTAAAAGGCTTACTAACGTAAATCCTTGTTTCATCAGATAACAGGGAAGGAAACTGGTATTAAAAGTGCCCGTCGGTAAGTCCAACACCACTGTAAAACATTTGCTTTAACCTGCTGGAGTCACAGACCCAGTGTGTGCTGCAAAACTTTAAGTTTTGCACTGATTTAAAAACTGGTTTTCAGTGTCCCCAGCACTGGCTCCGGGGCACCAGGAAACAGGAAGGGACATTTGAAGTCACACTCGGGGTACAGCTGCTGCTGCCTGAGGGTTCCTTTGCCCAGGGAAGGAATGAGCAACAAGCCAGGCAGCAATTCCCATCTTATCAGCCATTCCAGCAGTGATGCCTGTGGATGCTCTTCACCCACAGCAGGGTGCAGACAGCTGGGCACTTGGCAAAGCACACTGTACCAGCTGAAGACACAGTTAACCCCTGCTCTCCCTGCCCTGCTGCCATACAAGCTGTGCTTATTATTTTTAGGCCGATATTTTATCAATTTTTTGCTATTTCCATCATTATTTGCTCATCTGAAGTTGTTGCCTCTGGAGCTGACAAGCTGTCACTGCCTGTGACAGCTCTTAATTTGGATATGGTAATTTTATCATTCCTACTGTACACAAGAACCTGGTATTTGGCAAACACTAAACGTTAAATTTGTACAAGTGCACTGAAAAACCCCAGGAAAACTCAGATTCTCAAGCCATTTTCACAGTTCAAGCTCATTTCATGTGGTCTTACAGCCACTGCAAGGGGAACTGGGGACAGGCTGCTCCTGAAGGCCTCAGACTTTTTGCCTGGTGAACAAATGCAGCTACTTTCAGCTTCCTCAACTTTCTCAGGACAGCCTGTTGTCCTGCTGACAGCCCTTTCCACATCAATCCTGGGAAGGAAAAGTCTGCAGTAGTCCTGAACTTACGCAGCAATAAACAAGCAAACAGGGAATTCAAACACAGAATCAACCACACTGCAGCACAGGTCCAGGGAACTGAGCTCCTTCACACAGATGGACAGACCCAGGGGCCAGGCTACTCACCAGTTCCTGTGCTACAGAAGATGTTTTAAGTGTTAGATTATCTGGGCAACAGGTCCCCAGCACATGTCTGGCCTCAATCCCCTGAGGGAAAAGTCACTTGGAAAATTTCAGCATAAACAGCCAAGAGATGGGCAGGACATGAGTGGGGAAGCATCAAGGATCCCAGTTTCTTGCAGGTGAACTCAGAGCAGCTGTGGCTGCCCCATCCCTGGAAGTGTCCAAGGCCAGGCTGGACGGGGCTTGGAGCAACCTGGGCTAGTGGAAGGTGTCCCTGCCCACGGCAGGGTTGGAACGAGATGGGGTTCAAGGTCCCTTCCAATCCAAAGCACTCTTGGATTCTGTGATTCTGTGAACTCACCATGCCCAACGTGGAGGAAATGGCTCTGCCTCCTGCAGCAGCCCCTCTCTGCAAACAGGTTCCTTTGCTCCTCTGCTCTGCCCACAGCTCCGGTGCCTGCGGTCACAAACCCCGAGCTCAGCATCACCCCGGTTACAACTCCCCACCTTTCCTGCCCGAGCTGGGAGAAGGCACTGAGTGCCCATCCACCCACCATCCTGAACCAAACAGCTCCAGCATGAGGAACAGATTTAGTTATAGATGGACATGACACATCTGGCAGCTCAACCCTGACTGGTTGGGCTGAACCCCCTGTTTAGTTGCTCCAAGTGCTCTGTTTGGCACTGTTTGTCTCAGGACATCAGTCCCCTGCTCTCTTCTACTTTCACATTACTGCAAGGTGAGCTCAGTAAGGAGTTGCCTCCCACAGCACAAAGCACTAAACCCTCCCCAGATTCCCCTGACACAAACTCCAAACTGTTTGCCCAGTGCAGGCAGCCCATGCCCAGTCCCACACCACCCCCCCTCTGCTCTCCCCTGCCAGAGGTCAAAGCAGTGCCAAGGACAAAGAGAAGGAAAAAGGAACTTACTGGCAAAGACAGGAGCCTGCAAGAGCCCTGCAAGGAAGAGCACAGCTCGTGGGTCCTGCATGCTGCACCCTGGGAAGCACAGGAAGGTCTCCAGTACCTCTGACACTTATACCTGCCCTCCCTGGCAGGTGAGAAGGTGAACAGCTCTGAGCCAAATGGACTTGCATATCCCAGCAAATGTCCCCAGATTGTGATCTGAACAAACACCTCAGCGGCCTGGGCGACGAGCACCCCTCACCCATGATCAGGACCACACTCCCAGCTGGGATGACCAGGCTGGGATCAGGCTCCCAGCAAAACTTCAAAGTGCTTCTTGAGAGCCACTGGATTTGCTGCCAGCCTGGAGAAGCTCCCTTGGGGGTCTTTGTTGTTACCACCACTTCCAAACTAATTAAGTTTGTGGCGACTGGGAGCCGCTCTCAAATCCTCTCACTTGAAAGGAACATGCATCCTTCATCCTCCCTCATCCCATTCAATGGTTTTATCTGGGGACAACCCTCCTCTGCCCCTCCCTTCACCAAATGGAGTCAGAGCTGGTGCTTGGACAAAGGACTCCCCACATCAGCACTGGCAGAGTGTTTCCCACAGCCACGAGGAGCTGCCTGGGGCTCCAGTTGTGTCTGTGGTCAGTGGGACTGAGCCCTGCAACCAGGAGGAGGCATCTCTCTTCCTAGCTGCTAAATCCATGTAGGAAAGCACCAGTTAAGTCCAAGTAGGAAGGCACTAGAGCCCTGGAAGCAGGCACTGCTGGCACCCCTGTGCTGTCAGGGACTCTCTGAGATGTCTGATGGATCTGGCCGAGGGCAGCAGATTCCTGAATACAGGATGCACGAGGCTCCTCATGCATCCTCGGGATCTCCACACCCACTTGGCCAAGGGCACGTGGCAGGGGACAGATCCTGCTCCCAGGGAAAATGGTTTTGCCAGACTGAGGAGTGAGAGCACACAAGTAACACATCGGATACTGCTCTGGCATTCAAAATGGGGGTCTAGGGGCTGGGTTTTTCCTGGCTACAGTCACTTGCAGGTGCAGCAATCACAGACACAGAAGCTGCACAGCCCCCAGAACAAGCTGAGTCTCCTTGGAGCTCATCCCCAGTTCCTGGAGGCCAGCTGGGCTCCTCTGGGACAGATGCCTCGAGGAAACAATTAGCAAAACCAAAGTGCATCCTGCCAAAAACACACCATTTACCACCAGGCTACAGGAACCTCATCCCCTCCAGCCCAGCCCAGAAATCAGCACAGATGCTCAACAACAACAAAAAAATAAAAATTTAATTGTGTTAAGAGACAAACATATATAACAAAACCCACATTTCCATTAAAAAAAATTCCCTGTGCCTGGGCACCTGAGCTGAGCCACTCTCTGCTCACAGCTCTGTGGTGCTGCAGAGCACCCAGAGAGACCAGAACAGAGTAACTGCTGTGTAACCTGGCCAGAACAGAGAGCAGCTGCAGGGCAGGGGGAAGTGACATACAAAATAGTTATGGAAAAATATGCATTTTAAATAAAGAGCTTACAATAACTTCAACTTTATACAAAATATCATGGTTGCCATTTCAGTGTTTCAATTCCAGGAATCATTTTTGAACTCTCAGCATCCTGTTTTCCATCTCACACCATCTCTGCAGTCTCTTTCTCCAGGGAGTTCAATCTCTGTTCAGCTCAGTCCAAAGTACCTGAAAATGAAAAAACACATTACAGTCTCAGGGATCAGAAGTTCAGTTCTGTGAACAAATGAAACCTGTTTACAAGCTGCCAAAGCAACATGCAGTAACCCTAAAGTTTAAGCAAACCACACATGAGTAAGCCCAAACTCAGACAAAAAGTATTGCATGTGCCTCAGGGCCCACTTGAGCTGTTCCACTGCTCAGAGGGGCACAACAACCTACACTATGTGAATTACTGAAGATGTGGACAAAGAGAGCTTTGCAAATGATTCAGTTCTTTCTCTCCCACAGTGGTGACCATAAAAAACACTGAAACCAAGTGAAACCAAGTAGAAACTCACCTTCCAAAAAAGCAAATTCGTCGATAGCTTCAATGGCATTATCTGCAAAGCAAATTGAGAACAATTACCATAGATAAACCACCCCCTTATTTGCATCTAACAGCAGCATCTGAAATTACATCACAGCAGAGTGACCAACTTCAAAAAGGTTTACTTGTTTTAGAGCTGGTGTGTGAAATTATTAGTGTACTATTTAGCATAAGAGAAGTTTTTCTCTCCCATCTTCAGAGAAAGAAAGAGAAGCACCTACGGTTATTTCAGCACTCTGGGACAGGTGGAAAAATCCCAGTAACCCAGAGGTTTAAGGCCAGCACAGAACATGCTCTCATACCAAGGTCTTTTCTCTGCAGAGTTTTCCTTTTTCCTTGCTGGGCGTACACATAAGCATCTTTGGCTATGGTTTCAACAAACAGCTCCTGCAAGACAAAACCAGGACAGTTTCACACAGGTGACGGGAGAGGGGAGAGAGAATATTCTGAGGAAAGGAAAGGTCCTACAAGACCTCAGGATGAAACCAGAATCTCCATTTTAACATTTCGCCTTCCCAGTAAACGGCTCTGAAAATAGGAAAGGGAATGGTTGCACAGTAAGGAGGAGAGGCAGGAGAAGCAACAAGGGAGAAGGCCGGGAGTGTGATGGGTCCTCTGAAAACATCTGCTACACACCAGTGGCTCCCTGGGTACCTTCTGAAGGGGGAAAGGTGTCCTGTGCTCAGGGGATGAATCACCTCGAAGATCGCCGAGTCCAAGCACCACCACCGTGTTCCCCACCAGACCGTGACCTCAAGTGCCACATCCATTCGGCTGCTAAATCCCCCCCGGGATGGTGACTCCACCGCCGCCCTGGGCGGCACAACCCCCTCCATAAAGGAATTTCCCTAATATCCAATCCAATCCTCCCCTGGCACAGCTGGAGGCTGTTTCCCCTTGTTCTATCCCTTGTTCCCTGGGAGCAGAGCCCGAGCCCCCCCCAGCTCCCCCCTCCTGTCAGGGAGTTGGAGAGGGTTTTAGATTTTGGTCTCTGCATGTCTTTAACAGCAGTGCAGGGTTGGTTTCTGCAGGGTTTGCTCTGCAGTTCTCCCTCTCACACCCTGCTCACATTCCATGGGCAGCAGCACAGTCGTGAGGACCCCAAGCCGAGGGGCAGCCTCAGCTCCAGGTTGGTTCAGGGTGAACCCAAGTGCCTTCCATTCCTGCCCTGCCCCAGTTTGAAGCCCAGGTAACCCTGGGCCCGAGAGGGAGCACCATTTCCTGGGAATATCAGTCTTTCCAAGCATCTCTTCTAATTAATTAGGTTTCACTCCCATCCCCGCATCGTCTGCCTAACAAACTATTTCTGGTGCTGCAGAGCTCTGGGGGCTCGGGATTGCTGATGGAGGGGTTGTGAAATGAGAATTGGCTGAGAGGGGCTGTTTCCTGCAGTGGAAAACCGAGCTCCTCCATGGAGACAGAGCCCTGGGAACTACAAACTGGGTGAGTCACTGCTGCTTCCCAGCTCGGGGGGAATTGGGCTGAGTGTTCAGAAGTGTCAGGATTTTTTTATGCTTTTTTTTTTTAAAAAATAATTTAATTTAATTTAATTTTATCTTATTTTATTTTAGTCCAGTAGGAAGGTGGAGATGCCCAAGCTGTGCTGGATCAGAGCAAGAGATGACACTTTGCAGCAGGAGCCAGCATTTCCTCCCTCTCCTGCCCTTGAACAGTTACACTTGCAGGAGGAGAGAAGCCTCCAGGTGTGAGTGCAAGTGGAGGGATTGTTCTTTGGCAGGTGTACTTTGGGTGAGGTGGTTGTGCAAGAAGAGAAGCCCCTGTGTGGCTCTGGTGGCTCTGTTCAGTCTGAGGGCTGTGCCAGAGCTGCAGATCCACCAGGAGATCAGTTGTGGACAGTTTGGGATGGGTGGTCCCCATCCCTGTGGGGAGATATCCACTTTATCCAGCATGCCCTAAGGAGGGATTTCTCAGTGATAAAGAGCTCTGGGTAATGAAGTCTAAACAAACACCATCTTTCTAATAGAGTTTTTGTTTGACCAATGTGGCAGAAAATCTTTTCTACCCACCCCGGTGGTGGGGACACCTTTGGAATGGGAAACGTTGCCTCGTGGAGCAGACAGGTACAGACAGGTACGGCCTTGTCACTGCTTCTCTGAGGGGTTTGACTGCTGGAAAAGGCCATTTTCTTCTTCTCATGTGAGTGTCCCACCTGTGGGGGCATGGGCAGAGCTTCTCCCAGCCCAGAGCATCCTGGGATCCAGCGGCAGGGAGTGGGTTGGTGGGGTGGGATGGTGTCTGGTGGCCGTGGTCCTTCTGGCTTCCCATCCACCATCCGGTGGCAGAAAGAGCAAAACCCCCTCGTGCCTGAGAAATGCTCCCAGTGCAGAGACTGGCTGTGGAAAATCGGTGTTAGGTGGGGCTGCGGCGTCTGAATCGCCGCCCTTAGTTTATGAAAATTATAATTATTTTGATTTTTGTCCACAGACAGCTTGAAATGTTGCAAAACTCTGCAGGTGCTCTCCCGTTATAAC
Source organism: Manacus vitellinus (assembly GCF_001715985.3). Taxonomy (NCBI): domain Eukaryota; kingdom Metazoa; phylum Chordata; class Aves; order Passeriformes; family Pipridae; genus Manacus; species Manacus vitellinus. The sequence continues at coordinate 2,570,398 of NW_021940718.1, forward strand.
AAAACCCCAGAACAGATGGTGCAAGGTACCAGGCCAGCTCAAGGGATTAAAGCAAGGCTTTTGAAATTTAAAATTAAAGCTGGGTGATCTTGGGAAAATGTACCTGCCAAACGAGCTTGCTTAAAAAAAAAAAAGTTCTCCAAGTTCTCCCTACAAGCTGATTTAAATTCAAATGAGGCAAAAATTGGGCACTTTAAAAGTGCTTAAGAGAGGATTAAAAATCTGCGAGCAAGAAGAAAGGGGATGGATATGAATTATTTGTTGTTGCAGGAGGNTGAGCTCACCTCACCCCCAAGCACGGCCCCTGAGCTCCCCTCACCACCAAACTCGGCCCCTGCTGTCTCATCACCCCCAAACACAGCCCCTGAGCTCCCCTCACCACCAAACACGGTCCCTGAGCTCCTCTCACCCCCAAGCACGGCCCCTCGTTCTCCTGCTCACCTTGTCCCCCAGCACAGCCCCTGCGCTCTCGTCACCCCCAAACACAGCCCCTGAGCTCCCCCATCCCTGTCCTCCCCCAAAACGGCTTTCAGGGCCTCCCCGCCACCCCTCGTCCCCAAACACGGATCTTGGGCCTCCGTGTCCCCCCAGACAGGGCTGTGCTGTCCCTGTGGCAGCAGCAGGAGCAGTGGGGTAGGTGGGGATGGGGACCCACCTCTCCGAGGAGGTGGCTGTCACCACTGTCTGCCTACCCTGTGCCCCCGTGTCAGCTCCCTGTGGGTCCCGTGTGGGACCTCCTGACAATCCCTTTCCATCCCACCTCCAGCTGGTGGGATCAAACCCTCCAGTGCCTGTCTTGGGCACCCACCACCCTCCACAGGACCCCCAGGACCACCACCCTTGGCCAACAGGTGCTCATCCCAGCCTTCTCCATGTCCGCAACCTCTGTCTTATCCTTAAATTTGCAGCAGGAGCCACTGCAGGCACTGCTGATGGGACACCTTCCCAAAGGACTGGAGGGACACGCCACCCTGGAGCAGGGAAGTCAGCATCCACCAGCCAGCCAGAGCAGCCCTGCCCAGGGCTTGACCTCTCAGACCATTCCTGCCTCTGAGGCAACAGTTGACATCAGGATGTTTCAACACAGCAATGGCCCAATGCAGAACCGCTCTGTGCAGACCTTCCCCTGCCTTCCCAGAGGAGTTTGTGTGGGGCTGTTTTGCTGTGTGACCCCCCACAAATCACTTCCACCCTCTGCAGGTCCCCTGTGGCTCTGAGACCTGACCTGCAGAGGGTTCACATCAGCCACTATCAGATAAGGACACTGCCCACCCTCCCAGGCCCATGCCTCACATCCTGCAGTCAGTTCCCAAAACCCAGGCTCTTCTCTGGATGAGACTTTTCTGGGCAGCAGAGCTTGGTGGGCTGCAAGCTTCTAACAGCAGCAGAGCCAAGCTCGTGGTCCTCCAAGAGCCGCTCCTCCTCCTCCTCCTCTCTCTCCTCCCCCTGGTGCTGTCTCACCATCAGGCTACAGCGACTTCCTGGCATTGCACACAGGTCCTCACCAGCCGTTAGGAAAGAGCTTCTGGTTTCAGGGGAGGGGGACCTCGGAGAGGCTCATCCTGGAATGCCTCGGGTGGTCTTTAGCAAGGAGGTGAGCACACAGGAAAGCATCCACTGATGGAAAATGGTGAGTAAGAACCAGACTTGGGCTATGCTGGACATGGGGAGGGGACACTGGGAGTGGAGCTGTGTCTCCTGGTTGGGAAGGCTTTGGGGATGTCCTTGTGAGGGACAGAATCCATCTGAGACCCTCGCTCCTCCTGGAAGGCAAAGTCTTCCTGTATGTCTGAGTTGATCGGAGCTTCAAAGGTCTCTGACCTGTTCCTGGGCTCAGTGGGAGTTTTGCTGGATGAAGTTGGGATGGATATAAACTTCTGGGAGAAGAGGAGGCTACACTCCCACTGAGTCCAGGAGAGCTCCACCGGCACAAAAAAACCTGGAATTTGTCACAGTCACAGTGGTGCTGTATCCCACAGGTACACCTGAGAGCTCTGGGCAAGTCCCAGTTCATGGAACAGCCCCAAAATCGATGGTTACAAACCACTGAGTCATTCAAGTGCCAAAAATCCCAGCAGCATGTTTGGGAATCTAGAAAAAGTTGGGTTTTTTTCACTAGTTCGGGTGAAAGCCCCACTGCCTGGTGTGCAGGAAACAGCACATTCACTCTGCTTCACCACAGGCTATGCCAAATGCTGCATGGGAGGGTTTACCAGGGGAATTGGGGCATCTGCCTGGAGAACTTGTGTTTATGTAGGTATACATATACATTTGATCAGTTATGTCTAAAAACACTGCACCAGCCTCTCTCCATATCAGCCCTTCCCTTGTGAAAGAAAAAATTGCACAAGTACAAACCCAAACTGAAATCCCAGAAGAAGAAGAAGTTCAAAATCAAAGCCTACAGCTCCAGCAGAGCAGCAGCTCTGGTGCAAAGAAACACTGTGGTCTGGGGACATCAGGGTGGGAGAAACATGGGGAGGGTAAGGTGATCCCTCCCCTTCCACAAGGTCCCTCTGAGAAGCTTAGGAAAAAATGTAGCCCCATCCTGCAGCTTTGTGCCGTAGCTCCAACCTGGCACTCTTCTTCCAAGAACCATCCAGCCTCCTCCTGGCAGCCTTTCTGTGAAGGCTCTAGCAAAAGGTGAATTTTGGTCACTGAGGTCACCGAGGAAGCTGAGGGCACCTCTGTGCTGGAGCCAAAATGTCCTGGTTTGTGTGTACACGGTGTGAGCTGCACAGGAAACACACAGCTCAGAAAAGTAGGCCAGCTCTGCTGCCTCTTGGCCTTGTTTTTTGCATGCAGGCTTTGGTGGGATGAGTTTCAGCAGCACCACCCCGAGTTTTCCTGCAGGGAGGGATCCAACAGCTCTGTGTGGTCTCCCTCTCTTTGTGGTTCTTCATGGGAACCAGGACCAGGGCAAGGTAGGTTGCTCCCCTCTGAGCCCTGGGCAATCTCTGGATCTCAGATTCTGCCCTCAGGAGCTTTGTTACTAGCAGGGTGTAATCCCTGACCCAATCCCCCTGGTTTGATGGTCCCTGGTAGTGGACAAAGGGTGGATCAGACCAGCAGCCCGGTGTTGTTTTCTCAGACATATTCCAGGACCTTTTTGAGCAAAGACCTTGTTTCATGGAGAAGGCTTAGTGTGAGGCCATGCTGAAGGAATACCACATTCCTCAGGGGGAATTTTGACTCTTTTTCCTCCATGGTGTTTTAACTGGAATTTTTTTTCTTAACAGTCGCAGATGCACCTGGAGGGGAGAGATGCTGTGGTGAGACACCTGAGGGCAAAGTTCCAAGGGACCAGGAAAGACCCTCCTGAAGCGGGGGGCTGGCCAGAGAGTCACCCTGCAGCACCCCATGGACCAGAGCCAGGACAGACCCTTGCAATGGGCTCCAAGGGCAAGCCCCCTCCAGAACCCCCCCGGAGCAGGAGAGTGGACTCCAGCAGGGCCTCTCCATGCCACAGCACAGGTCAGAGTGTGGCACAGCATTCCCCTCCTCATCTCCCCCACGAGGCCCTGGCATGGATGGCACGGCAGAAGAAGGGGATGGCTCAAGACACCAACTTCCACCGAGCACCAGCAAAGCCAGGAGGAGGAGGAGATGTGTTGAACAAGGAGGTGGGAGCTGGCCCTGATCCTCCCCAGAGGAAGCCAGCCCAGCAGACACGGCCACTTGCCAAAACCAAGGGTGTTCCAGCAGTTCCTGCCAAAGGCACGGCGGTTGCAGCCCCCCTGGTCGCTGCAGGAAGCCCCCACCACACAGGACTCCCAGCTCTGCCCCAGAGGAAGCCTTTGCCACCCATGAGGGTGCTGGGGGTGAAGCCAGCCAAGCCCTGGCGCCCTCCTGTCGTGGATTTGGCAAAGGTCAGAGCAGCTACACGTCCTGGGACACCTCTCCATCCTGCCACAGTGCCACCAAGGAGTGCTCAGCTGGGTATGGCCAGACACCTAGAAGTCCCTCAGGGAAGGATGCTGCTGGTTGAGGAAGGGAAATGTCCCCACTTAGAGCCTGGATCTCCTGGGAAATGGAAATACTGTGGGGGCTGATGGAGAAGTGGGGGCTGGTAATACCAAAGGGGCTTTTATAGGCAATAGCATGTGGAAAAGAATGAGAGAAAAGGAGAGCAGGTGAGGAAACAAATTGCCCTGTCTCTGGCTGGGCACAGGTATCAGGCCCTGAGGTGTTTGTAGGGAGTAAGGTTGGAGTAAGTAACACAAGACATTCTGAAAAACTGGAGTAAGCCCAGTGCAGGGCACTAAGATGGTTGGGGGCTGGAGAACATGGGGAAAGAAAGGCTGAGACCCAGGCTTGTTCATCTGGGAGGAGAGAGAGGAAGGGGAGATCTCACTGCCCACAGCGACCTAATGGGGGGAGAAGTGGGACCAGACTCTTCCCAGGAGGTGCCTGGGAGCAGGCCTGGAGGTGGTGGGCACAAGCAGTAGGGGAAATTCCAGTTAGGCATGAGGAGAAGACTCTTTCCTGTGAGCACGGTGCAGCCCTGATGCAGCACCAGGAAGACAGGCATCTCCATCCTTGGAGACACTCAGCTTTCACCTGGATGAGGCCCTGAACAACCTGCTCTAGCTCTGAGGCCAGACCTGCTCTGAGCAGAGGTTGGATGAGTCTCCAGGGGTCCATTCCCAGCAGTCCATCCTTGTGTGGCAGTCAGAGCAGACAAGCCCAACTGGTGGGAAGCAGAGCTGGTCCATCCCATGAACAAGAAGCACTTACACACCAGGTTTAACACCCAGTGTGTGTGTGTCTGCCCCTTTGGCCTCGAGGCAGAGGCTCCCTGCTGCCTGTGGGATGCAGGGCTTCGTGCCTCTGGGTGAGGTGGTTCTCCATTCAGCATCAACTCTGGATGCTCCACAGTGGCCTTCTAGTTCCAGGCCACTGCAGTGGTTTCTCACAGCTGCTGCTCTGCTAATCCACACTCTGGGTGTTGAAACCTGTTTCAAATCCCGTTTCTGGCTCAACTTCTCTAGCCATGAGAGTAGAACCTCCCTTATTTCCTCATGAGAACTGAAAAATCGAGCTGGTTTGTGTTACTATTAAAAGGTGTTATCAGGGCTGGCTGTGCTGTTGTGCTGGGAGATGCTCACCCATATGACCAGCCCTGGTAGAGGAGGGAGCAATCTGCTCTCCCTGTGTCCTACAAACCAGCAACTTTTCAAGTATTTATTTGTCTAATGGGTACTGAGGCAAGTTTGAACATCTAGAATTACATCCAAATAACAATCTGGTTATTGTTGTTAGTTTTTTGGGCAGTCTTACAAGTTTTGGGGCCTAGTATTTGATTGTGCATTACTTGGTAAAATAACCCAGCAGAGCTGTGATGTTGTACTTGGGTCTTCATGCCAGTTGTTGGTTAGTCTGGTTGACCAGACTGGTGATGAGCTTGATGATAAAAACAGTGGGATGTTAGCAGGGATGTGGGCATGCTGGCAGTCCTGAAGTGGCTGAAGTGCAGCATGTTGTGGCTGCTGATGCTTCTGAGTGCATGGAGATATCCAGGGCTTGCCCTAACACTGGTACAGAACTGGAATTTAGGGTTTCCACGACATTCAAAATACCTGGTTTGGCCTCTTCATCTTCCCCTTCCATCATTTGTCCAGGGAGAAAGTAACATTAGGGACATAAGAATGGGAAAATATATATTCAAGGTCACCAGTGAGCTCCTCAATGAGCTGTGCCCCCTTGTGCTGCACGAAAGTCCCCAGATGAGCTATGGAGTAAAAAGTTCTTGCTCGATCCAGATGTGCGGTTTTATCTCCCCACCTCCCTCTCTCTGCACTAAATCCAGTCCAGGGTGGCTCTGACCTCAGGGTGTGGGTGACAGAGCTGAGGAGAAAATATGAGCTAACCCCTCACTGCTGCCTCCTGTTCGCTGTGTCCCACAGGTCACCCGAGACCAGGCTGTGCCGCGCGGTCCCCGCTGCAGGGCGCTCCGGGTGGAGCGGGGTAAGGACACACACAGCTCTGTTATTCCCGGGGGCTTCGAGGCTGTGCCGACCCAGTGGGAAGGGCTCAGGAGGGGACAGCGAGGGGCTCCTGGGGTTTTCCTGCCTGCGCTGGCAGCTCCCGCGGTGGAAGCGCTGCCGCCCCTCGGGGGCTGCGGTACCGCACTGCTGTGGCTGCTGCCATCACCCCCCTGCCCGTCCCCTCCACGGCCCTGCTGTGCTGCCTTGTGAGGAGCTGCTGGCACAGGGCACAGAGCTGCTGGCACAGGGCACAGAGCTGCTGTCCCGCCCTGCCCCAGAGCCAGGGCCAGCCCACGGGCAGCCCACCCGCCTCTTGCCCACCCTCCTCCTGGCAGCCTCGACTCTGCCCTCGGCCCCCAACCCCGCTCTGCCTTGCCACAGGGATGAAGATGAGATATATGATGACGTTGAGTCTCTTGGGCCGCCCAGGAGAAACCCAGGCGTGCTGCTGCCTCCTGTGTCCCGGCCGCCAGCAAATCCCCGCCCTAGAGGAGGTGGGTACGAGAGGGGCTGGGGTGCTGTTTGGGGCGAGAGCTGCAGCTCCCAGAGCCTTGAGGCCCCGAAGATCCACAGGCAGCAGCAGAGCCCGTGCTGAGCCCACTGCTGCCACGCACAGGAGGGAGATGGGTTTCTCTGCTGCTTGTAAATGGGCAGGGGAAACCCTGATCCCACCACGCTCAGGGGCACACTCAGGGTTTGGTCTCAGGAGGAGAAAGCTCTTGCTGCTCCTTGTATCTTGTCTTGGCAGGTGTTTACACCTCACAGCAGCCTCATGGCAGCACCTCTCCTGGGGTTTGGTTTTACAGGTGGAGATGCTGGCCGAGCCTCTCACAGGGTTACCTTGCTGGCAGCTGCACAGAGGTAACGGGGTTTTTCCTTTTCTAAAGGTCCCAAAATGGTCAGGTCTCCTTGGTGCTCTGACAAAGCTGGTGCTTTAATGGTTTCTGCTGTGCTTGCAGTAGGAAAACCCATGAAAAGCACAAGCTGCAGGCTGTGCACCTGCTCCAAGAGCCCCCAGCAGCCCCAGAGCTGGTGCAGGGAAATGCAATGGGGCAGCAGCCAGGGGGGCAGGAGGGGATGAGGGGAATCAGAGCGTGGGGCCACCTGAACCTTCCTGTGACTCTCAAACACTGCAGAGAAGCCCAGGTCTCCCAGAAGACAAAGACCATGACACTCAAGGAATGCAAGAAGGAAGAGAAGGCAGACAGGGAGTTTCAGAAGAAATTCAAGGTGAGCAGCAGCGAGTGATCCCTTATCCCTCTAAGCTCCTTCTCCCCTCCTGGGAAGGGTGCAATGCAATGGCAGGGAGGAGCTGTGCTCTGCAGGGACCAGCCAGTACCCAGTTCCCACCTGCCCTGTTCCCCCAGATCAGACCAGTCCCACAGACCGTTTGGCTAGAGAGGCATCTGCTTTTTCCAAGCAGGGAGAGCAGTGAGACCTGCCTGACTCAGTTCCCCTGAGGGCACTGCTGTTTGTGTTTCAGTTCGAAGGCAGCATCGACGTCCTGACTCGGATGATGGTCGACCCTGCAGCGACAGAGAAGAGGGGCGGGGGGAGGAATCTACCGCTGCGACGAGGAGAGATCCTTGATGTCATTCAGTTTACCAATCAGGAGCAAATCCTCTGCCGGAACAGCCAGAGGAGGTGTAAGTCTGGAAGAGGATGAGGGTTTGCCCGCAGGGGGGAGCACAGCAATTTTAGGAACAAGTTTCTTCGTACGCACACGCCCCGCCAGACCGCAGGAGAGACATCCTCCTGCCGTTAGACAGACCTGGCAGGTACCCTGGGCCTCAAAGGTTCCCACTTCTCTCCGCACAAACGTCCTGCCCTTCCTCCATTTCTGCCGTGAGCGGGGCTTGTCCTCCCCTCCCTCTGCTAAAAGCCATTCCATTCCCCGGAGCCTCTCGGCCACCAGCCTGGCACACCAGGCTTTGCCATGGGCACAGTCTCCACAAGCTGTGTCTGCACCGAGGGATGCACAGGTGAAATGGGCTGCAGATCCTCCAGGCAGAGACACGGGGATCGGGCTCTTCCCTGCAGGTGCCACCCAGCCCGGCAGGCTCCTCCCTGACACTGCCCGGAGCAGGTTCCTCCCACGGTCCAGCTCAGCTTCCCAGAGCCGGCTCTGCCTTGTCCCACCTCTCCCTGGGGACACGTTCACCTCTCCCTGGGGACACGAGGTGTTGCTAAACCCTGCAAGTCCTGGGCAGGGGCAGGGGCTGGTGTGAGTCCCTGCTGATGCTGCAGCTCCCAGCACAACCTGACATGTTTTTCCTCTCTATTGCAGATGGCTACGTGCCCCGGGACGTGATGCTGCACCTGTGAGTACCTTCCCCGACCCCTTCCTCCCCCTCTGTGAGCTCAGCTGCTCAGTGAGTGCCTGGCACCAAACCATTCCTGACAACTCAAAACCATCCAGCCCAGGCAGTGACCATAAACCCAACACAGGCTGGTTACCCTGGGGTGGAACCTGCCACTGCTGGTGTCAGGAGCAGTTCTGGCACTGGGGCACATTGAGCACTCCCCAAGATGTGGTCCCTCATGTGGGACATGCCCAGAGGCTGCTCAGAGGCTGCTGGTGGCAGCACAAAGGTGCTGCTCCTCTGCATGGCCAGGTCTGCAGCTCCCATAGCCTGGAACAAGGCCACTGTCTGTGAGAGGGGCCAGAGTCATGTTAACCCCACACTGGAGGGGCCAGAGTCATGTTAACCCCACACTGGAGGGTCCCAGCTCTGTGGGGAGAGCTGGGAGGGAGCAAATGGGACTGCAGGAGGACACCAGAGCCCACAGACAAGTCAGGAGAGATGGAACAGATACAGCAGCAGGGGCTGGCCCTTGCCTCAGGGTCAGGAGGTGATGGGGACACAGGAGACTGGACTGCCCTCAGCACCCTGTCTTTCTCCTTGCAGGGACTGTGACATCTATGATGACGTTGAGATTTATGGTAGGTGCAGAGGGAGCTGCTGCCCTGCCCCTTCACCAGGTGCTGCCTGGCACGGACCAGCAGCAGAGACCCCACACCAGCGCCAGGGCCTCCCCTCCTGACCCCTTGCTGTTTTGCCACCTTCCCTCTCTCCCCTCCCTCTTTGTGATTCCTCTTCCTGAGATATCCTTTACTTGCCCTCAGTTCCCCAAAGGTCTTCACGTTCTGCTATTCCCAATTATCTGGACTTCCCTGCACCCTTTCCCATCTCAGCTTTCTCCCTCCACTTGCTGTCAGCCCCAGGGCCCCTTCCATGTCCTTTGAGGTGTCCCTGATCCCCCAGACAACTGGGACTCCCCTTTCCCAAGCAGTTGCTCACCCCCAACATGCAGGCTCCATCCCCCAGCTCACAGCTGGCTCTGAAATTGGAGCTGAACAGAGGCAACTGTGTTTCAGCTCTGCTGATGAGCAAACCCCTGATCTACTTCTGGCAGGCTGAGTGATCCACACTAAGGCCAAAGGCATGAGACAGCATCACAGAGACCTCCCCAGGGGCTGACACATGCCCAGCACCAGGCACCACGCTCCTGATGGGAAAGGAGCTCTGCTTCCTCCGAGCCAGCCTGCAAATCCACCGGGACCCTGCCGGAGCAGCCGCTCAGCACGTGGGGCTGCACAGCTCCTGTCCCACGGGGCAGGGGGCCAGAGGTCCTCGAGTCACAACTTCACTGTGGCTTTGCTTTGTCTGTGGAAAATATGGCAATGGTTCAAGAAGGCTTTGTGGCCTTGCTTTGGGTTGGGGGTTAAAGTCAGGGCCAGAAAGGTTTTAATGTCTCCCCATTCCCAGAGGATCCTGAGTCTTGGACCCACCCACCCCATTCTTCTGCACCATGCTCCAGCTCCAGTAACACTCCTGGCCTGAGCCAGAGACAAACTGGACACAGAAATACTCTAAAATGTTGTGGATTATTGACCAGGCACCCCAGCAGCACCTTGTGGCCTCGGGGCAGCTTCCCTGCAGAGCTGGTGGGGAAGTTGGCTCTGTTGGGGTAGATGTTCCTGCGGGAACATTCAGCACCATCCCTTGGTGTCTTGGGCTGCCCTCTGTGCAGATGCCACGAGGAAGCCCTGCCCTCACAAAGCCCTGCCCTCACAAAGCCCTGCCCTCCCGGAGCCCTCCCGGGTGGGGGTGGGATGGGGGTGCACTCACAGCTGGTGGGAGCACAAATCTGGTGCCCGACCCAGATCTGGTGGCAAGACCCAGATCCCTTTGGATCAGAAACCGTGAGGGGAAGGGAGTGCTGGGTCTGAATCCCTGCTCTCAGTCCGTAACCCCCAACCCAGGGGCTGGAGGGTTAAACCGGGAGGGTTCGGCACCGCAGGGGCGGGATGCCAAGCCCAGATTAACCAGTTGAAGACGTCACTTTCCATTATGGGAAAGGCTCCCAAATATCCCTGAAGCTTTTGGTTCTGGGGATTAGCCATCAGTGTACTCAGCTCCCAGCGCAGAGCAGGGGTCCGTCGGTGCCCGTGGCCATGAGCGGGGCTGGGAGCTGCTCCCAGGGGCATCGTCTGGGTGGCTGAGCACAACCATGTGGGAGTGTGTCAGGAGAGCTGTGCTGCACTCCCTGTCCACGGTCCTCCTGCGCCTCTGGAAGTGGCTGAGGGCTTTCTGGTACAAAAATGGCCTCCTGACCCTCTCGATGCTGTCGGTCGCCACCGGGTGCCTCCTGGGGTTCCTGCTGCGGACGCTGGAGCTGACGGACCTGGTAAGCCTGGCCAGGGTGGGGATGGGAGTGAGGGACGTGGAGTGATCGGGGGGACAACCAGCCCTGGGGCCAGTAAGGGTCCCAGATGGGCACAGCCCCAAAAGCAAAGGCTCCCGTCCAAGAAAACGCCTCAGGGCAGGTTTCTGCACATGGGTTTGGTTTTTGGTTTTGTTTTTTTTTTTTTTTTTTTTGACCAAGAAGCTGTCAACAAATGCCAAAGCTGCAGGACAAATCCTGCCTTCCTCCAGTGGGAGTGGGGGGCTCTGGGATGGAGCCCATGGGACTGCAAGAGCCTCCAGGTGGGTTGGGGAGGGGAAGGTGGGGAATGGCTGCTTGGCTGCAAGATGCTCAGTGACAGGCTCCCCCCAACACCTCCAGCAGCAATGGGGTCCCAGGGATGAGCTGCTCCCCTGACCCTCCCCAGCTGTGCAGATGCTCAATCCAAGCACGTTTCTGCTCTCTGGAGAAGACCCAGCAAATAAATAAGGGTGGGTGGGGAGCCTGGGGGGGTCTTCCAGGGGTCCCTCCTCTGAGGACCCTTGGAAACAAACACATTGGAGAAAATGCCCCTAAAAGGCACGTTCAGCCAGCGCTTTCCAGGAGGATCACGCTGTGGAACAGCCCCGGATCCCAGGGCTGTGCTGGCACTGGGCAGCTGGGCTGGCTCAGCCCTGATCCTCGGCAGGCTGGGGAGCCCAGGAGGGGGAATGCTGCTCCAGGGAGAGCTTGGCCAGTGCTGGAACATCCCCGTGTTGCCCACTTGGATTTAGCAAAGTCTTGTCATTTCAATTAGGCCCCTCAACATCAGCGCAGCGGGGATGATCTCGTTACTTAATTGGAGCCGGGTGTAATCTCCCTCAGCCCAGTGCACAGCCCGTGGGGCCAGCACAGCCTCGGGGCTCCAGGCCCTCATCCTGCCATGCACTGAGCTCATCCATCCTCTGCCCCAGCCACTGCTCCCCATTAGAGACTTTTGTCCCCAAACCCACACCACGGAGGAGGGGCCAGGCCCTGCTTTCCTCCCCACAGTGGGAAATGTTATGAAGTTAAAAGACCCGCTGACAAAGAGGTGCTGCTCCAACCTGCTGGCACCCCTTGCTCATGTCTGGGCCCATTGGAGCTCCCCAGGGACATGAGCCACATCCAGACCCCAGTGGGACAGCACAGGGACAGCACAGGGACAGCACAGGGACGGCAGTGAGGAGCAGTTGTTTGACCACCTGCCTTGGCACACCTCAAAGCCTTACTTTGGAGTAACCAAAAGTACCTGCTTGGCTTGGGGCCATCTCAGATCCATCCCTGACACCTCTACAGTGGCACAGTGAAAGATGGGGGGCAGGGAGGGAGGGAGGAAGGGTGGTTGGATGCAGGGATGGAAGGATGGTGGGTGGAGGTAGGGATGGAGGGATGCAGGAGGGAAAGAAGGCATTGATTTAATGGAGGAAGGGATAAATGGATGGATGGAGGGTGGGTAGAGGTAGGGATGGAGGGATGCTGGTCAGGGGGCTGCTGGTCCCACAGACCCTCACTGTCCCCTTGGTCATGGCTGTGCTATCTGGAATTTGGGGGTCTCTCTCCAGACAGCCCTTCCCCATGGCCATGTGAGGGATGTAGGGGATGTGAAGAGATGCCACAGCACAGAAACCTCCCTTGTTGCACTGAGGCTGCCCCATAAGTGGGCTGGACACCCGGGCTGTCCCTGAGCTTGCCTTTGCCACCTGCAGCCACAGGGTATTCCCACCCTTGGCTGCTCCTGATGGCTCTGGGGCACTTTGCAGATGCTCCCTGATAACAAGAGCAACAACATTCAGGAGGAGCCAGCTCAGAGCTGGGCCCAGTTTGGAAAAAGGCAAATTTATCAAGTTTGAGCCCTTAACCCACAATCATCACCCACTCAGTGCTCACCTGACACAGGCTCTGCTCTGTGTGCAGGAGAAGCAGTATTTTTCCTTTCCTGGAGAGCTTCTCATGAGGATGCTGAAGATGCTGATCCTGCCCTTGATCACCTCCAGGTAAAACATCACCTTCTACTCTAAAGCATCATCTTCCCATTGCATTGAGGAGATGGGCCCCTGACCCCCCATTGAGGAGATCACCCCAAAACTGCCTGGGGTGAGAATAACCCTGGCCCCAGGCAGCTGGCAGCCAAGCAGCATCCCCTGGCTTGGTGTACATCAAACCCCACGATTTCCCAGCAGGTCTGGAACAAATCCTCACCTGGAATTGGTAGGCACCTGCACCCAGGTCAGACACCTGCACTGGCTGGGGTGTTTCCCTTCTTTTGGGCAGCTGGTGATGCTGGGACCCTCCGTGGGCAGTTGTGAGGGGTGGCTGTTTAACCTCAAAGCAGATTCCCTTATTTAGAGGGATTTGAGAAAGCTCAAGTAGAAACAAAAAGCATCCCTCAGTGCTCTGTCTGTGTTTGCAAACCCCCATTTGATGGGCCCATACAGACCTAGAAATAAGAAACAGAGCCAGCAGTCACTCAGCTCTAAGCTTATATGGATTAAATACTGTAAACAATTGCTGGCACGTGCTCATTAGACACACCCAGCCCATAACTCCTCATTCCCTCGAGGATGTGTCGTTCCTCTATTGTTTGTCAGAGTTTGCTTGTTGCCCCATTTGCCTCTGGTTTATTTTTGGGAGCGGTGGGGTCTCTATCCTGGCCACACTTGGCCTGTTGAGCATCAGCCCCTGTGGAGATTCTTTTTTTCCCCTCCAGTACCTCACATCCCTCCCCCGAGGCACTTGAGGGTTTCCCTCTGCTCTCAGCCCTCCCTGCAGCTCAGTGACCTGGGTCATCCCCTCTCACCACTCTCCTGCCTGCAGGCACAGGGTCTGCATGGGGCTCCCAGGAGTTTTCCTGCATGTTGGATTGAACCAGGGATTTTTCTTATTTAATTACTGAATGATGGTGAAGTGGCATCTTCTGTCTCCACACCATCCCATGGGGGACTGGGAGCTCCCCAAGCCTCAAGTCGGAATCACCCACCTCAGCATTGCTTTTGTGGCCTCTTGAGCTTCCAAAGCCCCTTTCCTCCTGGACATGTGGCTGCTGGAGGGGATCTGTGGGCTGGCCACTACCTCAGCCACCCCATCCCATGTGTCCCCAAGGCTGGCATTTACCCTCACAGCCCCCCTCTCTGTCATGTCCTGCCTGAGGGTCGTTGGGCCAGTGCTGGACTCCACCAGCAGCTTCAGGGGTCTGCAGGGCTCAGTGTGGGTCTGCACACATATGGGGCACCTGCAGCCCCCAAACATGCATATTTCATAGAATCCCAGAAAATCCTGAGCTGAAGAGACCCACAAGGTCCATCCAGCCCAACCCCTGCCCTGCACAGACACCCCAACAATCCCACCCTGTCCCTCAGAGCGTTGTCCAAACGCTCCTGGAGCTCTGGCAGCCTTGGGGCCGTGCCCACTGCCCTGGGGAGCCTGGGCAGTGCCCCAGCACCCTGTGGGGGAAGAACCTTTCCCTGAGATCCATCCCAACCCCCCTGGCACAGCTCCAGCCCTTCCCTGGGTCCTGTCCCTGGTCCCAGAGCAGAGCTCAGTCCCTGCCCCTCCGCCTCCCCTCGGCAGGAGCTGCAGCCCCCGAGGAGTCTCCCCTCAGTCTCCTCTGCTCCAGCTGAACCAGCCGAGTGCCCTCAGCTGCTCCTCAGACCCTTCCCCTCCAGACCCTTCCCCAGCTCCCTGTCCCTCCTTTGGACACTCTCCAGCAGCTTCAGATCCCTCTGACACTGTGGCCCCAAACAGCCCCCAGGACTCGAGGTGAGGCCGCCCCAGGTCAGAGCAGGGTTGGACAATCCCCTCCCTGGCCCGGCCGGCGATGCTGGGCCTGATGCCCCCCGGGACAGGGTGGCCCTTTGGGCTGCCAGGACACTCTGCTGACTCAGATCCAACTGGCCACTGACCAGGACCCCCAGGGCCCTTCCCATGGTGCTGTTCCCCAGCCCCTCGTTCCCCAGTTTGTCCCTGCATCCAACACTGCCCGTCCCAGGGGCAGGATCTGGCATTTGCCTTTCTTAAACACCACACAGTTGGGGATTGCCCAGCCCTCACATTTGTCAGGACGTGACAAATGTCCTTGAGGGAGTCAGCAACTCCTCCCAACTTGATGTCCTCAGCAAATCCACTGAGGACCTTCCAGTCCTATAACCAAGTTGCCCCCACCACGGGCACTGCTCTCCCTGCTGGGGCAGCCAGTAATGCCCTCTCTATTTTTAGCCATTTTGCTAAGAAGTAGCTTATGGGTTACATCTTAGGAAAGCTTAGGTGTGCATGAAATCTGAACCAGCACCTCTCTCCTGGGGGTGTGGGGCCCATCCCCACCAGGATTTTATGAACTTGGCTGGTGCATTCCTTTGCTGTTCAGTCACACACAGCAGTGGCACAGGACGCTGGAGATTCAGGGTAACGGTATCTTACCAAAAAAGAACAACATCAGTTATTCACCATCAAAATACACTAAGAATACAAACTTCTTAACCCTTGGAGACAACAGAAAACACGGCCAGACCTTGAAAAGAGGTGTCTCCTGCCCTTCACAGCTCAGCCTGGGTTGCCACAAGCCCGTCCTGGGTGTGAGACCCTGTGGGCACTGGCACACGAACATGCAAGAGCTCAGTGATGCCCTCAGGCACTGGTTTAGAAAATATCTATGGAAACCACTCCCACCTTGGCTATTTTGCCCACCAGACGCATCCTGTGCAGCTCTGGCAGCAGACACTGACTGACCACCAGGTTTTTGCTGCAGCCTCATGTCCGGTTTGGCCACCATGGACTCCAAGGCCTGTGGGAAGATGGGGGTGATCACCATCACCTACTACCTTTGGACAACCTTCCTGGCAGTGACTGTGGGGATCATCCTCGTGGTCAGCATCCACCCTGGGGCAGCTGCCCAGAAGGACAATGACACTGTGGGGAAGGTGGTGCTGAGCTCCGCTGACGCGCTGCTGGATTTGATCAGGTACCTCCCAGGATTTCAGCAGGGGCCAAGTTTATGATGACAAGATCTTCCCAGAAGGCTCCAAGTTCCCAGGAGACATTGAGATCTCCAGGGAAACAGGAGAACTGCTGGCCAGGTGCTGGTACCTCCGAGCCCAGCGCTGTGGGGTTCATTTACCCCACCACACGTCCCTCTGACCACTGTCACTGTCACTGCTCTCCCAAAGCCACCTGCAAACAGGGGAAGGAGCAGAGAACAGACACGTTAACACTCCCTCAAGGCTCAGGGGTTCTCCCCTGCAACTCCAGCAGGGAGATGCCAAGCCTGGAGCTGCCCCAGGGCTGTCTTTAAGCAGCAGGTGGGGATACCTGGGGAGGGGGTGAAGCACCGACCCAGGGGCTGGGGGGGAATCTCCATTTCTAGAGGCATTCCATGGACTGGACCAGGTTCTGAGCATTCTGCTCCAGCTCTGAGGCTTCTGCTACAGGTGGCAGATGTCTGTCCCAGGCTCTGGCTTTCCATGAGTCCCATTTATGAGTGATTCTCAGTCCTGCTCTGTGTTGACCTTCCAGCCTCTCTTTGCCCTCAGCCTGCTGGTGTTGGCTGTAACATCCTCCTCCAGGTCTCCATGCCCACCAGAGGTGCTTCCCAGGGTGCTCCCTGTGCTCTCACAACACACTTTAACCTCCATGTTGTTGCTCTCTTGCAGAAACATGTTTCCTTCTAACCTGGTTGAAGCTTCATTCCAGCAGGTGAGTTCACCTGGCCCCTCTGTGGGCGCCTGGGATGGTGCTCAGCTCCACGTGGGGCTGCCTCTTTCCCCACCCACAGCCCAGACATGAGCCCCTTCTCCCTTCCCCTTCCCTTCCTTTCCTCCTTTTTCCTTCCCTTCCCCTTTCCTCCTTCCCCTCCCCTCTGCCTCCCTCCCCCTCACCCCAGGGAGGGCACCTGAAGGCAGGAGGGTGCTGGGGGAACACAGGCTCACAGGGACCCCTGGGAGGGGAGGGAGGGTCGTGTACAGAAAAAGCAGCTCCCCAGTCCCAGGGGAAGGGGCAGCAGAGGGGCAGGCAGGAGGCACAGGGCAGGCTGGGGTGGGCAAAGGGGACAGGCTGAGGAGGGGGCAGGTAGGGTGGAGGGAGAGGGAAAACAAGCAAACTCATGGCATTGGGAAAGCATCAGTAAAGCCCCCAGGTACAGGGATGGGGGGACCTCTCCCTGGGGACCACAGTTCTCCCCCAGTGCTGTGCTGGGATCCCACAGAGGTCTGCAGAGACCCGACTCACACCACCACGTGTCTGCCCAGCAGCCTTGGCCAGCAGTGGCTGGGCTCTGCAGGGAGCAGCCACAGCTCCTCTTGCCTCTTGCTCCTTATTTCCACCAGCCTTTTACTGCCTGGAAAACAAACTCTGAACCTCCGTGACCGCCAGGGCTGCCTTGCCTCCGTGTTCAGAGCAGGATGGAGCTCACACCAGCAGCACACCACCCTCACTCCTTTGCTTCTCTTCCAGTATCGAACCGTTCTTGTCCCGGTGGTGAAGTCTCCCGGCTCCCCAGAGGTCCCAGGGAAACCTGTCAACTTTATTTACTTCGCACCCGACGACCAAAACCCCGAAATCCACCGGCCCGTGTTCCTGGAGCTGACACCATCCCCCGAGATGACCTACAGGACCCTGGCTGGGACCAGCAACGAGATGAACGTCCTGGGGATCGTCATCTTCTCAGCAACAATAGGTACCTGCTCCTCCAGAGCGGGGCTGCAGCCACCACACTCACCCTGGGGAGAGCTGTGGGAGGAGGTTCTTTAACTGCTCCAGTCCCTGGGAACTGGGCCCAGCACAGAGCTCTGTCCCATCAGTCCCACCCGTGGTGGAGCTCACTGAGGCTGTAGGCACTGGGAAGGCTGTTTTCTCCCCAGATTTCCCATATGAGCTTCCACAGCCCACACGGGGTTCCTGGGGGGTTTCAAACCGTAACATAACCTTTCTTGAGGTGTAATTTTGCAGAGGCTGCCTGGGACACAGCTCATCCCAATGATCCAAACCCTTCATGCTGAGGGTTCAGCCCCCTGAGCAGGCAGGATGTGACAGTGGGGTCAGACTTGTGCTGTCACAAATATATGGGAATTTACAACAGGAGTTTCTGAAGGAGGTAGGGAAGCATTCTGCATTGAGCAGCCTGCAATCCTGTGTGGACAGGGTGCTCAGCAGCAATTTTGAGAAGGAAGATGGACCAGAGGTTGTGGAGAGACACGTGCAAGAGAGAAGGAGGTTTGAAGGGGAGAAAGTCACTGCAAGGAGGAACTTGGAGCTGGCTCAAAGTGACACCAGGTACAAGGCTGAGCAAGAAAGGAGGGAAGGACCAGGAGGAAAAAGAGTAGGAGGCAGTGAGATAAGGATGGGGACAGGATTATGTGTAGATTAAGAGGTGAGGGCAAGGAGCTTGAACTTTGTGTATAAGGAACCAAAAAGCCAATTAGAGGATTTGAGGGGAGGAGGCAGCACAGCCAGCACAGCACTGGAGAGCACTGACTGCGGTCAGAGCCACGGAGAGGGGCCAGTTCTAAAGGCCAGGACACAGAGAGAGCCCCGAGGGGGTGGCCTCAGTGAGGCTGGGCAGAGCCAGATCCCTGCAGACTTTGCCTCTGGCAAACTCCTGTCCCAGCAACCAACTCCTCCTGCAGACCCTGGACGCTCAGGGAAAGTGCTGAGCTCTTGCCTGCAGGACACGTGCCCTCCTACAGCCCTGTCAAACCTGCAAGAAGAAGCTGCTTTTCTCCTCTGGCGTGGGAGTGGGATCAGCCTGAGTTAGGAGGCAGCAGGAGATCACCTGAGCCAGCCCCAGCCACCAGCTGCGCTCCCCATGTTCTGCCCAGGATGGATTAGAGCTCCACGAAGCCACAGACTGGCAGAGCATCACCTGCACTGGGCATGGGTACCTCAGTAAAGGATTCATATACCCACAGGAGGCTTTCCCTGCAAGGAAGGGCCTGGCAGAAAACAGGAGAGGGACAGGGAAGGCACCACAGCCCCATGGAGTGGGGAGGGCACTCGGCTTGTTCAGTGGGGACAGCTTGGGAAACAGGATCACCTCCTCCATGCAAGGGGGGGAGGCCAGGTGGGAACTGGCTGAGGCCTCAGCAAAGGGTATTTTTGTGTGAGAGCAAAATTAGGCAGTTTGTGTGCCTGAGAGCAAAGCACCCACAGAGCACCTGCTGGGTACCAGAGTGACTTTGCTCTGACATCCCTCCACTGTCACTGAGAGCCTCAGTCCTTTTGAAATCCAGAAAAGAGCAGAGATTTCAAGCTCCTTGCAGGAAGCTGTCTGTTTGCTACGGACATGTCTCCCAAATCAGTTCTGTAGGATCTGAAGAGCAATGACTTTTGTGCAAAGCAGCTTTTGTGGCCATCAAATACCAGATGAATACCCACAGAGCTGAGATTTAAACGTGCCAAGCCTTGTCTCATTTCTGAAAGTCCTGGCAAAGGTGACTCCATCTCATCTCTCTTCTGAGCAAGGCAAGAGATTCCACCACCCACCAAGGGCCTCTGAGGACTGAGGAGGGATGAGTGGGACAAGATCCTGTCTATATTCTTCTTTTCCAAGCTAAAGCAGATGCCTGTACAGTGCTTCAAAATTAATTTTAGCCAATACAAGGAGGCCGTGCTGTGGGCTGGAAACAATATGGAAAAATGCTCAAAGCCTCCTCCTTCCTTTGCTCAGTGGGTTCCTGGGAAAGCTCCCAGCCAGTGAAACCAATGGGATTTAACACTGGCAAGCCAGACAGCACCATTACCCCTCCTAACCATTCCTGTATTTCTGCTCTAGTATTCCTTCAACAGAAAATCAGGCTGGATTACGTTAATGCAACAACATCAAAAGGAAAAAACAGACTTAAGAGAGGAGGCTTAATGGCTGTATCCAAGCAACTCAGTCAGATCCTTCCTGACGTATCACTGCACAGCCCCATGTGTTGTCACCAGCAGGGAACAGCCTGTGAGCCACCAGCAGGGTGAGGAACAGCCCTGCCCAGGGGGGGACTGAGAGAGCCACTGCCCCCAGGACCAGACCCTGAGCACTGCTGGAGTGATCCGAGTGGCACATCCTGAGCAAGGGCAGGGCTGCAGCACAGCACCACATCCTCAGCTACAGAGAACCCCACCAGGCTCTGTCCTGCAAAAAAAAAATCCATTTCTGCTCCCGGAGCTCATTATTCTTGTATTACCAAACAGCAGTCCAGCCATCCACCTAATCCAGCTGATCCCCAGTTTATCCACCTCGGGAAGTGACTCTTCCAGCCCTGAGCAGCACTGAAGTTTAGCTGTTTTCTGTGCAAGGAACAGTCCAAATCCTGGCCCTGGGTCTGGTGGGGTTTTGTGAGAGAAGGCAGATGTGTTTGCTTGGGGCAGGGAAGGGCCGTGACTCGCGAGAGCTCGTGGCAATCTGTGCTGAGTGTCAGCTTGCCCAGTGCCCCCCGTTCTGTGGCCACCAGAGCCTCCAGACACCCAGCCCGACACGTGCTGCTCCCATGCTGCTCCTGAGTAACGTAACCCACTGTGTTTGGTTGCAGGACTCCTCCTGGGGAAAATGGGCGAGCGAGGAGCCCCCCTGGTTAACGTGTGCCAGTGCCTGAACGAAGCAGTTATGAAAATTGTCTCGATGGCCGTTTGGTAAATCTGGTTTCCATTGATTTCAGTTGATTGCCTTTCCTGCTGTCTGATGGCACTGCTGGTCACACCTCTGTGTGTATCTGTTGTGAGCACTGGATTTGTTTTCGTGCAGCTGCACCACACGGTACCAAACACTGCAGTGCCTGTCGTGCAGTGCTTCAGGCACTGCTGCACCCTCAGGAATTATTTTTTTATTCTTATTCTTTGCAGGTACTTCCCCTTTGGCATTGTGTTTCTCATTGCTGGAAAGATCCTGGAGATGGAAGATCCATCAGTTATAGGACAGAAGCTGGGACTGTATGTCATTACAGTGGTGTCAGGGCTTGCCGTGCACGGACTCGTCATTTTACCTCTGCTTTTTGTGCTCATAACTAAGAAAAACCCCTTTGCTTTCATTCAGGGGATCCTGCAAGCCTTGCTGATCGCCTTAGCTACATCCTCCAGGTAGGAAAACGTGGCTGAAACCTGCCAATGCCACTGAGCAGTAAGCTGGTTTAGCAAGGGAGGCGTGGCTGTGTATGGCCAGGTGAGCTGTACAGGAGGACTGGTGTTAACTTAAAGGAAAATTATGCTCCAGCACTATTTGAAATGCAAGTGCTCCTGGTTTTCAAGGGAAGCAGATTCTTGGCCCTGCCCTGGCCTCAGTATATCTGGAGATCAGGGCAGCTCACGGTGCCATTCACCCTCTCTGGGGTTTTCCCAGACCAAACCAGCAATGTTTCTCTGTGTGTGTGTGTGTGTGTCTGTGCTTCTTTTAAATGCTGCAGCAGTTTTCTTTCCATGAATTCAAACTAGAACTGCTGTAGGTGCTTTATAAAAACACATGGGTTTATGATCCTGGGGTTTAACTGAAAACATCAAAAGCTCTTCTGAACGCTTTTCTGACAATCTAAAATGAACTCCCTATGTCTCAAATTCCTCCACAGAAAAATGTTGTCTACTTTGAAAAGATTTTATAATTTTACATTATATTCATCTACTGTATTTTCATTGAAAAACATTCTTTATAACAATGAAGAAACTTTACACTACAAACTACCATCCTTTCTGGATGACACACAAGTTCAAACATTTTCCTAGAAAACATCTGACCAGGCAAAGAGGCAAAGGGTTTTTCTGGCCTCCCTGTTGCTTCTTGACATGATCCCAATAAAGCCACCTAGACAGTGACTCCCTTCCAAGCCCCCACTGCTGCAGGTGCTTCTGCAACTCTTAATGACCTGCCCTCCTCCTGAACCTGTGTCTCCAGCTCTGTCTCCATCAGGCTTCCTCCTCCCTCTGCTCTGCAGCCAGCTAAGTGAGCTGGAGAGGTGGCACACAGGGATGGAGGGAACACCCTGCTCCTTGTCCCAGCCCCATGGTCTGTGCCTGGGGGTCACTGTGCTGTGCTCTGCATCCAGCTCCTTTCCCAAAAGCAGTCCCGTCCTCCCAGAGTCTGTCGTGATCCCATCAACTTCTCTTCTGGGGTCTCCTTTCTTCCACTTGTTCTTTCTTCTCCGTGTCCTCATCCTGGCTCCCGTGGGACAGCTCAGGTCCTCCTGCCAGAAAGAAACAAGAGAGAGTTCAGGGGGTGCAGGAGCCAAGACAGCTGCCCCTCGTGCCCACGGCACAGGGGAGAGAGACAAGGACCACGGGGGTCAGGCTGGAGCCTGGCATGGCCAGTGCTGTCCCCCACTGTCCCACGCTCCAGGAGGTGCTGCAGGATTAATGTGGGGGCCAGGGATGCACAACAGAGCTGCAGCCACGGCACAGAGTTGGTCAGAGTGGCACCTGCAGCCACTGAAACGACATTCTGACACTTTCTCTCGCAGCCTGCAGCTCCCTCAGCCAATGGTGTCCCTTCCTCGGGTGGTGCGAGCTGAAGAGGCTCTCACGGCTGCAGCCATTTGTGTTACGGTGCCGCCTCACCCCACGCAAGCAGCAGAGGCAATCACTGATCATTTCTTGTCCTGCAGCTCAGCCACCCTGCCCATCACCCTCAAGTGTCTCCTGGAGAACAACGGCATCGACAGGCGCGTGGCGCGGTTCGTGCTCCCCGTCGGTGCCACCATCAACATGGACGGCACCGCCCTCTACGAGGCCGTGGCTGCCATCTTCATCGCCCAGGTCAACGAGTATGAACTGGATCTGGGACAAATTATAACCATAAGGTAAAGGTTTCTTGGCAGCAGCCGAATTATTTCTCCCTGTTCCCATTTACGGGCCTTAGGACAACCTCTCACGCGCTTTTCCCGTTCGCAGAGGTCTTGTCAGTGCACAGAGTGAACTTTTCTGGGAAGCTGAGGAGCAGGGAAAGGGGCAGCGTGTTGCAGGCCCTGCATCATGTGCCAGGGAATGCTGGGCTGGGCTCTGCACCCAGAATCTGCTGCAGGTCAAGGACTTTGCCTGTAGGGAAAAGCCCAGTTGTACAGACAGGACGGCTGGAGCAGGTCAGCACTGCAAGACCTGAGCACAGGAGGGTTTCTGCAGGTGCCATTTACTCCCCTTCAGGAATGGGATATCTGCATTCCATAAGCAAGGAAATAAAGCACCTAAATAGATAATAATAATTAAGTACAGTTGCAAATATTTAGCAGTTTTAAGCAGGGGCTCCCTCCCCTTGAAGGCAGAGGGGAGCTGTGCAAGCACAGAGCCAGGACACCAGCTACCAGCCCCTGCTGTGCACAGGCAGGGGGGTTCGGGATGGCAGCAGCCAGGAGCAGGAAGGTGGAGGGAGCCAGATCCAAGCCAGCCCTTCCACAGAGGAACAACTCACTTTTCCACGCTCGTGTGAACTGCGCAGCCCCTTCTCGTTGCAGCATCACGGCCTCGGCCGCCAGCATCGGCGCCGCCGGCATCCCGCAGTCCGGGCTCGTCACCATGGTCATCGTGCTCACCTCGGTGGGGCTCCCGACCGAGGACATCACCCTCATCATCGCCGTCGACTGGGCTCTGTAAGTGCTCTCCTTAGGACCTGCTACGGGTTCCGGGTTCGTGGTGACGTATCTTCCTCTTGGTGGATGAAACCAGACTGATCTCGAGACAGAAACTGGATTACACTTGTCACAAACAGAACACACACCTTGTGAAATCACAGAATCACAGAATCAACTGCGTTGGAAAAGACCTCTGAGATCATCAAGTCCAACCCTTGATCCAACCCCGCTGTGTTTCCCAGCCCATGGCACTGATGCCACATCCAGTCTGTCCTTAAACACCTCCAGGGACAGTGACTCCACCACCTCCCTGGGCAGCCCATTCCAATGGCTGAGCACTCTCTCTGTAAAGAATTTCTTCCTAATATCCAACCTAAACCTCCCCTGGCACAGCTTTAGACCGAGCCCTCTTGTCCTACTGCTGGTTGCCTGGGAGAAGAGCCTGACCCCCCAGCTCCCCCCTCCTGTCAGGGAGTTGCAGAGAGTGAGGAGGTCTCCCCTGAGCCTCCTCTTCTCCAGGCTGAACAGCCCCAGCTCCCTCAGCCTCTCCTCACAGCACTTGTGCCTCAGTCCCTTCTCCAGCCTCGTTGCTCTCCTTCTGCCGCTGCTCCAGCTCCCTTCCATGTCCTTCCTGAGCTGAGGGCCCAGAACTGGACACAGCACTCCAGGGGTGGCCTCACCAGTGCTGAGTCCAGGGGCAGAATCACTTCCTTGGACCTGTTGGCCACACTGTTCCTGATCCAAGCCAGGATCCATTGGCCTTCTTGTCCCCCTGGGCACACTCTGGCTCCTGTTCAGCTCCCTGTCCATCCCCACTCCCAGCTCCCTTCATGCCTGGCTGGCCTCCAGCCACTCTGTGCCCAGCCCGTGGGGCTGCCAGGGCTTGTTGTGGCCAAAGGGCAGGACCCGGCACTTGGCCTGGTTGAACCTCATCCCCTTGGAATCAGCCCAACTCTCCAGCTTGTCCAGGTCCCTCTGCAGCCTTCCAGCAGATCAACACTCCCCCTCCAACTTGGTGTCATCTGCAAATTTGCTGATGGTACACTCAATCCCCTCATCCAGATCATCAGTAAGGACATTAAACAGAACTGGGCCCAACGCTGATCTCTGGGGGACACCACTAGTGAGCAGCCACCAACTGGATGCAGCACCGTTTAAAATGTCCCATTTTAAAGTACTAAGATAAAAGCAAAGCAAATCATTAGGTGAGAAACCACACCGAGCTGACGTGTGGGTGGCTGGTTTGTACTTCACAGCCCCCCTGGGCAGAGAGGGAACAGTGCCTTTCTTTCACTTAAAGGAAGGGTAACACAACACCAGTCCAGCCTTTCAGCATCCCAGGGTACCCACCACCATCACCTGTGATCTACTCACGTGAGAGGTGCCTGGGTAAACAAGTGCTGTGGTTGGATCTACAGGATTTTCTCCCTGAGAGGCATTTCAAGGAGGTAGCTCACCCCCACACTGAGCACAGACGATGCCAATGCCCCAGTCTGGGAGGTGGCACAGGCAGGTCCCTGCACTGAACACGTGCCAGAGTGAGGCAGTCACAGCACGGGGCTCACAGAGACATCACAGCGACTGTTTTCTCTCTGCATCTGCAAAACCATCACAGCCCTCGGCTCACCTTGCCATTAGCAACACCAGTGGGACACCCGGGATGGGGGCTGAGAGGTTCCAAAGCCACCACCCCCTTGGGCACGATGGCTGTGGCCACCCCCTGCCCCCTCACTGTGTCTCTCCCCAGGGACCGGCTGCGGACGATGACCAACGTCCTGGGGGACGCCCTGGCCGCCGGGATCATCGCGCACGTCTGCGAGAAGGACTTTGCCCCAAAGCCCCCCCCGGTACGTCCGAGGGGCTGGGAGGGCAGGGGAATTCAGGACAGACACAGGGCACGGGCTCCCTCCAGAAATTAAAACTGTGCTTTTTCTTCTTGCAGCAGAAGCCAGTGAACAACATAGACAAGCTTCCCTCCACAGAGACCTCACACCCGCATCCCAAAGGCAACGTGATTGAAATGATGGAAGAAACCCTGGTGGATCCGACAGGAGTTCACTACAGCATCTGCCAGGTGTAGCTGACGGCGTTCCTGCTCCCAGGAATGCATCTTGGTGCTAAACACTGACATTGTGAGTGTCGTACGTGGATGCTCTGCAAGATAAAGGCCTTACTTGGCACAAAAAGTGGGAAAATCCTCTCTATCCTTCGAAGACTCTGGGACTCTCTGGCAGGCACCCAAGGGGCAGGGAACCAGATCCTCCCTGCGCCTGAGGACACAGCTGGCAGCTCGCCAGCCTGTCTGAAACGGATGGGTTTGAAGGTTTAATAACTCCCATTTTCCCAGTTCAGCTGTTTTTGAAGGTTAGGGAGGTGACCAGGTGTTAGCAGACTGGATTTGGTAAGAATGCAGCAGGGATGGGACACAACTCTGATCCCTCTAGGCCAGCAGCTCCTTCCCTGCAGGTCAGGCTGTGCTCCAGAAGCTTTTGTTTTCCTTATAATAGAGATTATTTTTTTAAATCATTGCTTTTTATTTTATTACTGTGTTCTCCTCTAAAAACTAAGATTAAGTGAATTTTTGTCTAGAGCTGAAAATCCAGGTTGGATGTAACTGGATTTCCCAGCTGTCAGGTTACACACAGCATGGCTGAGCTGCTCCACTCTCAGCAGGAACAGTGGGATGCACTGGCTGCAGGGATGGAAGGACCAGCTGTAAGCTGTTCCTGTGGCTGTTTTATTCCAGTGAACTAACTGACTGGGCCCAATTGCAGTCATGTTGATTTTCCCAGCTAAGGATCTGTCCCTAAGCTCAAATTCCAATTACAGCCTTAAAATCTAGGCTTCCCAGGGCAGCCTTCTCCACAAAAGCCTTTTATACCAATGATTCATGTAACTGAATTAATTTCTCTCTCAAAATGCCATCTCATCCCTTTTCTCCCTCTTGGTCTTTCCTGCCACAGCGTTAGGACTTGTAACACAGCTCAGACCCCCCCTCACATCATTGAACTGTTCTCCAACCATACATAAAGAAAACACTTTCTGTGCAGAATTCTTTCATGCTGGAGTCAGAGGTTGTAAAATATTTTCTAATTTAGAAGAAATATTCATTCCAGTTTTGCCAAACGAAAAGCAGAAGTCATTAAATATCATAAACCAGCTTTTGCACAAGAACTAGTCATCTTCAATTAACTTCCAAAAGCCTTCCAAGAACCAGAATCCTGGGCAAGGTAAGCTTGAGGCACTGCTGTTAACTTTGGCCTTTCTCACCCTTTCCTCCTTGGTGAGGTTATTTATACCTTTTTAAACAATACAGCCCAACTCCTCCTCAACAGGAGCAGCCACATCATTTGCAAACCAAAATAATCACATTTCAAATCAAGCTCTGCAGCTTCCCCAGTCATCCCTCCCTCCCTCCCTCCTTTCCCATTTGTGATCACCTGGATGCATCACACACTGGTTCAGCTCCAGTGGCTCTGAGGGGTTTTGTGGTTGTTCTTTTACACCTGGAGCAAGCTCAGGCACCCCCAAAACCCCCGAGGAGGCTCCAGGCAGCTCCAGCTCCAGGACAGAGCACCACATCTGTCTGCACCAGCTGCCCACATCCCCCCCAGACACAGCTGGACAAACACTCCCAAAGCACCTGCTCCAAGGCAGTAATTTAAAACAGGCAAAGATTAAAAAGATGATTTATAAGACCTTCCTGTTGCAGTCACTGGTGCCTGGGAGTGCTCACGTCCCTTGCTGGCTGCTCCAGGTGAGCCCAAGCCAACCAGCACAGGTACCTGCACAGGCAGCCAAGATGAGCCCCACTCTCACCTCCATTCCCCCCTCATTAACGAGCTCTGGACATTACAGCACACAATTAACCCTGCAATAAAAGGCAGGACTGGATGTCCATGGCAGAGGTCCTGGCTGAGTGCTGGGGCTGCAGGATGAGCCTCTGGCAGTCCCGTGACAGGGCTCTGTGCCCTCCAGCACACCCAGCTTTTCCCTCACCCTCAGAGGCTGCAATCCTACTAAAACAACTTAAACAGCACATCCCCAAGCCCACTGCAATAAAGAACAAACTATTACTAAAAAACCTGAATATTACATCTAGTAATAAATCTAGAGCTGGTGAAGCCAACCCCACTCTGCACAGATGGCCCCAGGAGCTGCAGGCCTTGTGGTTTATGAGTCACAGAATGGTTTGGGTTGGAAGGGACCTTAAAGCTCATCTTTTTCCACCTCCCTGCCACAGGCAGGGACACCTTCCATTAGACCAGGTTGCTCCAAGCCATGTCCAACTTGGCCTTGAAAGGGTTAGTAATATCTCCCAGTATCTGGCAAGATAAATTTTAACAGAGAAGTTTTGATTTGGGCAATCAGCAGGAAGGATGTTGGTGCTAGTAAGGTTAAAATAAAGTGTCTTGTCAGAGCTAATACAGCCTCATACCTTGTGACAAACACAGCAAGGGAGAGCTTTAACCACCCAGCAGCCTCAAAACTGAGCTGTCATCGCTGTGCCACTCTAACAGGATAAAACAAGGGGAAAAATAATTCAAACACGTCTGAATGTCTGTTTGTGCTCGAGCACAGAGGGATGCCATCATTATTGATGGGAAAAAGCCTAAGGCAGAAAAAGGCAATCCATCTCCACACACACAGGCACAGGAGAGACACCTGAACAGCTTTAACAGGGGAAAGAAATCGTGGCAAAGTGAATGAGCAGTGTCACGGCCCCAAGGCTGCCAGAGCTCCAGGAATGTTTGGACAACGCTCTGAGGGACAGGGTGGGATTGTTGGGGTGTCTGTGCAGGGCCAGGGGTTAAGACTTGATGGTCTTAGGGGTCCATTCCAACTCAAGGACCATCAGGACATTCTGTGATTCTATGATTAAATCCTATGGACTGATACACTGCACCTTCAAAGTATTTAAACTATTTTCCCAGATACCTGTAAGAAAAAGAGGTGCCTCCCTCTGTTCCAGCACTGGAAACCTAATTCAGTTTATTTCCATTGGAAACGTACAGGCAGGGCAAGGGACACACCCAACAGCACAGAAAGCTGGTGTACAGAAAGAACATAAGCTCCAAACATACATTTCTTCCTTGGAAATCCTTTTTTTCCCCCCTTACAAACAAAAAATCTCAGCTGCCTGGTAATACAGGTGATTCCCAGCTTATGGCTGGTGTGTATAATATTGTAATAAAATTGGGGGAAGGACTCTGGCTGTTAAACTGTTATTTCACTGAGGAAAAAAAGTCACAGAAAGCTGTTCTGGTGAAGTAAAATCCCTGTGAAAGGTATTTATGGGGTTTGTGGTTATTAAGAAAAAGTCAAAGCAGCCCTTGGTTTTGGGGCACCTCCCAAACACGGGCAGAAAACCCACCTACTGGCCCCATGAGCTTTGATCAGGGAATGACATTTCCACAGTGGTTTTGGGGAATCTGAGGATGTGATTGAGCATCAACACTAAGCTTAAATGACTTTGCACTGGACTGAATGACTGGAGTGTAAACTTTACACACGAGACACCAGCTTGTTCCTACAGCCCATGGATAAGTTGCCTTGATCCCACAGGATGGTTCTTTTCTGAGCATCAGTTGTGTTCCAGAGCACAAATTATGGTTACATATCTGAATTTATAAAAATGATGAGTTTTGATCACTTTTTGCATCTTTCTAGGATGTACAGATGGAGTTGGAAGGGCACAGACAGCAGTGTGCTGCTGCCATCCCTCCTTTGGATCAAAACATACCTCTGTTTGTGTTTTACTGAAACTGAAAAAAAAATAGCAAAATAACTCAATGCTGAGGGCGTGGCAAAGTTCAATCCAAACAACCAGCCCAAAAAACCAGATGTGAAAACCAGCCCAAACCTCCTATTTTTTAATTTAAAATACTACCCGTTTCAAAATTACCCTGTGCAGGTTTTCTAGAATAATTTTCAAAATTCCATTCCATGAGAAGTTTTGAAAGTCTTTATTTAAAATCTACTAAAATACCAAGTTTCTCTGTAAAACCAAGATTTCTAAAGCAGTTTTAAGTGATGCATATACCTATTTTTTTCCAGCATGTAACCTACACTAAATGCTCCTTTAAGGAGTGAATGCCTCCCTAGGGATGTGCTCTGGGAGTTTTGTACCTCCATCTCTTCCCTTCTGATTCACTCCACATATTTGTTTCCATAAGGAATCTCTCAATTTCTTCTGATGTGATAACAAAACTTTCTGGAAAATCTGATTAAAGTATTTCAGCCTTTCCTACAGGCAGGTGCAGCTCAGCACATCACACACCACAGCCACACCCCCAGGTAAATCAGCAGATCCTCCTCCAGACACAGCAATGCCCATGTTCATGGTAACACTCACAAACTGTTTCACAGCAAAAGTTCAAATCTACCTCATAAATTCTTTATGAAGTGTTCCAATGCAGAGAATCACAGAATGGTTTGGCTTAGAAAGAACCTTAAAGCTCATCCAGTTCCACCCCCTGCCATGGGCAGGGACACCTTCCACTAGCCCAGGTTGCTCCAAGCCCTGTCCAACCTGGCCTTGGACACTTCCAGGGATGGGGCAGCCACAGCTGCTCTGGGCAACCTGTGCCAGGGCCTCCCCACCCTCTCAGGGGAGAATCTCTTCCCCATATCCCACCTAACCCTGCCCTCTGTCACTGGGAAGCCATTCCCTCTTGTCCTGTCACTCCAGGTCCTTGTCCAAAGACCATCTCCAGGTCTTTTGTAGGCTTCCTAGAAGTTGCATCAGCACCTCTGCTGGGCCCCCAGGGCTGGTGTTCAGATCCCCCCCACCCCACAGAGCCCATCAGCCCTTGGCCACGCAGAGCACACGGGGCAGAGGTGCCCTAGGGACTCGTTACCTTGGGCTCTCACCAGCCTGGGCACTCCTGCAGCGTGCTGCCCCTCACCATGATGGACATTCTCCAGCTGCAAACTTCCCAGATTTCTTCCAACTCCTCAACATAGCATCCCTGGGTAAGGTGCTCTGAAATCCATGTCAGGAGGAGCCAGACCTGTGCAGGTGCAGAGGTCTTGACACCCAGGCGTGCAACGTGCACTTACCTTTATTTTCCAGAAGGAATGTAGCTCATTTAAACTACACAGATGAAGTGCCCTGCAGCCAACAGGGAGAGCCAGGCACCTTTCTGAGCAGTACATCTCAGACTGTGGGAGGAGATGTCTTCAGAAGGCTCTTACTGATGGGTTTGGACTGGATGCTAGGATTTTTAATAACTTGAGTCAGTAGGATGAATCCCATCCTAAATTACAATTCTGAGCAAAGATACCTATTTTTAGAATCCTGAGCCTTCAAACTCTGTAAGGCCAGATTTTGGCTTTCACTCTGAGACATGGACTTACCCAAGCCACAGCTCAGCACAGACAGGAAAGAATGGTAAAGCTGAAATATTACACCCAACCCAAAAGTTGCTGCTTCACTTACCTGGCCATCTCACCTCAGAGATCTTCCATTCACTGTCCTTCCTTGAACCACAACAGAATGGGTATTTGGCCATTCTCCTCCTTGTTTCCCTTTCAATATTCTGAAGTCTTCAACTGCAAAACCTTAAACCAGATCCTGGTGCTAAAACATTGAGAACAGCACATCATGACACCACCTCCAGAACAGGGTTGTCTCCAGACATCTCACTCCATTTCCCTGTCTCGCTGCCTGCCCTCCAAATGCCACATCCCAAGCAGTTATTTACTTTAACAGGCTGCAGTCACTGGAGACAGACAGAACACATGCTCTTTGCACTTAAAACCTCACAGACATCTGTTGTTGGTGTCACAGCTCCAGCCAGGCTAAATTTCTCATGATTCTCCTCCTAATGCCAACAAAATGCCAACCCTGACCTTTAACTGTTGGTTTCTAATGCTCCTGTATCAGCAACTGTTCCCCAGAGGATGCTGCATCCAGCCAGCTGTTATCCAGTTATCAGCTCCTCTCCAAGATCATGCTTCCCTCCAACCTGAGCACCAATCTGCAGTTCCTGGACATGAAGCCTTAGGTAGGAAATGAACCATTCATACACATCCTTCCCCAGCAACAATTACTCACCTGTTCACAACTAGAGCTACCAAAGCACAACTCTGTTCTCACTCACCCCCTTGCCTTTCCAACCACGTACAAACCACACACACAGGGAACTGCCCAGGCTCTCTTTTCACTTGCAGACCTGGATAATATCACCTCTTGAACCTGCAATCATAAAATCTGCCTTTCCCCTTTCCACTCATGATCCAGGAAAGGCAGGAGCTCGGTGAGCAGGAGCCAGGTCTCAGCAGTGACACAGCCAGGCAGCAGAGAACAGAAACAACTGAGTGACACTGCTCAGGGGGAACCCCACAAGCTCCTCCACTGGGGCACTGGCAGTCACCAGCTCTTACCTCAACAGTGCCAGAGCAGATGTACAGAGAAAGGTGCAAACCCCCATGAATTGGCAGATACAAAACAGAGAGAGGCACAAGAACCCTGCAAATGGGCAGATACAAACAAGGACCCCTCCTCCATTTCCCATCCCTCCCTCCAAGCACTCAAATACAGCTTTCTTGATGTAAGCCCCACAGAAGAGCTGCTCTCCCAAGATCCCTTTTCTCCCCTCCCCATACACAAACACGGGCTCTGCCAACTGTTTTCCTTTAGCACATCCCATGAGGAATATCAAGTGCACTGGTGAGATCAGCCTGGCTGTGCCCCAGGGTGCTGCTCCCCATCTTAGGAGACAGACAGTAAAAAAATATGTTATTGGAGAAACCAAGATGCATTTGCTGCCTGTGTCCCCACAGACCCGGGCTGGGGTTGGGTGTGCAGGGTCCTACACACCAGCTCAGCAGGCTGGGCAGAACCTGGAACAGCTTCCCCCCTTCAACTGCTTGTTATCCAAACTGCCAGCCAGTGTGTGAACCAAAACATTAAATTCAAAGCACTACAGAGACTGTAAGAATTAACCCACCCAACAACTTGGGAAGGCAGGAAAAAATGAGATGACAATTCTAATGAGCCGAGGAGAGAATCGAAAGAATCACGTAGCTTGTCCTAATACACCCCACTGAAAAAGTAAAATTAAGATAAGGGCCCAGTGGCACTGCTTTGCTATTCAAACTCACTGGTGGAAAAAAAACCATGACTCTTCTGTTGACTCTGCTATTCATTAAAGCCCAGAATCAAAACAAAGTCTATGCTTTAGTTAACCCCTTGCTTACAGCTCTGACAGTCACTGACTGGAGCACGGAACCTCCTGATGGAATAAAAGTTCTCGAGAATGGAAGCAATGCAAAATAAATATTTATTAATAAATTAAATAAATTAATATATTTTATTTATTTATTTTATTAATCGAGTTTAACAAGTTCAAGTGCAGGTCCTGCACCTGGGTCAGGGCAATCCCAGACAGGAGCACAGACCAGGAGAAGAACTCAGTGAGAGCAGCCCTGAGGAGAAGGACTTGGGGGTGTTGGTAGATAAGAAGCTCCACACACCCTGGCCACATGTCCTGGTACTCAGAAACCCCCCGTGCCCTGGGCTGGTCCCACAGTGTGGGCAGCATGGGAGGGGGGGATTCTGCCCCTCTGCCCCCTCAAGTGAGACCCCCCTGCAGAGCTGCCCCAGCCCTGGGGAACAACAGCACAAGGACGTGGAGCTGCTGGAGAGAGTCCAGAGGAGGCCACAGAGATGCTCCAAGGGCTGGAGCCCCTCTGCTCTGGAGCCAGGCTGGGAGAGCTGGGGGGGTTCACCTGGAGGAGAGAAGGATCCAAGGAGAGCTGAGAGCCCCTTGCAGGGCCTAAAGGGGCTCCAGGAGAGCTGGAGAGGGACTGGGGACAAGGGATGGAGGGACAGGACACAGGGAATGGCTTCCCACTGCCAGAGGGAGGGTTAGATGGGATATTGGGAAGGAATCCTTCTCTGTGAGGGTGGGGAGGCCCTGGCACAGGTTGCCCAGAGCAGCTGTGGCTGCCCCATCCCTGGAAGTGTCCAAGGCCAGGTTGGATGAGGCTTGGAGCAACCTGGGCTAGTGGAAGGTGTCCCTGCCCATGGCAGGGGGTGTAATTAGATGGGTTTTAATGTCCCTTCCAACCATTCCATGATTCTACAACTGCAGGTGCCTTCAAACCCATCAGGAACATCCCCAGCTGCTCTGAATCGGGCTGGGGACAAGGAACACCAGCATCCTGATGGCCAAAGAAAATGGCCACAGAACAACACCCTCTTTTGTAATGAAGAACCCAGGGTTGGGTGCCTGTCCTGACACAGTTGTGGCAATGAGTCATGGACAGACAGACAGCCCTCCTGGGTGGGCAGGTCCTGGGCTGACGCTCCCGGGCAGCCACACACTCAGCTAAGCAAGCTCTGCATTCCTCACCAAGCACAGCCTCCAGCTGGATTTCATCTGCAACCATCAGGAATACACCACCTGACCCCAGGATTGCAAAGGTAACTGATATTTGACAGGCCTCACAACTCCTTGGCTGACTCTGGGCCACAAACAGCCGTGTCCACGATCACTGCAGTGCCAGCAGTGCCTGTACTGAGACACATTGAGCTGGCTGAAGTTGTCAACAGAAGGTTTCTGATGTGCACAGTTCGTTCACTTTACTGCACTCTCACCCTACACATCATCATCACTTCCCTCATCTCCCATCCCCAGCTGGAAAACCACCAAACTGCTCAACTGGTTCCCTGTCAGAATAAGCAAAGCAGGATTGTTCGGTTCAGAACAAAGATGTGCCACAGGGCTTGGGCCTTTCCATCTAGTTCCTTGTAAGCAAGAAGAGCTCAACAGCAGTGCCATGTGCTGCACCTGGGAACAGGACATCCAGAAGGCTTCTCTACTCCAGCCTATTTGGGAGAAAGAAATCACAGTCTGCCCTTTCTGAGCCTCCCCACTCCCGTGTCACCTGTGTGACCAACCCATGAACCACCAGATGCATGGAGACTTTCCAAGTTCTCATCACCAGCCTCCCACTGCATTTTCTTAAGTAAACATGTGACAATATCGACAGCAGACTGACAAATCCTGCCCTGGAATGATTTCCCCATTGCCAGCCTCGTGCATCTCCCAGCCAAAGGAGACAGACTGATGGCACACACGGATGTAAATGGACCCCCCATCAAGAAGCTCTTCTGAAGAGCTTCACTCCTGTGCCACAAGATACT
Source organism: Manacus vitellinus (assembly GCF_001715985.3). NCBI lineage: Eukaryota > Metazoa > Chordata > Aves > Passeriformes > Pipridae > Manacus > Manacus vitellinus. The sequence goes on from NW_021940718.1 coordinate 2,604,765, forward strand.
GCAAAGCACAGGACTGAGCCCACATAACTCATCACAGGGACTCTCCTGCTCCTATGGGCCCTGAATAATTTGAACCCAAAGCCTCCTCTCACAGCTGTGTCCCACATTCCCGTTATCCCTGTGGTAGCTCTGCATACCTGGCTCCTGAGTGTGTGTCTGTGCACTCCTCCACACCAGACCCATGCTCTGGGCAAGAACATCTACACTCCCTGTGCCTCTCCAAAACTTCTCATACTCGTGGAAGACTGGGAAGGGGGAAGCCAGGGAAGAGCTACAGCATCTCTCCACAATTTCCAGCTGAGGATGCCACAGTACATAAGTGCTATTTCAACATAAATATATGCTGAAATGCATCCCAAAAAGCTGGGAAATTCATTATGTCCCCCCAGCTGAAAATGTCCTGCATAACCTTCCCTGCCACTGTCGTCTTCTAAAGCAACTCCCACCCTAAATTTCCTGTATTTCTACTCAAGTTGATTTAGTGGTGTCCAACATGCTTCAAAGTCCAGGCAAAGGGGACTTACTGAATTTTAGGAATCTATTTATTATTCTCAAAGAAACTCACCAAATTAATTGTTCTGTGACAAAACGTACTTGAACATTTTCCCCCGTATCTTTAAATCTGTTACTCAGAATTTGAAGCATATGGATTTAGAGTAATTGTTTAGGCCATGCCTTGGTAGGATTGAGCCTCAGGGCAGAGTCCCTTGGAAGAAGCTGCTGCAGCCTTCATTCCCAGCTTCAGCACTTTGCAGGGATAAGCATCCCATCTATGGAAATGCACTGTGGAGGGCAGAGATCAGATGAACAGGGTTGTACCAGCCCACACTGTCCACCTCTACTACACATTTGCCTGTGATTTGCCATTTTCCATTCATGAGATGCTGCCAGGACTGACAAGTTGATGTATTTCCCACCAGAATTCACATGCTAACGATGCACTCAGGAACACATCAGTCAGTCTCTCCTGGCTTTAGCACAGCCACTGCACTGCAGGTGCTCAGTTCTGTCCCACCCTTCTGCACATCATGTTCTCCCTTCAGCTGAACATGAAGCCTCTCCCTACCCTTCACAGCATCTCAAATGGCTCCTTCACTTCCCAACCTTTGACAAGTACCTTTTGTTGCTCACTAGTCCTCCCCCACTCCATTTACTCTGATTTTCCTTTAATACCTTGGATTGGACTTTTTCCAGTGCAGTCTTTTTTGCTTTTGCCAGGAACATGGACTGATGACTGTACCAGCAGTTTTGACTAAGAAGTGACCCCAGCTGTCCTTCACACCCACAGTCCACCTTCCAGTCTAGATGGCTTCCCAGAATAATTAATTCCTCCAGTTTCCTCGAGGCCCCAGCTGACCCCAAGCATTCCAAGCACAATCCAGTGCTCTTTTTGATGGCAGTGCCACATCAAGCTGCCTGATCCCACCCTTTAACTGCCCCTTTAGCAGGGCTGGTATGTATATCCCCATGGGACTATGTGGAAAACAGATCCAGAACTGATCCAGATTTAAAGGAACCACTGGTGAAGCTTATCTTTCATTTAATTTAAATATGTCTTGCTAACAGCTTTATCAACACAAACAAGATGATGGTGCAGGGTTGGTATAAGTTGCTGGTACTGGAGCATTTATAGCAACACCAGCACATAAAACATATCCAGAGCTCACCTTCAGATTCTTATTTATGTCTACAGTGACATTTGATGATGATGATGATGACTGGGGGAGTTTTTAGGACCTCAATATCTAAAACCTTCTAACAGAAAAACATTTATGAAGCTGTATTGTGCAACATCACATTAATTAAGCTTTTACACAGCTGACAGAGAAAATGCTGCCACTGCAAGGAATTCTTCCTTCATCTCCAAGGAGTAACAGGAAATGGAGAGGCCTCAGCTGACAGCACACACCAGTCCAGCAGCACTACCTGCAGGACAGATGATCCCACTCCAGCATGTATATGAGAAACACTGAAATATCTCTGGGCAAAACCATTTCATCCCTGTCCACATTAGGGCATCACACCTCTTTTCCTCCTTTGGTTTGTGCCAACTAAGCAAACCTTTCGTTAGCACTGGGTGCTGCTCACCCTCCTCACTGAGTAAAGGGCTGGCACAGCTCAGGCTCCAGTCCCTGCCCTGCACCAACACCCAGCACTCCCACACAGGGATCCTTCCTGTCATGTGCTTCAGAAACTGTCAGGCTGCCAATTCAACAAGTCTGTCCTCTTCCTTTTTTATTCCCTCTTGTATACAACCAGCTTGCATTAATCCCTCACCCAAAACCAGAATGGATAATGACAAAGGAGCTGGGATGTCAGATACCACGCAGGGGATATTAGAGATGTTCTTCTGTAAAATCAGGATTTGTGGTATGAACGTGGAGATGTCAAAGTCAGGGCAAATATTCCAAACATTCCTTCCTCAAGGCTCCCAGCAGTCCAGCAGCACATGAGGCTCACACATGCCCAGCTGAGCATGGAGCACCGAGACTGGGAGGGAAGCACAAAGCTTCTCAACCAGCTTCCATCTTGCAGCTCTTGCCCTGCCTTGAGCATCACTGCATTTAAGTAAGATAAGATGCATATCAGGACAGCCAGAATGTTCCCCAGGAACTACCACAACGCTGGAGGCACCACTGCCCTGGAATAAAACACCTCGTATGAGTCCTTACAAACTACCTGCGTGACTGAGTAAGGCACAGACACTGCAGTGAGCTGTACCTCCAATCTAGCTTTGCTTTGTGCACAAAAGCATCTCTGAAGACACTGGGCCAAGGTTTAGCTATGTTTTATCTAAGCCAGCATGAGCAGCTCTGGCCTCCCTCCTGGAATGCAGTGATGGGGGCAGGGGGGCCTGGGGGTGCACCCGTGGCATGCGCGGTCAGTCGCTGCCATCTCACTAGAACCACAGTCCTTCTTGAGGCTCAATTGTCTTCCTTCCTCCATTCCTGCAGTGAGAAAGGATTAAAACATTAAGGCCCGTGAAATATGGTAAAAACAGAAAGGGGAAAATATGGAATAAAGGTGGCTTAAAACAAAACCAGAGTGATTTCCAAACGGAGTGAGGGTATTGTATCTCACAGGGAGAAGGGAATGGGAGGTGCTCCCTGAACAGCAGACATGGTGCAGTGCAGGATCACTGCTGGGAAATTTTAAGATACAATATACAGATGTGGCTATTTTCTAGAGTTAGAAAAATGTGGATGTTAAATTCTTACCCAGCTTGAGATTAACTTTCTTAAACCTCCCCACATCGCTCCTCACATCACTGTATCATTGTGACCAATGCATTAGAAAGCTTCACATGAGCTTGGGTTTTTAGGGATATACATCTCTGCATGAATTACCTCTACACTGTGCAGGGTATGGGGCAGTGTGTATGTGCCATTCCACACATGTGCACAGCAGTAACACACACAATTAACAGGGATGTGTACGTACTCCAGACAACCTAAACAACAGCCCATGTAAGTTTTACCACACACACAGGTATTACATGTGTGTGTACACACACATAAATGTATATGTACATTATGTCTCTTGGAAGAAATAAAGCAGAAGGAACAACCTGAGAGAGAAAGGTAAAGGCTGCAAAAGTGTTTCATCCCAAATTTTGCAAGTCTGGTTAGACTGAGACCAAACCCCTCTGTGCCAGGACTCTGAGAAGCACATGAGCTACTTACCACAGCTGTTCACGGGCTGCAGGACAGCCCTGGAGTCCTGCCAGTCCCAGTGCCCGCTCCTCCTGTGAGCCTGGAGCTGGAGCCCAGGGCAGGAAGCAGCTCAGCACTGCTCACACTGCCCCACCTCGCTCCTAAGCCAAAGCATTCCTGCTCTGCTCTCCTCTAGGATCCTTCTCTGTAGCATGCACGGGCTGCACTTGGGGAGAATCTGTTCCAACACATTCAAACAGGAGGTTTAACAGGTTTGTTAAAATAGGTTTAACAGCTCCACTGATCCCTCTGAGAACACAGGAAGCCTCAAACTGATTTTTATTAAGCTCTGGAAAGTTCCTTGTAAGTTCTAGTTTGAGAACATTCTCTTTAACAAGCGCTCTGGCTCCAGCTCTGCAGAGAGAAGTCAATCCACTTGGAAAAGTTCAAGCTTTAAACCACTATATACCACACTTACAATTCAAATAAAGAAAATCTGTGCTTCAACTGTACTTCAACGGAATTTGTTTTAAATTAATTTTGTTGCGATGAAAAAATATTTACCAGTGAGATGTTAGCACAAGTTAAGCTCTGACAAACTAGATTCAGAGGCCCATTTTGCTCAAGTCATTGTTTCTACACATAAATACTTTAAAAAGACAAAAAAGAAAGTGTGTCACAGTGCAAACAGGGAAACATTGTGATTTATTCACCTTCATTCAGGTAACACACACGTAAGATTCCACTTCCCCTACCTGCTGTCAGCACGGGATGGAAGCAGAGGACAGTTTAAGGACAGCTTGAAAACTCAGGACTCAAAAGGAGAGGAGGCATTTGGGGAACAGGCAGGGCCCCTCTGATACAGCATGAAGGGAATGACTGGATGGGGGATGGTGGGAGGCTCAGTGTGCCTTCCTGAAATAGCTGCTCAGTGCCACTGCTGGGACAGAACCTGCAACAAATGCACCATTACCACGACTCCAGACATTCCTTAACACTCAGATCTTCCTTTTTTTTTTTTTTAAGGACAGGAGATACAGAGAAAAGGATTCAGACACCTTGTTCCCTGACAGACCAGCGAGATGGAAATCAGGGCAGTTTAACATCTTTTTTCTGCCCCCCCATGGGAGATTATTCTGGAAATGAAGGGGGTGAAAGTTGGCAGCAGGATACCCCAGTAGCAAGGAGGGGGAATAGTCTAAACCCAGGGAGACTGTTGGGAATTCTGCAAAACCAGAGTCTCTGCTGTGGGGTTAATGGGTCTACACTAAGTTTTTTGGTTTGCTTTTGGAAAAAGAGACATTTCTGAGGGGCCTGCACTTCATGTGACCATTGCCTGTTATTACGATTTTTTTTTAACACGTTTTCCCTCATGATTTTTCATAGAAGAAAAACGTAGAAAATACAACAGTGGTCAGAACAAACCTGAGCAAAGTGAATCACATTGGATGAACACCCGGTGAAAGCAAGAACAGAGAAGGTGTTCCAGCTCTACCAAAAGGAAAACCCAGATGAAGCATTCCTGAGAACACCAGATGCTGCCCATTGCACTGGTAGTAACAGAAATTCTCACTTCAGCTCTTTACCAATTTAGCACTAAGAATAATTGCACATGGTGAAGTGCACTGCATGGAGAAATTCCCTTCACATGAAAAAATAACTGCAAATCTTACAATCTCCTGAGCTGGAAGGACTCTGAGCCGAGGCAGCATTGCCCTCTGCTCCCTGACTTCACACGTGAAACACTATTCATTTTTCTTATCTTACATCCCTTTTCACAGTAAGTCATTAAGAGAAAAACCAGAGGTGGAATAATCAGCCCAGCTTTGAGAGAGGGATCATTGCTGTGACTAAAGGACACAGCAAGGCACCTGCTGAAACTCAGCAGGACAGACTTCAGTTTATCAGAACTGTCAAAATTTCTGTTGGTGAAAAAGGGACCAGGACTGGAACACAGTCTATGCAGAGTCAACAAGGTTCTGTGTGTTCCTTTGACCAAAAGGACACAGTTTCAGAAACATTTCTGAAAAAGGCCCCTAAAGAACCTCCCTACAGCATTACCTGGGGTTGTCTGTCCTGCCCCAGCCCCACCTGAGGAACCAGGGGACCCTCCTGACCTGCACACTGAGCACTGGGGGTGGAAAACACCTTTAGGGTTGTCAAGCCCAACCATCAGCCCAGCACCGTGTTCACCACTAACCCCTGTCCCCAAGTGCCACATCCACACATTGTCTGAACCCTTCCAGGGGTGGTGACCCCACCCCTGCCCCGGGCAGCTGTGCCAGGGCTTGACAACCCTTCCCATGAAGACATTTTTCCCAATATCCAACCTGAACCTCTCCCATTTCCTCAAGAGCTCCCTCCAGAAGTTTCACTAAACACTTCTGATTAACAGTGTAGCTGGGCTTTGGGTTTGGTTTAATCAGGATGAAAACCATAAGATGAAGATAATGACTTTTTTTTTCCTGAGAAACAGGAAGGAAACCAAGCACCTTCTTTTAATTCCACCTTTCTAACAAGGCCACAAGTTACAAAATCTTTAGTGGAGGAGCCTTGATTGGCCTATTCCTGAACACAGTTCAGATTCTTCTGAAAACATGTCAAATTCCAAACTGCACAATAATAATCCAATTCCTGCAGGGAAAAAAAGACAAAATATGAACAATTAAGTAAAAGCCTAATTCTATTTTGAAGTACATCACCCTTCATCAGGGCTCATGTAAAAACATCCCGAGTATGTTCCAAACAAGTGCTCAACAAAACCAGTCATGAACATGTGGCAAACGTACAAAACTTCTTTGCACTATTAACAGATAATTTCATTTAAGTCTTAACACCAGTAAAATATCTATGAGTTGTTTCATTTAATTTTGAAAATCCATATAGAAAACAATGCTCATAACTCCATCCACAGGATTCTACAAAGCTGCTGCTTCATCAACAAATCTTTGAACTGTTTCAATATGAAAATTCCATTTTTTCAAACTGCTCAAAAATCATTGCAGAGAATTTCCAAGCACTTGAACTGAAGCACAACCAAAGTATGAACTTGGTACATTTCTGCAGTTATTTCTAAAATAAGTTAATTTACATAAGTCATCTCAAAATAACACAATGGGATTCAACTTCATTTTAGACATTTGGAAAGCAGTGTCATACTTTATTTAAAATAAACCCATGTAAAAACAAAGTTTAAATGAAAATGGTACCTGAAAAATAAATTATTTGATATAAAACAAATCAATAACTTAAAAACACACTAAATATACAAAATGTGTAACCATATACTGTACAGTATGGAAAGCAATTGATAAAACCTTCTGTCCCACAAACAGATTAATTTATAAACAAAAGATTACATAAGTTAAAGGAAAGGAAATCAATAAAAAGACTAGAAGTACAGTATTATTCAAATTACTTGTCAAATAAAGGTTTATCTCAACTTATGTTTCAAATGTCTCAAGTCATTTTCTTCTCAATGACCAAGTGAAAAAGTTCAGCCATTCCACCAAAAACTTGCTCAAAAATGTTTAAAAATAAGGAACAACAGTAGGAGAATATTGAGATTCTAAAACGTGAACACAGAAGCAATTTTCCAAGGTTTCAGGTGGCAGTTCTACCATTACTGGTTTCCCATCATTAGCAACAAAAGAGAATTTCGGTGCTGAAAATTCCACTCAACAGAAAAATCTCTCTAAACCTTTGCTGCTGTTGGACCGAGTGTGATCCAGAACCAACCACCAGGGCTGAACGTCAAACCCGCTCACGGCGGGGCGGAGGGGTGGGGTTTGTTTTAGAGACCATAAAGGCTTTGGCTGGTTTTAAATCATGCAGGAGGAGAAAGCAACACTTGGAGTTTGGTTTTTGTTCGACTCCACGAGGCTGCCACAGAAGGCGACCACCCAAACGCCGCCGTACCTGATCAACCTACGGGCGGACACCTAGAGAGGAACGGCGACCTTCGGTCCCGCTGGCTGTCACGGAGGCACCGCCTCTTCCAAGAGAGAGGGAGGAAACTGAGACCCCTTTTTTATGAATTCCACGGTTTTTTTATTCTTTAATAAGCAGAAACCCAATAAGGTATGATAACCACAGGAAACAACCACTGGCCTCTCGAGCTCTGGATTTATCCGTCCTATTGTGCTGAGTATCCCACCTGGAGAAGTGCAGAGCTACGTTAGAGGAACTTGCCTACGGCACACAAAGACTCTCCTGCTTCCAAATGGAGATTAAAGTACCTCAGGTGGCAAATTCAGCTCTGGGGCAACAAAAAACAAAATGGAAAAAAACCCCAAAACACAAGTGCAGCTCCACTCAGGGAGCTCAAGGGGGTTGGGGTTTCCTTATGCTAAAGGTGGATTTGGTCCCTTCCCTCTAAAGCTATTCTTAGGTGCCTAAAAGTAGAAATGTAACAGTAAGGTGCTTCACTGACAGAGTTATAGAGGACACATTTCTTCATTATGGAAATCAAAAACACAGTGACCTTCTGAGAGAGGACAAACCACTCAGTGTTTGAGTTACAGGACTGAACCATCAGGCTGCCATCAGCTCATAAAAAAGCCTCCCAAACACCCTGATGCTCTGCAGGCAGAGCTATCAGAGGAGCTACTTTGAATGAACAGTTTATTATATGACCTGTTTATTGTGTTAAAAAAGGAAACGTGGGGACATTCTCCAAGTTGTTTTTTTTTTAAAAGCACATATGTAATGATAAACTATCCAAAAAGGAACTTGAGTTATTAATATTTAGAGTGCACTCTAAACAAAAATCTCTCCTGAATATTTGAAGAATTTCTACTTTATTGACCTTACCAAGAACATTAAAGCAACATGAAATTATAACAGATGTTTAAGGACCTTAAGGATATTCATTTTCCAAATTCAGCTTTAAAATAACAGGTTACCTTTACAGCTAGGTCATAATTTTGGTTTTGACTGGTGGACAAATGGAGCTATGCCTATTTTTTTTTTAATATTTTTAACTGCTTTGTATATAAATAACATTACTACAACGTTCAACCCCCTAAAAAATAGGTGTCCTCTCCATATAGGCACCCTTTGGTCATCTGGACAGGGTAAGTGACCCCACACTGACCAACCAGTGTTCACTGCAGTGAGAATATCCTGCTCCAGTGACTTGTGGATCTCTGGATTTTCAGTGGGTTTCATGCTCACATGATACAGATGTACAAAAATCATATCCAAGCAAAGGGAAGGAAAAGCTCTGTGGTCACACACCACTGTGGGGACGGTGACTTCTCCCTCCATCCTAAGAGCTGGATCCTCAAGCCCTTCCCAGTGCCAGGGCTAGAACAGGCACAGGGATTGGTACAAGTTGGGCTCAGCAGGTGACAGGAACTGCACTGGCCAGTCCTCTCCCTCTGTCAGAAGAGTGAAGCAGCTAAAGAAAACCAAACCTTATGATGATGCAGCTTGAAGAACAAAATAAATCCAACACTTGAGAGCATAGACACCACCTAACAGGGACTCACCGGGAACTGAACACACTGATTCTGCTCGTGTTTGGATTTGGGTGTTGCCACCCCCTCGTCACCTGAAGGATCTGCACTTGCCTCTGCCAGCTCACACCAAGCACCTTCAGCAACATGAGATTCCTCTTCCATGTTTATGTGGAATTTCCCTGTCTGCTAACAGGAGGTTTAGGCTGTGAGGAGGCTCACGGCCAGCATTCTGCACAGGATGAATTCCACTCATGTGGACAGCTGGGAAGCAAATGTAGGAACTCCCTTCGATATCTGTACAGGAGACCCTGTGACAGCAGCATGGCCAACTGTGTTTTCATCAGGAATTACACCTGGTCCTTCAGAAGCTACACCCAGAGCTGTCCAGAGAGGCTCCTTATCTGCTCTAAAGGATCCCAAAACACTCCCACTGCAGCTGTTCCTGTAGCACATCTCCAGTACAGACCAACAAATCTAGGTTTTCAAAACCTGATCATCCTAATCCAGCAACGAAGACTTTTCAAAATTCCCTACCTGAGACACTGTTTCTCATGAGGAATGTGAGAGACCTCTGCTTTGAGACAGCCCCTTGGATCTACAAAGATCCTGCAAGCACTGACTGAGACAGAAGTGTCACCTGACAGAAACACCTGGCTTCTGTCAATTTAAGGGATGAAAAAGCAGAATATATCCACAGTTTTTCTACATTCCTTGACAATTAAGAGGTCAAAACCTCTCTTGAAACAGGTCTGTTCAAGTGAGAGCTTCAAAGCAGGGTCTGCTAGATGGCATGGTGAGGACACCAGTTGCTTCTAACTTTTGGGCAGAAAAACTGGTGGCAGATGTCTTGTTAGAATTTAGTTTCCACCTCCAGAAGTTTCCCTTTGGTCTTTACTAGTGGGATGCACAGGTTGCTGTTTAGGACCAAAACCATCAAGAATATATACACAACTATTTATGCCAAGGATCTACTGACTGCTGAAACAGTGCAGATCATACACTACTCCTGGTGTCAGCTCTGAATATTTCAGCAGGATTTTATCCTCTTTTCCTGACTCAAGCAGCAGTGCTTTCCTCATAACCAATCACCTAGAAATTATTTTCAAAGCAATTTTCAAAGGAAGTTGGGAACAGACCTTTCCTAAAAGAGATTGTTGCAGTAGTGGTACAAAACCATATCCTGCATTTCCTTCTTATTTAGCAAAGAATGAGAGATGGAAAAGTAGGGAAGCAGTGGAAAAAGGAAGGGACAGTGATGCCAAAAAGTATCCAAGAGAAGTTGTTTTCTGAGTGGCAGCTGGCGAGCCCACAGCAATGTGCTGCTTGGAACCAGCACTGATGCACAGTCATGTTTAGGGGTCATTCCTCAAAGTCTGAACCCCCAGCTAAACGCTGTGATAAACAGCAATTCCCATTTAGTTTGAAAATTCATCTTAAATGGAACAAGGCAAGAGAGAACGACAGGAATTGGGAATGACTGCAGCCCACTCCTGTGGAACAGGACAGTGCAGGGGTCAGTGGTGATGGGACACAGTAAGAGAACTTCTCTGTACTACACATCTTTAACTTGGGAGAAGCCCCTGGATGCTTCCCAATCTCTCCTCATACACAGAAAAGAAACATTCACTGATGTAATAAATGATGACAACAAACTGGTGGGAACCTCTGGAACAGACAGTCAAGAGCACAACTGGGGGGGTGGGAGTGGGTTGGTTGCTGTGTCACAGTCACTGTTTCACAGCCCATTTTGCTTCTCAAGAGATGGAGAGTGAACAGACTGGCAGGAGAAGCAAGGCTGGATGTTTTAACAGGAAAAATCCCACCTGCATTCCCTGCACACAAGCTCAGCCCAAGCAGGAGGCTGCTGGCTGGGCCAAGGCCTATCTGTAGGGTTTGGGTGTGTCCCAGGCAGCTCCAGAAGCACCAGCAGCTCCCCCAGGTCCCCACTGGAGCTGGGCAGCACCCCTGGGTGGCCCCAGGCAGAGGCTGAGGGAGCCCTGGGGCTGTGCAGGACTGCAGGTCCCACTGAGGGAGAGGAGGAACGACGGCAAGCACGAGGCAAGGGCAGCTGGGATGGAGCCAGACGACCAGGCGGCACGGGATGGCCTCTGGAATCTGGGAATAAACTCTGGGGCTGGCAGAGGCAAAACAAGGAGACGCTGCATTAAACTGCCATGGACCCCGTTTTCACATCTGTTCTCCCTACAGAAGCACCAGAGCTGAAAGTGGCCGAGTCTCTAGTTGTGCACAGCACCTCACACACCTGTACCTGGCAGGGTCAGCCCTTCCAGGTCTCCTACCCAAGAACACCTGAGGGTCACGTCAGTCTGTGGCACATCCATTGCAGTGCTCGTTTCACAACTCTGTTTCTTCTACTCATCTGGCAAAGCAGTAAATTAAAATTCTCTTAAGGAGGAGCTACGGTTCTTTAAAACAACACTCTGAAAGCTGGACACTCTGTGCAATACTTAGCAAAAAAAGAACAGAAAATAAAAAACAAAACAAAATTTGAGCAAAACAAAATCAAATTTAATGTTCTTAAATGCAAAAGTAAAAACAAACAAAAAACACAAAAAAGCAAAAGAAAATTAACAGAAACAGAACAACTCAAAGTTTCAAGGCAGTCTGCAGAAAACCTGGGGGATTAATCTTTAAATCTACAAATCAAAGGGTTTTTTTTTGGTTAATATCTAACTTGCAAGTCGTAAGTACTTTTCTGCTGAGTGTTCAATAAGTAAAGCTAGTTGTCAAAACAAAATCCTAATAAAATAGAAAAATCTAGCACTCATTAGAAGGGATGCGAGAAATACAATGCTCAAATGTTTATAACTGGTTTTTCTTAACAAAATAGAACTGCCAAAGGAATTCCAACTACAATGATCTTGGAAAATGAGTAAGTATCTTGCTGCATTATAATGTACCAGTAAGTAGTGCACCATGCATTAAATATTTGGACAGAAGAGATTCAGTCTGATAAAGTAGCAACATATATTCACACTTGCTTTTTTTTGGAGTTTCATTTTGACTCTGAAATCTTCCCGGAGTTTCTTTGAAACTCTTTGGTCCATTCCTCTCAAAGTGGGCTTTAAAAGTCACGTTTCTACAACCTGTGAGTTGGACAGCTCGGCCACTGCTCAGTGTGCAACTTACCTCCCCAATGGTGTTAAAGTTAGGCTGGCATGCTACTACTTACAAGACCTTGACTTTAAAAAGCCTGATCCTCAACTAGACACACAGTTATGAATATTAATTGATCAAACAATTTACTGTCAACTAAAACATTAGTATTTCTCAACTTTTCTTCCATACTACTGAAACTGGGGGAGAGGGGGGAGAAGGAAAGGACATGGGGATGGGTAGGAAAAACAATAACATAAAACCCAAGAAAATTAATGAATTCAGCCTGATATTTTTCAGAAAATTCCAGTTTTTGCAGACAACATTCAATGAAACAAATGTTAGTCTCATAAGTGAAAGCATGCTTCAATTTTACCACCATCCAGAGGGTCTAGTTAATGCAATCTACTCAAGATTTCAGGGGATTTTTAACAGGTTTTAAATGAAATAACTTAAAGGAACTTAAAATTGGTCTAACATTGTGGGATTTCAAACATTTGAACATGTCAGTTGCATCCCAGAATATAAAACCTTTTCACTTCTCATTTAGACTAAGACAAACACTTGTGAAAATTGGCGCAAAATGAGTTTTACACTAACAAAAATGTTTCAACTTCTGTCACTCCATTATCTATTCCATACAAAAAGCACGAGCAAGTTATTTGTGGGACTTGTTGGTTTTGAAGGAAACCTGTAAGATTTTGTCCCCCAGGCGGTAGCCATTAAGACTTGCTATGGCCATTGCAGCTTCTTCATAGTTTGTCATGGTCACAAAACCAAAACCTTTGCACTTGTTGGTGTTGAAATCTCGAATAACTTTCACATTGGTAACCGCACCAAAGGGGCCAAACATCTGCCAGAGGATTCCCTCATCAGCATCTTGACCAAGGTTGTAGATGAAGATACACCAGCCAGAAGATGCGTTTCCTGGAACATTTACACCAGAAAGCCCACTCATGTGATCTACACCCATAGGAGAGAACCTAGCAAATAAAAAGCACAATTCAATTCAATTAAGCAAATTAACTTGAATGGGAAGCAACGCAGAATGAATATTTTCTACATGGACATCAAAATGTTTCCCCATTCAATATTGACAATCAAATCAACAGCTGCCAGGAAAAAGAAAGTTAAGAATTCCAACTGCTTTATCAACAGGGAACTATCCTTAGAAATAGGCAAGGAACAGGCAAGGCAAGGTTATGTGATCACCTTCCCAGGGGGCCTGGATGATCTCTGAACTCAGCCAGGCTGCTCAGAGTGTCCAGGGATTGGTGCAGAACTGCTCGAGTGGGGGGCACAGGCAGCACCTCCCCAGAGGCCACAGGCATCTCCCAATTATTTCACTCAGGGAGGTTTTTTCCCTCATCCTCCTTTTCTTGCCTCTAAAATAGCATGTTGGGAACTCTAAAGTCAAATGGTTTCTTTGGGTTTGCTGGGGCAGGGGATGGGTGTGCTTGGTTTTTAGGAGTAGAGATTGTGTGTAATAATTTCTTGTTTTGTGGAACAGAACAAAACCTACTCCCCTTCCACCCAAAGGCAGCAGGTGCAGGCAAACGCTCCCAACACGAGCAGGCTCAGTGCACAGTTTTACAATTTCAGTATGCATGGATGGTTTTATTAATTTTACACCAACTTCGTACCAGGAAAACTTAGATATGACTTTACTGAACTGGACTTTTAAAATCACCCATATTCACTCCTCCTGCATAGTACCCCAGCAGGATTTATACAGAACAAAAACCTGAAAAACCTCTCCTTTCTGTGTCTTGTTTCATATTAATTTATTTTCCCTATAAACCCACATTTCTAATTCCCCTTTATTCTATTTCTGGCCTCCACCCTAGAAATTCAAAGCTTCTGAATATTTTAGGGCAATACTAGGGTTGCACAGCTAAGCACTCAAAGATCAGGAAATGTGACAGTTAAGGTGAAAAACTCACTTTGAACCCTTGTGCTTATTTATTATTTAAAAATGTGAGGTCACATAGAATTATAATGATACTCTACCAGGGGTTCCCAAACTGACTTGTACCACTGGTGACACGCAAACCCCTTAGAGGTGGTACAGGAGTTGCTCTCTGCCAAGAGCTTGGTGGGGGCAGATTCTGATTCTCTGCTGACCTGGAGGAAACAGGGAAGGGATGTCTGGGCAGTAAAGTGCGAAACACTTCCCCACTGACTCTTTCTTGCCCTGCATCAAGGAGCTGCTGCTGCCTTTGTGGAGGAGGGAGGGCTCAAGGGCGTGTATTGGGAGGGAAGGGGTGGCAGGACACACACACACACACACACACACACACACACACAGGGAATGGCTCAGCCTGTCCATTCACACCCCAGAACCACTCAGGGCCCACCTCCCCAGGCTCTCTGGGGTTCAGAGCTCATTGCCTTGGACACCTGAGCTCCTGGGCCCTCCTGTCCCCAGAGCAGGGGTCCCTCCATCCCTCCCTCACTGTCCAGGGCCTCCCTGAGCCTGGGGTTTGGGGCACAGTGTGGACACACCTGAGCTCACAGACCCCTGGTAGCCAGCCCCAAGCAAATCCCAGTTTGGGAATCCTTGTACTACAGTCAAGCTGAAAAAGCAGTTAGAAGCATCAGAAGGTGAATGAGACGCACTGACCCGTGTGATCTGATGATTAGGTGACATACCTGCTATTTATTTGGGCTTTGCAGAAAAATGTTCCTGTGTTTGCATGCTTGATACACTTACTTGTTCTGACAGACACCTTCAGCTCTGTAGCTTCTTTCCATGTGAGTAATGATCTGGTAGGATGGATTTATCTTATTATCTGGCAAGTTTTCATCTCAACAGATCACCAGTCCTGGGTCCTGCTCACACGTAGGGGGGAGCAGCAAATCAGAGCTCAGAACTGCCTGACGTTGGTTCCAGCACTCGGGATGGCCCTGATCCTGCCTGCTCCAAAGCCTCAGGCTCTGCCCACGGGCCCAGGTAACACCACACCAAGGCTGCAGTCACTTGTACACAGCTGGTGTTAAATGCAAGGACACAACAAACCTAAATGCACATCACAGACAAAATAACTGAAAATAGCAAGTACCTCAGCTCTTGGGATACACTCATTTTCAAAGAGATTTTTCCTCTCTTCCTGCCTTGACTCAGAAAATGTTACAGGTTTATTTTAAAAAAACCAAACCAAGCAAAACATGGTAAAACCAAAAGAGTCCCCTAAAAGATTTGAAAAGTCACTTAAAAAAAACAACCCCAGGAAATGCAATTCAGCTGATCTGATGCATCTCTGTGCTCACCCTGCACATGAGGGACCTCAGACCTCTCACTCAGCTTGGAGCAACAGCCTGGACAAGCCAGGCTTGGAGCAGCTGACACCTCTCTGTCCTACCAGGAAAGATTTTTATGACCACACCAATTTAAGATGACCCTTAGGAAGTTATACTTATTAGAGATGTTTAAAAGACTGTCCAATTTGGGCAAACTCGAAGGTCCACAGAGATCCAAGATGTTTCAGAGGAAGAGTTTTTAAAATTCCATTAATATTGTAATTTGAATGATCTCAGTCTTATCACACTTACTGCTGGTGTCCTCATTTCTGCTGTAATTATTTTTATACTGTCTCCTCCACATTGCTTTTTTCAAGCCTCCCTAAGAGTCTGTAGCCAGTGTTATCTATGGATGGTTCTTTCAAGCAATGCTAACTTAAAACTCCAACATCTTGTGGCATTAAGTATCAACACAGTGTACTTTTAATTGCAATCCTTTTTCATTTCATAAGCTTCTCGTTTATATGAATGACCTTTTGCTGTTCTGCCATGAGACAGACAGACTGCAATGCTCAGCAGATCCTGGGACTACTTTAACACACTGGAGGACCATCTCAGAAATTACACTCCTAAATGAAAAACAATTCTTTTTAGGTCTATGAACATCCATCCTATAAATTATTTTCATAGAATCACAGAAACTTCTGAGCTTGGAGTGACCCACAGGGATCATCCAGTCCAACTCCTGGCCCTGCACAGACACCCCAACAATCCCACCCTGTCCCTCAGAGCTCCTGGAGCTCTGGCAGCCTTGGGGCCGTGCCCACTGCCCTGGGGAGCCTGGGCAGTGCCCCAGCACCCTGTGGGGGAAGAACCTTTCCCTGAGATCCATCCCAACCCCCCTGGCACAGCCTCATGCTGGTTTTGCTGAACTCTTTTCACTGCACTCTGAGGACAGTTACACAGAGCATCACAGGAAGAGCCATCCCACAATGCCAATAAGCAAGAACATTATTTTTAATATCAGCCTGTGATGATTTCACACATGAGCTTGGCAGCTTTTTATTTTTTAATAATTGCACCAAGAGCAGGAGTTCAGCTACACTGACACTATTCCTCTGACAAGCAACTTTTTCTGCTCTGCCCTGATACAGATGGGAATGACCTGCTGTGGCCAACACAAATCTTAATGAGAATTGGTACAAGCTCTAAGCCTGCAATAAATCAGGGGTTCAGTCAAATAGTCACATATGGGAGAAGAGCAGCAAATGGGGTTTCAGCCCCACATTCTTCCAGAGCATTGATGAAATACTGCTCTGGATGAAATGGTTCCTTCTGCAGCATTCTCAACACAGACAACTCACATCCAAATTACAAACTGGCCTAAAAATGGAAAATGTAAACAATTTCACTGGAGTGAAACCAAACAGACGTGCAGGAGCTCCCTGAGCAGTAATGCCAGTTCCAGGGTTAAACACTCCAGAGTCTTCTTGTGTTTTCCCTTGGATCAAAGAGCTATCAGAAATTACTGCCCTTCAAGTATTCAGGACTGAACTCATGGACTGATACCAGTAGAGTTATGACCATTACAGTAACTGGGAACTGGCTCTGACCCTGAACAAGTCTGAAAGCAAAACCAGTTGAACTGGGAATATCTGAGACTTGAAAGAACGTTCTTCTAGTATAGTGCCCTGGTGAGCTGCAAAAGCACAGGCCTTCCAGAGGTTCTGGGCACATTCTCACACTTCAGGAGCCAAACCCCTCCATTTAATCAGAGTTCAGCATCTGGAGATCTCCTATTCTGTGTAAGTAAACAAATCTTATTCTCAAAAGAAACCCCTGGCCCAGATGTTTTATCTCTCCTCCAGACACAACCCCGTGGCATCACTCCTGCATGGAAGCAGAGAGCCCATGTCTCAGAATTGGCAGGCCAGCCCAGCACTCCAGGGGGACACAGCACTAAGACCAGTTCCTGATGTGAGCCACAAATACCACAGGAACTCCAAAGGATTAACAGAACATTAAACAAAGGGTTGGAGTGATATCTGTAGGAAATTAATAATTACAAATTAGATACTAAGGGCTTAATCCTGGATTTACAGGGATTATGATGGAATGAGACGAAGTGTAATCAAAATGTCAGGTTAAGTATTCAACCTCTGTGGAGCAGAGACCACAACTTTAATTTATACAGACTGTGTGCACTGTGGAAGCAGCTTATCTTTCATCATGTCTTGTTCACCACCAAAACAAACAACACTCAGCCCAAGCTCAGGTTCTTGAGTTTAACCACAGGATGAGTAATTATAACTCATTAAGTTCACATCTCTTAAGGAAGACTCAATAGAAAAACTTCCAGCTAACACCAAAGGTGGGAAGAAAAATTCGAAGGGCTGTGGGATAGACCTGATGATCCTGGAGGTTTTTTCCAACCTTAATGATTCCATGATTCTATGGTGCACACGTGTACACATGTGCCTGCACGGGTCATCGAGGGAAGGAAGTTTTATAATAACTGCTGGAGGTCCTGCAAGTCTGTGACAAGACAGAGATGGACAGTCTGTGTCTCCAAGTCAACCAGTGGATCTTGTGTCCACAGTGTATTCCTGACAGCACAGCCTAACCCACACCTGCTCTGTTCCAGCCTCTGCCACTCTGTGGTACTGCAAAACATTCAGCTCTTTCTCCACCAGCAGGTCTACCCAAAGTGGGCCAAAATGTGCTGACAAATGAGCACTGGGCACAGACAACTTGGGGGGACACAGTTCCCACAGCAGCAGGAATGGAACAGACAGAGGCAGAACATTTTCTTCCATCTAAGCTCCTGCTGACACCTCCAACCTACAGAAACACCAGCTGTGGCTGCCCCATCCCTGGAAGTGTCCAAGGCCAGGTTGGATGGGGCTTGGAGCAACCTGGGAGAGTGGAAGGTGTCCCTGCCCACAGCAGGAGGTGGAACTGGATGAGCTTTAAGGTCCCTTCCAACCCAAACCATTCTGGGATTCTATGAAATGCACACAAATGACATTAATGCTGCTCTAAATGATGCAATAAAAGAATAATGAACAAACTGGTTGGTTATTAAAATCTAGTTTCACCAGCAATATTACCATAAAGACATTAATCATTTTTATTGTTCCTGAGTGGTCATTACAGGACAGAATTAAAGCTGTTTGGTCTCTTAATTATGGATGTGAATTTTATTTGTACTGGTTCTTCTGATACATCTTAATTCTGCAATAAATTTTGAGGGGAAGAATGACAAATAAAATGTCCAATTAAATTAAGAAGGAAAAAAACAAGCCATAAGCCTCAAGATTTTACTAGGACCAGGACTCACTGAAGCCCTGGCTGAGGCAGAGGACAGATGTACTTTTTAACAGTTCACTCAGAGGCAAACAATTCAGAATTTCATTCCTCAGTGTGGCACAGGAGGTTTGGTGTGGAGATCTGGATGAGTGTCTCAGGAACACAAGGAGCTGCCTGAACTAAACCTCCCCAGGCTACAGCTGAAGAGAACAGGAGACTGGAGGCTGGCAGGGGCCTCTGAAAACCCTGCAGTAAATTCCCCTGCTCAGAGCAGGGCACCTGGAGCAGGTTGCTCAGGCCCATCCCAGCCAGGTTTCGGCACCTCCAAGAATGGACATTTCATGGTCTCTTTGGGTAAACTGTTCAACCACCCTCAGTGCAGCACCACAGCTGACTGCAAAGTACCAGTTCTCTGTGGGGACACATGACACTGAGTGTGCTCAGAGCACTGAACTGCAGCCTGATGGACAGGTACAGCAACACTGGAGCAGCAGCAGAGCAAAAAGCTGGTTGAGATTTTAGTCTATAGCGGGATACTTCAGAGGAGAAAAACAATAATAAAAAAAGAGTATATTCCCAACAGGGAAACACTACACTCAGAAACTCTCAGGAGCATAATCTCATCTCAAAGCCCATTGCTTATCTGTCACTATATCACATATTCCAGAGCACTGTCCAACCACCAGCTTCCTCCATAAGCATCCAAGGCAATCCCAATTCAAGCAATTCATACTCAAAAGAAACCAAGGCAATTCTCAAAAGGCAAAACACAGTGCTTTCCACAGCCCTGGAGGCAGACAGGATGCTGCAGCTACTCAATATTCTCATCACTGAACTCGTGAGGCCTCGAGGGAAGGCAGAGCCCTGCCCAGACTGGGATGCAGGCACGAATCCCATGGAACCTCCTCATCAGAAATAAGGTTTTCCTGTCTTACTATGACACGTCCCTGCTGGAACCAACGGTTCAGAGCTTTCATTAAGTTGCCAATTTATCTGTGTTCAGACCACAGAATGGGGATCTGTTGAGACAGGCACCTATCACCACCTCACTGTAACCCAGCTGTGGGAGCAGACCCCGGGGTGCAGGTACCTCCACACTCTAACTCCAATATAAATGTTACAAGTAAGATTTTCACTTTAATCATATTTTAATGCAACGCTTTATTTACATGACACCGCAGGACACACAGTGCACTACGGCTTCATTCACACATGCTGCAGTGAAGGTGTCACTGCCCAGCTTCCCAGACGGACACGGGAACAGGAGCACAGCCTTAAATGCATTTATCCCTCCTAACCTACCTGAATCTCTGCGCCTGGTGATGCACTGGCCCTCCAAACCGTCGAGCTGGTGAATGACACAGCTGCGACAACAGTGCCACATTTTTGTTCTGGTTAGGGTTGGCTGCAAACTTCACTGTAATGGGCTCGGAGGAACCTGGGGGTTTGTGACCATTGAAATTTGTAATTGCCTCTTCTGCTTCTGACCTTTTGTCAAACCGGATAAATGCGACCCCTCTGGACAAACCTTGTAACCAAACCAATAAAAAAAAACAAAAAGAAAACAAAACAAACAAACAAAACAAAACAAAAATAAAAAAATTGAAGTTCAGGATAAACTCAAAATAACTTTGAAAACAAAAACCAAAAAAGTTCAATATTTCTGTGGTCACAGCTTTCAAGTTCTCTACATTTACTAACGTTTCTTCAGCAGCTGGAGGATAAAGTACAAAATTAAGAAGCCAAGGACAAATTAACACATTCATTTCAGTTATAACAACCACACTGACTACAACACTTTAACTACAATGTGGTAGAAATTCATCACCAACTGACATTTTCATTAATAAAAAAACCTCCCCAAACATTTTAAATTAATTTAACAAAAGAATTCATTCCAGTTGCTTAAAAACAAACCCAAAACCTTTAGTTTCAATTACTTTATCACTAAAAAGCATCTGCAAACACAGAATTGACACATTTTTGCAAATGTTTTCATTTTTCCATCCTGGAAACACACTCAGGTTCAGACATGAGGGAACAAAGGTCTGACTGTAATAAAGGAGTTTCACCTTTTAGAATGGAGAGATCACAATTTCATCTGCACCACATTCATTATTTCTAGCTGGCACATACATTATTTTAATTCATTAAAACCAATGAAGAATTACCTCTTAGTGACTGCACTGAACCAATTTCACAGCTGGTTAACATGTGGATATTTTAAACATCTGCATATTTTTTTCCTAGTCCCAGCCCCTGGATGCCCTGCGAGCTTCCCCTCCTCCCCTTGATTCTCATCTGTGACTTGATCATAGGCTGAAAACATGGTTTATCACAGTGAACCTGAAGGGGCACATTTTGTTTAAATGCCATTCCAAAGCACAGTACTTGCAGGATTTCACCAGCTCTGTTTCAGAAAGGGACACATCAGATACTTTCATGTTTCCTTTACACCCACACAGGGCAATCTTCAAAGCCAGTTTCAGAATTTAAGCTTATCATAAATCACAAGGTTGTTGATTACAATTAAGGATCACTTTCCTTGTTTCACAGAAGGAAGTGCATCATGCCAAACTCTGGGCCTGCAGCAAGCAAGGTGTGTTTGCATCTGGGGCACTGGGAGAACTTTGATAAAGAACAACAGATGGGCTCCCCAGATCAGAGCTGGCAGCACTAAATGCTCAGGTACCTCTGGGATCAGCCTCCTGTGCCAGGGGGAAGCCTTGGCCCACCCTGGAAAGGCCCAGAGCAGCAGCATCACCCAGATGTCAGCAAGGCCTACCCCAGAGCTCAGCTTACTGTGACTCCTCTACTTTCATGCTGCTCTTCCTAGTGCTTCTCATTTGATCTATCATAGCGTTAATTTAAAATATAAATATTGTAGAAAGCGTATTTTAAAACAGAATAATTTTCAAAAAGCTAGAGAATCACCTCTGTGAGAAGGTACAGCTAAAAGTACAAATCAAAATGTGTCCTAAGTGGGACCAGATCAAGATATCAAAGGTAGGTTTAAAGCCACAGCTACATTCCTGGTGGGAAAGCAAACTCAGGCTCTGCAGGCATTAACTTTGTGATGTGGAATCCATTCTTCAATTAATTCATCATTAAGGCTATTGGAAAGCAGGAGGTGTGTTCTGAGCTGAATTACACAGCATCAGGCCTCAGCACACCTGTGAAAATTCTATTATTCTTGAAGAGATTTTATCTGTATGACTTCTGCCATCTCATTTTACAGCTCTGTCAAAGTCAGGTGCTATCCAGACCCCACAGACTGCCAGAGGGGGATGATTAGTTTGGACACCTGCATTAATAAGTTTGCTGTGCTCCACGAGTCTTTTTCTTGCTTCTCTCTAGAGCTGCCACCTGGATAATCAGCTCTAGAGACAGAACCACGCAGGCATCAGAGTTGGACAAGATGAATCCTCCTCTCTAGGAAGGAAAGGAAGGGATTTTCCTCACTCAGCCACAGTGCCTACAAAGTCAGTCCCCAGATCTCACCCAGTCACCTGGGACTCCTGAGCACAGTGGTGTTTACAGCGTGGTCTGACCAGATGGAGTCACTTCAAAGCAGTTCCTGCCCCAGGAGCTGGCTGTGATGGGACCCAGCCCTGCAGCCCTCAGCTGCAGTCACACTGATCCCACCAGAACCTGCTGGTGGCCCACCCGGAATTACAGCACATCCCTCACAGAGCAGGAAAGCTGCTGCTGAACTGATGTGTATAAATGTGTATAAATGCACATATTCCAGTTATAAAGGTTAAATGTGGAATTGCTAGAATTAGATTATCTTCTATTCTAACACAGCACAGGTATAATCAATGAAAAGGTGTATTTGCAGAAGTTCCCCCCGGATTCATACATGACATACAAGCCACAGAACACCTGGGTGACAGGATAAGCCAGACTCTGCATTTACCCAGTCTGAAATAATGAGGTAAGAAATTTAAACTCTGAAAACACATTGTAACAGAGTCACAATTACCATCATAAAAAAAAACCCCTAACTTTTGTCTCCCCTGAGCCAACTGCTTAACTGAATTTCTTGCTTTTCTTTCTCTTTTCTTTTTTTTAAATAAACAAAACACATTCAGAACTTTCAGGGCAGTACTAAGTGTATAAAACTCATTCTTTTGCTTAGCAGTAGCCACAGAGGCCTGTAAGACACCTCAAATGGTTTAAAATATGAGAAAACTGAGTGAGTTTCAAGATGGTATAAAAGACAAAACATATTGTTTTGCTTTTAAATCTGTAACTGTGGCCTGGAATTTGCCTGTGGACAACAACTGCACGTGTGTGAAGTCAAGGTAAGGTCAACACTCCAGGTTACACACGTGGCCCAGAAGCACAACTGCACTGCAGTGACAGCAAGTGTCAGAGCAAGAGAGCAGATCTGGCAAATCAGCAACTGATAAAAATGACAATAATCCTATTTTGATATGATCCAAGGTTTGGGCTCCAAGCTAGCAAAGGAGGCAGCAGAATCATTCTGTGTTTAAAAAACAAACCACTGGACAAGGGTATCCTGTGAAAATTCTATCAGTGGTTAACACCAGATGTCATGGTTAGCTTGTGGAAGTCTAATTTAATTAAGTTTAGGGACTGCCAGTGTCAGAAGAACACTAACCATGCCGTCCATGCTCCAGTTTAGTGCAGGCAAGGCCCCAGAGCTCACCTGTGGTTTGATCCACGAGCACACGGGAGTTGATGATGCGCCCGAAGCGGGAGAACATGTCCTCTACATCCTTCTGTGTCATCGACCGGGGCAGGCCACTGATATATAAATTAGCATCCTTGATAACTTCAGAACTTGGGCGGGCATAGGAGACCTTTAAAACAAGGAAAGGTATGCTCAGGGTGTTAACAGAGGAGATTAATTTATTTTGTCACGAGCCAATTTCATTTATTCCCCGTTAACAACACGGGCGTTTTTCCTGGAGTTTTAAAAAATGGGACAAGGAGAGGGAAGGAAAAACTGACAAAAGGGGAAAGGGCACGTCCCTACATGACTCCATTCATTTTGGGTTCATCCAACAGATAATAAATACACTGGCACTGCTGTAAGGAGACAGCAGCAGATCAATACCAACACTCCCAGCAAACACACCTGCTGTGGTGAGGAATCCCAAGTTTGGACACTGTCAGTCACCACAGCCCACACTGGGAACTTGTCCTGTCAGAGTATTTTTTAAAACTTCATGAAAAGACTTTACCAGCTAAAGTGCAATTTTCTGTCTTAATTTCTGCTACTAGAGAAAGTTACAAATATCACCTTAGCAGGTTTGAATCCTACACACACAGCACAGCTGTTGTTTTGGACAAGGAGTGCATGTGTAGCAACAAGATTTAAAATAAACATCATGAAGTATCCAAGAGGTACGTGGATTTTTTTAAAAGCCTGGCAACAATTCAGAATGGTCCCTCTACTGCTGTAAAAATGGTGGGAATAATTAAAAAAAAAGGAATTTTTGAATACAAAGCTGTTTAAAAACACTCTTCTCCCAGATTCGCCCTTCCTGTAGTTGGGAACACACAGGCCTTACCACTAGAATGAAGTTATTACAATGCCATTTTCAGAGAAGACAGAAAAACCTCCTACCTTGATAGTTTTTGACTGAAGTCTGAGGCCATTCAGTGTGTTTATTGCTCTCTCAGCATCTTTTGCAGTTACGTAGTTCACAAAGCCGTAGCCTAAGCTGTGTCCTACAGGGAAGAACATTTTAAAAAAAAATTAATCCTAATAAAAAAACCGTTATCATCATCAAAATGAAAGGAAATGCAAATGAGAAGAAGTGAATTCAACATAAATATAATCCACACAGCAAATATTTCAATAAGCCAAGGAGGTTTCCCAAGGCTGGCACAGACCGTGAGTAACTCGGAGTTCTTTCACTTCCACTCTGGACATCCCTCTGTCTCCACAGACAGCAGGTGTTGGACACAGCACCCACCAACAGCAAGAAATTCAACACTAAAACACCAACTCTGACCAGCCTTGTAAACTTTATGGGTGTGGAACAAAGGTAAGAACTTAACCAAGTTCATTGGTACAAACTCCTGTAGAGAGAGAGCAGAAAGTGCCAGTGGATAAACTGCCAGGTAAGAAACCACGAGGCTGCTCATCTCTGTTTGGCTATTCCAACCTCCACTCCTGGGGACAAGAAGGGAAAAAGAAGTTTCCAATCCTTCATATTACAGCTAATGAGCAGCAAGTTTCCCAAACTCAGCACCAAAAATTCTCTTCAATGCAGACAATTAATGTGCTATCGCTTTAGTTAAATTTACTCTTAACTCTCACAGAAGGAATTTGATACTAATAATTAAAATCTTTAAAGCATTTAAGGCAAAGGATATTTATTTGGATTCTTTGGATACTTATTTGTTCTCCTTTAATCTCCAACCTCCACAGTTGCTACTATCAATTATAACACTACACACTAAGATCATTTCAGGTTGGAATTTCCCAACAATTAGAGGCTCCTATCACTGTAGACCTAAAAATAACTAAAATACTTTCAAAGACTGTCTCAGTGCAATAAAACAACTCCAATTCAATACAAGATGTTTTTCAGGCAACTTTTTCTCAGCCAGATCTATGGAATTTTCTAAAGAACATTGTAAACATACATAGGAAAATGTGCTATTTTATTTTAACAATATACTGTTTTTAAGTTATTAAGCTACATTTTTAGGCTTGAGGACACTAGAAGACAGAGCTAATTGCTAAAGTAAAGGAGTCTCCTGTGAAATGCAGCCTTTTTTTAATCACACAATTGGCTCTGCAATGGTCTTGACTGTCAAGGAAGGTTCCTTATGCTTTCCAGAACACCAAATACACACCCCAGGTGTCACATGGTGATATCCTGGCACAACTGTCAAGAGGAACTGAAGCAAAGGGCTGCAAGAGATAATGCAGATTAACTCCAGCTACTGAAAAAAGAACCCCCAGTCTGCTGAGGCATCAAGTCTAAATCCACAAGGGACTCAGAGTGTTGGTGCCAAGAGCACCGTGACAGACTGACTGCAGAACTGCTCCTGGCACTGCCTCTGCCTTTGGCTGCTTCCTTGTGAAACCCAATCCAGCAGTAACTCATCTGCACCCAAACAGTGCCAGTGCCTGTTGTCTAATCCCCCCCCCTATAAACACTCCCAGGTAATTCTTGCTGTCTGCCAAAGCTCTCAGAGAAGCCAGATCTGCTCTGTGCTCAACCCTCACACAGAGCCAACGTCCTGTTCCCCTGCAGACCTGGGGTTAAACATCCCCACCAGCCTCTCATGGTGCCACACACTGCACACAGCTGAAGGCAAACCACCCCGTGACAGCCAAGTAGGATTTAACTCCACATCAAATACAAAAAATACCACAATAAAAGATCTTAAACACCAACTTCTGCACCTTTGTCCTATAAAGACCCACAGATAATGTCTGCAAAATTCTGATCAATGTTTCTTACATGTACCCACAGCACAGCTTTTGTGGTTTCTTTTTAACATTCACTTGGTTTTATTAGTTGGACACGGTCAATCATTTAGGTAAAATCTGGTTGGCACACACCCACTTACCTACAGAGATTCTTTTCCCTTAAGAAAATTAATAATTTAATAATCAGAAAAATGTTCAGCACCTGGACCCTGCCCTATTTCTCCAGAGTCTGACCAAGAAAACAAAGATAAGTTTAAGAGGGAACAAATACCAGGTGAACAGTTGGCAACAACTTTTCCCTCTTACAAGGGTGGGAAGGGCCCAACACCCCTCCCAGGTCCAGCACCTCAGCCCTGCTCTGAAGGCTCAGAGCACCAGCTGCTTTATGGATATTTTCAGTCTGTCCCAGAAGTCACATAAACACAAATATTGCAGCAAACTACTGAACAGAACCAGGTCCTAAAAAAGCTCATGGAAATAGGCCCTTACAGACCAGGGAAACATATTCCAAACAAGACTTGGGCTATCCCTCCAAGTGTGACCCACACTGAGCACTGGCAGTCAGGGCTGTCCCTCCCTGGATGGATGCTGCACTGGGGAGGGTGTGACTATTCTGACAGGTCAAAAAGAGCAGGATTCCACACCATATAAATCTATTAAGCTGTCTTCAGTACACTGAATATCCTTCCCTATTCTCCTGCAACAAGTTCCCAGAGAACACAGTAGGCATAGAATTGCAGATCATGGAATGATTTGGGTTGAAAGGGACCTTAAAGCTCATCACATTTCAACTACTGCCATTGGCAGGGACACCTTCCAGTGTCTTTCTTGGAGTCCAGGTTGCTCCAAGTCTCTTCCAACCTGGCCTTGGACACTTCCAGGGATGGGGCAGCCACAGCTGCTCTGGGAAACCTGTGCCAGAGCCTCCCCACCCTCACACAGAATAATTTCTTCCCATCTCACCCTGCCCTCTGTCAGTGTGAAACCATTCCCCTTGTCCTGTCCCTCCATCCCTTGTCCCCAGTCCCTCTCCAGCTCTCCTGGAGCCCCTTTAGGCCCTGCAAGGGGCTCTCAGCTCTCCCTGGAGCCTTCTCTTCTCCAGGTGAACCCCCCCAGCTCTCCCAGCCTGGGCTCCAGAGCAGAGGGGCTCCAGCCCTTGGAGCATCCCTGTGGCCTCCTCTGGACTTGTTCCAGCATGTCCACATCTTTCTTGTGTTGGGGTCCCCAAAGCTGGAGGCAGCTCTGCAGGTGGGGTCTCACCAAGGGGAGTAGAGTGTCAGAATCCCCTCCCCTGCTGCTCACACTTCTTCGCTTTCTCCCAAAGCATCAGACAGGTTATGAGTTTATGCAGTTTGAGATCAGTGGGTCCAGTCCCTGGAATCACAAACTCTACATATTCCCTCACCTCAAAGCACACACAGGCCCACAAAAGCAGTTCAGATTTTTGTTCCCAAGCACTCTGACTGGAAGCATGTTCTACAGCCTCCACCCAACACCCAAAGGGACGTCTTCATATTCCATGTCCACTTGTTCCTGCACAAATCCTGTCCTTGAGCTTCCACACACTTCCCCTTCCAACTGTCTGTCCCCAGAGCACCCACACAGTCACCATATCCTCTTGGCCTTCTTTGCTGTTTCTGTTGAAGCAAAATTCTGCACCCTTTTCACTTCCAGTTTTATATAGGTTGCTCAATGACTATTCCTTATCCAAGAGTTTGAAAGTTCTGGGAAATGAGGGAGGTAATGGGGTTTACACAAATACAGATGAAAAAAAAAAGCCCCTGAAAGTGGCAGGATCACAACAGTCAGACATTCTCATATTCCATCTAGGAATATGACAATAAGTTTGACTAAACCCCAATACTACAGTCCTGTTAACTTTTACCTGTCACTAGGTGAGGAAATATCAATTACCTGTATTTCTCTACAATGACCTAGAATGCAAACCATCCCTTAGTCTGTACTTACCACCTTTAAACTCCATCACACCACGTAGTCTTTAGCACTAGGAAAACCCAACCCATGCAAAACTGACAACATATTTTAACTTATCTTGCTCTAAATACCCAAAACCATCAGCCTGAGCCATCTCCTCCCTCTCAGTGACCAGTGCTCATCTCTGCACCACACGACCCTCCCATCACTGCAGGAGGCACATTCCACCATTCCATCACAGTTCCCCCTGCAGGAATGCTCTCTGCTTCACAGTTTCACTCCATGTTCCCTCCTCCTAAAACATACACTCTACCTGTGTGCTAGGCATGCCAGGAAATATATAAGGAGCTGGCATTCACACAGCATTATGACTGTTGTTAAGTGTTTAGCCCAGGTGAAAAGAGATGTTCTTTGCTTTCTCCTGGTGTTCTCAGCCTGCTATAGAAACCTGTTGTGCAAAGCAAGGTGGTGCTGTAACAATTTTCAAACCATTTTAGTGGATAATAATTTAAAATATTTTTAAAAGTTTGCATAGATATAAATAAAAATGTACTAAAGAGACAAAGCTAAAAAAAAGAGCAACAAGTAGGTCCTTATCTGGATAAATAATTAACAAAGTGACTTTAAAACCTAGTTTTAAGCAAAATACTACACTCCTTCAGCAGAAAGAATCCAGTTTTGTTTCCATGATAAAAGGCCCTTTCATGAGAAAGGGCAGTCGTTTTCTTTCTGTGCATCACTTGGGTTTCTGTCCATGTCCCTGCTTCCTTTCCCAGCTCCCAGGACACGTGGCTTCAGTCACCAGCTCCCTCCTTATTCCCAGCCCACTGCTGATAACTCCAGCTTCATCACAGAGTCTGATATGAGGGCAGAGCACTTCACTGGGAGCTGATAACATCCTCGTTATCCTGTCCTTCTTAAGGAACCCCAGAATTAAACCCGGCTCCTGTTAGGTCAGTGCACCTCAGTATGAGGGCATCTCAGTGTGCAACTGCTCCTGAACTGGGAAGCAGTGTTTGGAGAATGTAGCTGGTTTGGGTTTTTTGTTTGGCTTTACAAAGTGTGCTGTGAGTGATAACCAGAGAGCCTAAATATGCATGAATGCATTGAGAAGTACCACGTAAAATACCAGGCATCAGCACACTGAAAAAAGCAGAATTCAGAGCGGTGAGTGCAGTTTCTGAGGATGAGAAGAGAGATTAAAGTGCTCAGATGTGCCCTGTGTGGGCTCCCCTTAGCACAGTTACACTATTGTACAGCCAGGGATACAGAGCCACATGAGCCCAGAGAAAAATACAACCACTCTTGCACCAAACTTCCCAAAAAGTGTTATGCCGAAGGAGAAGTGCACCCAGGTAGGACTGGGAGAGCAGGTGATCCAGAGGCTGTATCCTAACCCCTGAGTGAGATATACAGCATATTCTGCTTCCTAACACCCAGGAAAACATGCAGATGTGTAGGCAGAGCAGCCTGGCTGAGCAGGGAGCTCGTGGCACAGCTCCAAGGGAAACAGGGAGCACAGGAGTTGGAAGAAGCTACAAAAGGAAGAATTTGGAAACACTATCCACTGTGTCTGAGGAACAGCAGAGCTCAACTGCAGTTCAGACCTGAAAGGAATGCAAATAAACTAAAGAATAATATCAAGGGTAACAGGGAAAGGTTCTGCTGTCTCAGCAGCACCAGGCTGGAAGTGTGGGAGCAGATTTAAGGTGCAAACTGAGGAAAGGAGGACAGGATGCCCTCTGTGCCTCACCTCACCAACACCGAGGTCTGACAGACCTCTGCACTTTGGAAAGAGCTCATGGAGAAGGGTCAATGGATAAAGATTGAGACAGGGTTGAGTGAACTTTTCCCAGTCAAGCCCATGGGGGCCTGAGACAGGCTCTCCATAAGGGTGATAATCACAGAATCATAGAATCAGCTGGGTTGGAAGGGACCTCTGAGATCATCAAGTCCAACCCTTGATCCACTACTGCTGTGGTTACTAGGCCATGGCACTAAGTGCCTCATCCAGTCTCTTTTTAAAAATCTCCAGGGATGGAGAATCCACTACTTCCCTGGGCAGCCCATTCCAATGTCTGACCACCCTCTCTGTAAAGAAATTCTTCCTAATATCCAACCTAAACCTCCCCTGGCACAAGACATAAGACACCAGGTATAAGACACCAGGCTCATGTCCCTGCCGAAACCGCTTCATCTTTGAACAACCAGAGAATTGGAAGAGGTCTCCAAAAACTGCAGGAAGGCAAGTGCCACATCCATCTCCAAAAAGAGACAAATCCCC
>NW_021940718.1:2635232-2640337 GCF_001715985.3 Manacus vitellinus
CCCCAACCTCCACTCTCCCAACCCCCTCCCACACACTCTGCATGTTCCACGCCTGGAACAAGTGGAGTTTGCAGGGTCTGTCCTGGGACGTGCTGTTTTACCTTCTGGCCCCAGACCTGGAGGAGGTGATGGGAATGTGCCCTCACCAGGACCAGAGATGACACCAGGTTGGGAGGGACCTGTCAGTGCTGGGGCTGCCACCCACAGGGGCCAAACACGCTGGGAGAACAGGCCAACAGGCAGCTCATGGAACACAGTAAGGACAGATGCAGAGTCCTGATCATGGGGAGGAAGAAACCCTGGCAACAACAGCCCGGGCAGCAGATACTGCCTGGAGAGCTCTCCATGGAAAAGGAGCTGGGAATCACAGTATGGAGTGTGAGCCAGGGTAACAGCATTGTACTGACAGGGGCAGAGCCAAAAGGAACAAATCATGCTGTTACAGAACACTACAGCACACCTTGAATACTGCATCCAATTTTTAATGTCCCCCAACACAGGAAAGACACTGATAAACTGGAATGAGCTCAGGAAGGGCCATCAAGCCACTCAGAGGACTGGAACATGTGGAGGTTTGCCGTGGGAATGACCTGGCCTGGCCTCACAGCTGACTCTGCTCTGAGCAGGAGGCTGGACTAGTGTCCCTTAAAACTGCACCATCCTGGGACAGAACAAGGAACTCGACACTACATCAACCCCAGGTCCTTCCAGTTCCACATAACAAGGTCTTTTTGCACTGACAGCCTGGATGAATTCTTTACCTAGGGAAGGATGGAACAGAACTAACTGTTAATGAAAGGTTTAGTGAAGGTAAAGAATCCCACGTTTCTTTTTCCTCTCAGGATTTTCTCCTATTCACAGAATCATTTCTAAATTTTGAGTTTATTTCTAGTGTAGTCCTTAAGCCAAAGCCTGGAACTACCAAAACTGCTACATGGCTAGGAACAAAGGCTGGGATGATGTTCAGTTATCCTATCCCACATTTTTGGAAACACACACTCTCACAGTCTATTTTTGAGTGAAAACTCATCTCCACAGGTTTCCACAAAATTTCTTCTGTCATTTTTTTCTCCACTGGTCTGGGGTGATGATGCTGGTTTCTAGCTCCTCCTTATAACCTTCAGCCCAAGGTTAAATCTGCTCCACATCATAACTTTTAACCACTTTTTCACTTCAATATTCTAAATGCCAACTTCAGAAGCTGCCATGTTCTACATGTGCTGCCTGACTCAACTCTGCAGAAAAGCACTGGTTATTCATTACATCCTTTGCAGATTTTGTTTTCATACTGAGAGGTGTCCTTAGAAAGAAAAAGAAAAGAAAGCAGCTTCATGAAGGATTTCTGTCAAAACATATTTTTGGGTGTGAACAAACATCTGAAGTATTTAATCACCGATCTTCAAAACCAACAGTTGAAGGGCATGATTTTCCATTTCATGTCTGTGTTGATAAATCCCATTATCACAACATAGAAGTTCTACTTATTATTGTCAAGCACATAATTCACAGTATGCTTTTGAAAATACAGGAAATCACAGAATCCCAGAATGGTTTGGACCTTAAGGCTCATCTCATCCAGTCCCACCCCCTGCCATGGGCAGGGACACCTTCCACTAGCCCAGGTTGATCCAAGCCCCTCCAACCTGGCCTTGGACACTTCCAGGGATGGGTCACAGTTGCTCTGGGTAACCTGGGACAGCCCCTCCCCACCCTCACAGCCAACAATTCCTTCCCAATATCCCATCTCACCCTGCCCTCTGGCACTGGGAAGCCACTGCTCTCTGTCCTGTCCCTCCATCCCTTGTCCCCAGTCCCTCTCCAGCTCTCCTGGAGCCCCTTTAAGCCCTGGAAGGGGCTCTCAGGTCTCCCTGGAGCCTTCTCTTCTCCAGGTGAACCCCCCCAGCTCTCCCAGCCTGGCTCCAGAGCAGAGGGGCTCCAGGCCTTCATTAACAATACAGATGATACATCTCAGCTACTACGGAAACACAAAAACTTAAAGCTAAAACCCACAGCCTGAACCAAACCTTTTGCCCTAAATCAGTCCCCAACCTCCCCCTGTCCCTCATTCAGCCACGTCCTCACACCCTCTCCATCAGTGACACTGAGCAGCTGCTGTGTCTCTCTGACACAATCCTCCTTCCCCCTTGTGCTGTGGTGACCACAGTGAGCCCCAGAACACTAGAAAACATGCTGCCAGAGTCAGAACTGAGCACAGGAGTTTCAGTGCAGGTACTGAAGCAGCATGTTAATATTAAACACCATTATTACTCTGCCTGACAAAAACATTCTGCAGTCTTCTATGCAGATTTTGGAAAATGGAAGCAAGTCCATTTTTGTTTGTCCAAATAACTTCCTGAGGGAACAATTACTCATTTTGAAATACTTTCATCTTCTTCATCTCCAGTTTAGTCACAAATGCTGCCCAGAACTATCCTTAGTCACTGAAACACCGAGAGAGCACCAGAAACCCCCCAGTGTGTCTGGGTCAGGCTGGGGGCAGAGCTCAGCATTTGGGCTTGTGCCCAATCTAGGAAGAACCCTGGGAAGCACTGTGCTGTTGTAAGACTGGATCATTCAGATCAACACTACACCAGGAATTGCTGCACCGTGCTCCACCTACGCTGAGAGGACAGAGACAAAAGCTGAGGTTTATACTGGAGCATTTCCACAATATTTGTCCTTTAAACACCTCTGTGGTGCAGCAGCTCAGGACCTTCCTCCGACAGCACCTGAACTCAGCTTTGTTACAGTTCCTCTAAGACTCAGATTGCTCTCTGAGCCAATTCCTGCTTCTGCTTGAGACTTCAAACAAGCACATCTTACTGAACAGACTCTAGATGGCAACAGAAAGGAACCAGGAAGGAAACAAAGAAAGTACCTCGTTATATTGGTAATGACTTTCCAATCCAGACTGTGCCCCTGCTGCTTCCCTTGGTTCTATACACCAGGACAGAAGTCTCTTTCTGTTCATGGCCAAACCATGACAAGTCTCATTTATGGAAGTTTAAGGGCAAAATCACACTCAAGCTGGTTTGGAAAGCCTGACCTTCAAATAACTCAGCAAAACATTACAAATTACAAATAAAGTGGCCTCTCTTCCTCATGTAAAATCACTGGTATTTGCCTTGAAACAAAGCAACTCAAATAGACCCTCTGGGGAAAAGTCAAAAGCTACAAATCCAACTTGACACGAGTCTGTTATTCACCCTGACTCAGACAGTTCACAGGGATCTCACCAATATCACAACAATCCAACTGCAAGAGTGACAGCTTTAGAGCCTGAAAAGGTTCACTTTTTTAGTGATTAATTTTATGTCTTGAAGCCTCTCTGCATACTTAGCATTTCTATATGTTCTCTTTAGATTTTTTTCCTTTCTCTCATTTCCAGAACATTTCTCTATTGAGATTTAATTTCAGTTGCTCCAGGGCTCTTTTTCCAGATGAACTGCCAGCACCCGGGACGTTGTGAAGTGAAAAGGATTCAGAAAGTGAACACAGAAAATACCAGGCCCAAAATTGTGCAGGAATACCACAGGCTGGTTTTTTGAGGGAATATTTGGGAGGAAAATTCCTTGCACACTTACTACAAGATCTTATTTCTTTAAATGAGACAGAATCTGTTCACCTGTTGTTGGAACAAAAACCTGACTGTTCAAGATGCTGAGGGCTGAAAAATCCACTTCCCCCATCTCCTAAGGAAGAAACTTCAGCTCTCAAATAATGATAGTTTTAGCAGTGGACATTACAGTGCAAAACCTCAGCAAGTGTTCAGAGTCACCACGATCACAGGTCAAGCAGAACCAAACTGTTACTGTGCAGAAGCTGCTCCTTGGAAGAGAATGGAAGTATTCCAAGATGTGGGACAGTAACTCCCAGTAAAAACATGCTGAGAAATACTAGAGCACAACTGAAGATGTTCCTACCTGGCTCATTTGTATGGATGGATGGAAAAGAAAGGCAAAGGAAGCAGAGCCATGGAATGGTCTGTCCAGCTCTGCTGGCCTTTTTGACTTTCATACCATAGAGGGACACTGAGCATGAACATATTTACCCTCTCAATGTATCCAGAGAGAGTGGAAGGACACCATGACCCCAAAACAGCAGGAAATCACCCTCCCTTGTGCCAGCCCTGCCTCAAGGCTTTCAGAGAACAGTCAGGGTCCCTCTGAATGGCAGCACCCACCACCTGGACACCAGTCACTGCTCCCAGTTTGACATCACTGCAACATGTGGAGAGTGTAACCTGAACCATCAGCCAGGGCAGTGACCAACACTTCTAACAGATCTGGCCCTGATGTCAAACCTCTGGGTCCTTCACTAATGACTTGCCTCAGGGGCTGCTTTCCAATCCACCCACAGGTCCTTCACCTGGTGGCACAGTGCCCACCTGCAGCAATGCCAACACCTCTGCCCAGCCTGAGAGAGAGGCCCAGGCAGTCCCTGCTCCCTCCACCACGCTCTGTGCTCAAGGTAGTTCATTTTTGATCAAGGCCTGTGCTGTCCCAGGGATAGTGTTACCATGACTGCTGGAGACTGCAGCACCTCAGCACCAGCCCTGAGTGCACATGGGCTGGTCACAGCAGAGTCCCCAGCCCTTGCCCTGCTCCCACAGCTCTGGCCAGTCTAGTACAGTCTAGGCCAGACTGGCACATAGGCCTGGCCTAAGCAACAGCTACACAGGTGCTTCACTCTCCCAACCAGGGGTTAACTGGAACAAAAACTCCAACCTCCTTAGATCAAGTGCTGACAGAGCTCTGAGCAACCTGCTGTAAGCCCCAGCTGTCCTACAGCTATCTCTTCCTGGCAACAGCCACCGCTCTGGGTCATCAGAGGGGTTGCAGAAGTCCTTTCACAATCCCAGAAGTTCCCAAAACATTTAGAAGCAGAGTTCAGGTACTGCTGCAGGAGCTGTTGCTTCTGGCTGTGCTCTGAACCCTCTGAAAGAACCGAAGCAGCCTTTAGGACTATGAAGAGGGGGAAGGGTCTGCAGGGGAAGGGTCTGAGGAGCAGCTGAGGGCACTCGGCTGGTTCAGCTGGAGCAGAGGAGACTGAGGGGAGACTCCTCGGGGGCTGCAGCTCCTGCCGAGGGGAGGCGGAGGGGCAGG
>NW_021940718.1:2640432-2656464 GCF_001715985.3 Manacus vitellinus
GGGAAGGGCTGGAGCTGTGCCAGGGGGGTTGGGATGGATCTCAGGGAAAGGTTCTTCCCCCACAGGGTGCTGGGGCACTGCCCAGGCTCCCCAGGGCAGTGGGCACGGCCCCAAGGCTGCCAGAGCTCCAGGAGGGTTTGGACAATGCTCTGAGGGACAGGGTGGGATTGTTGGGGTGTCTGTGCAGGGCCAGGGGTTGGACTGGATGGACCTTGTGGGTCCCTTCCAGCTCAGGAGATTCCATGATGCTATGATTTAGATTAACTGTATTCCTGTACCCTTGCTGAACTCAGTTACTACCTCTAAGGCAGTTTATGTGGCCATCCTTATGAGAAAGGAAATTAAGTGGAGCTGGCAAAGCTGGAAGGGTGTTCACGTTTTCAGTATTTGGGCAATTTGTCTGCAAAGCATTTGCACTTCTCATTAAGTTAACCACTGCCACAAGGCATTCTTGAATGCACATTTAAAGAAATCACATACCACCAAATGTGATTAAAGAGCTAGGAAAAAAAAATCCAGGGGTAATGATGCATTCCAATTCCACAGTTAACAGCAAACCTGCATATAAGCAATTTCATGGGTGTTGTCAATGCAAAAGAAAACTATTTCAACCCAAGAGAATACTTAGATCCATTCCAGAGACAATAACACTTCAGAATTCTGTTTCTACACCAAGCCCACTGCACTACTGAAAGGAGACTTGCTCTGTCACGTGAGCTGGAGCTACTCACTGCTCTGCAGGACCTGACAGCAGGGCAATAAAATCCTCCTCCCCTTTCTACTCTATAAGCTTACAAGGACACAGACATTCATTTGCTTTTTTAGACTCCTGAGAACCAGTCTTCCAGAGAATACACCACGAAAAGAAAAAGACAGGGAAAAGGTGAAGCTGCATATCCATTCCTGACCAACTGCAACGACCTAGAAGTGACTTCTTTTTGGTCCTGTAAGCAACATGCCCCAGGCACACCTGCACGAGTGAGCACCATGACAGCATTGTTTGAGATGGACCCAGGTTTCTGCACACAACCTTAACAAGTCACCCCAAAATGTCCTTTCTGTTCCACATTTTTTCAGCAGCAGTGGAGCAATCCTGGCAGCTGCTGATCCCGGGGTTCAGCCTCAGTGAGCTCCATCAGTGCTCCCTGACAGCAGCAGACACAGGCAGTGCAGAGTGCCCACGTCTCCTCCAGCCTCTGCACAGAGGGGGCTGTGTTTTGGGAGCTGACAGGTACAGACAGAGCCTCTGGCACAGTCTGAAGGATCATATCCTACATTTCCTAGGGTAGAAAGTCATGAGTATTTTGTCACGAGTGTCACAGGGATAACATTCCCTGCTCAGGCAGTACAGAAGGTGTGAGGGAGGGAACAGGAATCCTCAGAAGTTGGATGCCTCCCTAACAAAACCAACTGCCATCAGAAGGAACCCTCACACAGAGAGGTGTGCACAGGAAACCTGTCACCACGGACCCAGAGCTATGGGTGTCAGGAGCAATAAACCCCACAGGGGTCTGAGACCATGAACATATGGGGAAAAAGGTTCATAGAATCCCAGAATAGAATCCTAGAACAACCTGAGTTGGAAAGGACCCACAAGAATCATCGAGTCCAACCCCTAGCTCTGCAAAGCACAGCCCCAACAATCCCACCCTGTCCCTCAGAGTGTTTTCCAAACGCTCCTGGAGCTCTGGCAGCCTTGGGGCCGTGCCCACTGCCCTGGGGAGCCTGGGCAGTGCCCCAGCACCCTGTGGGGGAAGAACCTTTCCCTGAGAACCTAGACCTCCCCCAACACACCCTC
Source organism: Manacus vitellinus (assembly GCF_001715985.3). Classification (NCBI taxonomy): domain Eukaryota; kingdom Metazoa; phylum Chordata; class Aves; order Passeriformes; family Pipridae; genus Manacus; species Manacus vitellinus. Next base: position 2,642,231 of record NW_021940718.1, read on the forward strand.
ATGCTGTTTTTGCTGAACTCTCTCCACTGCACTCCAAGGACAGTCACACAGAGCTTCACAGGAGGAGCCATCCCACAGATCACACCATGCCAATAAGCAGGAACATTATTTTTAATATCAGCCTATGATGACTTCACATATGAGCTTGGCAGCTTTTTATTTTTGAACAGTTCCACAAAGAGCAGGTGTTTAACCCAAGCTTTTCAGAAGTTTAGGACAGTCAGGTTTGAAAATACCAACACTTTATCAGGGTGAGGGGAAGACAGAGAAACTAAAACGCTCATGACAGATTAAGTTTCAGCTTCAGCATTTTGTCCAGAAGGACTAACAGCCTGTGTATGGACAGCTGCATGGACAGCAGGCTAAAGATGACCGTGCTCTCTCAGAAAATTTAGAGATATTGATCCATGCAGTGCACAATCAGACATCCTGACACAACGAGCCATCAGCATTCATGCTGGAAGAAATTCAGCAAGCCTAGAGTGTCCAGAGGCCTGGATTTTGGTGTTAACAGGTACTGAAGGAGGAGAAATGTTTAAAAACGTTCACCTGTAAGAAGAGTCCAGCACAGCATACTGTCTGGAAAGCCAGACCCCAGAATCTGGATGTTGCAGCAAAGTCAAGCACCTCCAATGCAAAACACAGCACAGGATATATTTCTTCTGCTGAGTCCTCTCTGGCCTGAGGTAGTTGCTCCAAGGAAGGGGACATTTAACATCATACACATCACTGGAGAGGGAACCAGGGCAGAGCACAAGCCTGGCCCCACTGTGTCTGCAGTCAGTAATGCAGGGACACAGTCTGATCAGTACTGACTGGACCAACCCCAAACTTCTCCTTGCTCTCACACTCATGAGCCAGAGCCACAGGAAGGGAGGATTTCGTTGATGGAATCGGGTCAGTGTCTACTCACAGATCTCAGCAATCACCATGACAGGAGATGCAACAGTGCAAAGCTTCCCCTCAGGCTGGACACTGTGCACACTGTGCTGGGAAGTGGGAATCAGCCTTACAGCACTTCCCCAGGGTTCAGAGCCCCCAGGTACAGCTGGGGCTCGATTGAGATCTGACAGAAAGGACAGTACCCAACGAACTCTATAGTTCTCTTATGAAAATCCTGGATGTCCAAGACATGCTCCCCAGGAACATGTGCAGTGGGGAGCAACAATTGTTGCAGAGCAACAATCCAGTATCTGCCCACTGACCCCAAGGCCTGATCGCTCATCACAAGTCCAGGAAAGCCACGTCTGGAAGTGCTGAGGAATGCAATACCCCAACTGGGAATGCAGAGCCCAGCCCTCCACACCTCCAGTCTGATCAGGAAAAGCTGGAGGAGCCCTGCACCCTGCTAACACTCATCTACTGTGCACAAGCTTCTCTGTACAGTTACTGAAAAAAAAAAAAGAGCAGAAAAAGAAGCTGTCACGACTCAAACAACAACCCAGACTCAGTCACACTTTCACCAGTGGTGACAACCCACGTGTACACAAAGCTGAAAATTCCTGCAAGGAATGTGAACTCACACTATGGTTTGCTGCTTCCCTAAAGCCCACCAATAATGAGATAAAGGATGAGCAGTCTGGTGGCTTCAAAGAGTTTCTCTACACTTTATAACCCAGTCTAACACGTGGAACACAGATTGTTCAATACTGTGCTGCATTTGAAGCAAAACCCATTAACATATATAATGATCATAATGTCCTTTGCTCGAACAAACCCAAACTTTGGCTTCCAAATCAATTCTTGAATCCAGTAATCAGTCTCCAGAAAGCTCAGGCCAGTTCAATAAGTCATTAAAAACTGCATTCCAGGCAGAAGACATTTTCTGCCTCACATGTTTTATTAATAGACAATGAGTTGAGAAAAAATTTACATATCAGTGAATGTTTTGCAAAAAGTAAGAGTTATCAACCAAACACTGATTTTAACTCTGCAAATACAGACAATAAAGGGAACTCCAAAGACAAGACACTTGATTATTGGAACTTCAGGGAGGCACCAAAGCTGTGACTTCACTGAAAAGAACTGAACTGATCCAAAAAGTCTCATTCCAACAAAAGCAAAGGTTAGCTCCCTCCTGTCCAGGCCACTCAACCCCGCTATGCCTCACATGCCAATACTGTGACTTATCTGACCAGAAACCAAGGTCAGGGAGCTGAACAGGTTTTTCTGCAGCTCCTGTTTCCTGCTGTCTGCCACGGGGCCAGGGAAATGCAAGTGGAGGCACAAGGAAAGCAGAATTCTGCCACAGGACTGTTCTGTTCAGGGGCAGCCACACACCAATCTGTTCAATGCAGAGTTTGAGAACAGACATTTAATGCAAACACGAAAAGGCAGAAAGAAAAGCAAAAGGAAGAAAAAAGGTTTAGAAGGTTCCTAAAGAAGCCAATTCTTAGGTACTGATACTCCAGAACTATCAGTGAGCATGGAGATGACTGGGAACTGCCCCTAACAGTGTTGCAAGTGAATGAAAAATTAGGAAGCAACCAAATTCAGTGGTGTGACCACTGCAGAATCCAACACCTGCAGCCACTTACAAGAAAAGGCAGCATTCTATCTGCAGGCACCCAAAGACTCCCTGCAACACTAACAGCACTTTTGCTTTTGATTCTTCGGGTTAAGAACATCCTGAAGCACAAAAGTGTATGGTTTGGACTTCAAACTAGCCAGCACTGTCAAGTTCCAAGTTAAAGTTAACCAGACTTTAGCAGAGTTTGAAGCTACAGGGAACAGAGTGCAGGAAGAGTCTCAGCTTCAGGCAGTGATGAGTCTTTTGCTTCCCACCAAAAAAATCCTTCCCTCCTAGGCAGGTGATTTTGTGCTTATTTGACAGTCTGAGGTGTGGGTCAGCTATGACTTGCTATCATTAAACAAGGGGTCTTGTTCCTTGCAAAATCAGCCTTCAGAATAAGCCTCAACTTCTGAGCACCTCAAAGTGCACAACAACATCTGGGCTGAACACTCAGCTGCCAAAAAATTGAAAGAAATCAGTATTTAGGTAACTATTTGAATTTGACTGAACATATACATCCCATAAGTACACATTTAGACAGACAGGCATCATGTGAAACTTCAGCTGAGAGATATCAGGAAAACCAGAGACATGGAAATCGGAGAGGCTGCTCTGAAAGGAAATCCTAAAGGTTTTAATTACTCAGTTCTCATGTCTATTCTCCAGCATATAAAACAAAGTACTATAGATACAAGAGTACAAAGAACTCTCATGCATTCCATGAGCTCTCCTGCAGCTTTCCCAGCCAGTGGAGCAGTCTCAGGCTTGTTCCCTTATGGATTAGATAATGATCAGTATTGCTGGAGTCTGAAATACAAGACTGAGCATGTGCAGCAGAGAATTCCACAAGCATTCAGCTGCAGGCTGGGAACACACACATGTGCACAGCTACTAACAGCACACATACTTCCCCCCCCAGAAACAACCACAAAATCCAAGATTCTGTGAATTCTGAACGAGAACAACCAAAACCTGTAAATGAAGTATTTTAACAGGACAAGGACCAAAACCTCTCCACAGAGCAGCTAAAAGCTCCTGCAACTAAACAGATATGGCTCGTGGAACCAACTGCTCTGTCAGCACTTGTCTGGCTTCAATGAAACATTAAGTTTCACAAATCTGAACAACTCATTCCTCTCATACTTTAAAGCTACTACTACCAATCCCATGTAAAGGAACTCACAAGTTAAATTCCTCAAGGGCGATAATGCCCCTTCAGACACTCGCCACACCTTTATTGTACCGATCAAAATCAGAGCAAAACGTTTGTCTGTAAATTCAGAGCTCTGGTAGAGTCAAAACCACTCAGACTGTAGGAAGAATAAATCAGCTGGTGACTAAATCCAAGCTAGTTTTAGACATGCCTATTGATGTTCAGATCTGGGAACTGTACTTCTTGGAATTCTTAGCCACAATAGTCATTAGTGTAGCCTTGAGCATTCTATCCTCCTAATACCCACTATCTAGGCCTGGCATTACTGGAGTTCCAGGCATAGCTGTCAATAGTTTGATTACACACATGCACAAATACACAATATTTCTGCATTAAGGTGCCTTAAATCAAGTATTTGCTTGAGCAGCCTACCCCAAAGTGACAATTTCTGATGCACTGGATCTTACCTGCAACTTTGTCCCGAATAAGTTTTGCAGACTCCACCTCGCCGATGCTGCTGAACAGACTCCGTAGCTCATCCTGTGTCATGTTCTGAGGGAGGTAGTTCACAATTAAATTTGTCCTACCAATGTCATCCCTGCAATCTTCAGCCATGTGATCTTCATAACCATTAGACATTTTATAATGTATCTGCAAAGAGGAGAGAAACCCCGGTGAGTTCTAGATCTTCGCATTTCAATAAGCCAAACTTCCCCCACCTGAAATAAGTCTGAATGTTTATTTTAAAAACTGAGAACAAGCCACTGCTTCAGCAATGCATTTTTTTTCCACTCACAAAACATCATTTGTTGAAAATTCCAGAACAATTCATTCTTTCAAACTCACAAGCATGGCATTTCACAGAACTATGTACCATTAAAGAGCTCATCAAGATATTTTTTTTTACAGTAACAAAAAGCATCAAGACAGATTTTGCAGACGTTCCTGTAAACCAAAATATTCCCAACAGCTAAGGAAAAAATCAGGTTCCCCATGTCCAAACACTTGACCAGTCAGAACCAAACTGCCACCTCAACCTGAATTCCAACCTTATGCCCAGAACTCCTCCAGACAGAGAGGGAAGCAGCCAGATCTACTGACCCACTTCAGTGTCTCAACTGGGGACTATTTATTTTCTGTATGTTCTCCCCTGCACCTGTTGCTTGTCCTGCACCTGTTCAATGGTGTGTTTGGTGCTGCTTAACTGTGTGTATGTAACCTGTGAGTCTGTGCTGCACACTGACTTTGGGGCATATTGAGTATTTGACAGAGTTTCTATTTTTGCACCTTTTTAAGGAAAACCTTGAGAAAACATCCAGAAATTCCATCACAGAAAGGTACTCTCCACCTCAGTCAGCCATCAGGGACTGAATCCTGACATTACAGGTGCAGAGAACACCTACAGCACAAACTCACACCAGATCCAAACTGCTCATGGCCTGACAGAATCGGAGATTTTAAAGCGCTTCGACCACTTTGAAATAGTCAAAATCAGGATATCTAAACCCTGTTCCTGCAACAGGATCTGCAGATCAGATCTAAAGGACGAGCCCTTCCACAGACAGCATCACTACTGACAACCACAAGCTGAACAATGGCAGAAGTCAGGAACAGCAAGTAGAAATCCTCAGCCTACAAAGGGAACATTCCCTGCACGAAGGGACTTCAGGCCCTTCACCAGAAGCTGCTGTTCAGTCCTGTCTGACATTTATTTCATACTCTCTTCTTGCAAAGGTCAGATTTTTTTAACTGGCAATCCCTGAGCACATCATTATAGAACAAACCATGAGAAAACTTATTTAACACAGTACAGATTTGACCTGAATCTTTACCTTTTTAATACATGTTAAAGCATTAAGAGCTGGTAGCTCAGAGCAGGAGAGGTCTTGCTCCCACAGATCGGGTTCTACCCCCCATTTCTGTTTGAAGTGTCAACTCAAGCCTGCCCCAGCACCCTCTGCCCACAGGATAACCAATCTGTACCGTGAGAGCAGTGGAAAACCACACAGGAGGGAAGCCCTTTTTGTTGTGTCAGCAATTTTAATCTGCTTCCCTTGCAGTGAGATAAGCACCAGTTAATGCCAGAGGACTGGAGAGCAGGGGGAGCACAGCAAGGCTGAAATCAGGGGAAGAGATGCCCCCCATCCAATGATTTTTAAGCCTCCAGGTTGTCTCAGCTGTGCTGTGAAATTCTATCATTAAATACACTTTCCCTCCCTGCTCTGTCAGGACTGGCTGAGCACAATCTCAGAGAAGTTTCCTGTTCTGCTAAACACTCAACGAGCTGAACTGTCTCTGTTCACTGTACCTGAGCTACAAACCCACATACACACAACATTTTTTAAATTATCTTAATGGAAGGCAACTTTGCTTGCCTTTGTCCTCTACAAAATTCAAGCCCTACTAGCACAAGACACCAATATGTTGATGAGTCTGGAAGTTGTATGATACAAAAAGAAGAAACGTTGAGATTTCTCCATCTTTACGAGACAAAAGTTCAAATTTCCTTCACTGTAACCTAATTTACCCGGCATATAATAGAAATCCTCCTGGTGCAAAGATTAAGAAATTTATATATATTTCCAAAACCAGAAACTCAAGGAAAAGAGTTTGGGGTTTTGGGGTTTTTTTTAAACCCCAAGGTGTATCTGCTGCCTAAAAAGGAGGCACCACAGTCACAAACCAAGCACAGAAACTGTCCCAGCACATCATGATGGCAAGTTACCAAACTTTTATCTGGCATTAAGCAGAATTGACAGGAGTTTGGCAGGGGCTGTTGACTTTCCATCATTGTCCCACACCCTCCAACCCAACTGCCTGCAGTACTCACTGTCTGCACCTCCTGGGATACACAAGGCATGCCCAGGGCAGTGCTGATTCAGAGGCATTAGGAGTGGGAAGGAAACTTCCACCTGCTTTGCTTCAGACATTTGGAAAAAATTACAGGAAGTCCTTGCATAGAGGCCTGGCAAACATTCCCTGGGGATACCAGGAATGAAGCATGAGGGAGTGATAAAGGCACAGTGAAGAGGAAAAGGAGCAGAGCATGGAGAGAGAAGATGTTTATTTCTTCCTAAACTTTCACCAGGCACTTACACAATCTGTTGCAAGATTAACACTGTCCAACCATCCTGGAAGTTAATGGGAAACCACTTCCTCCGTGATGGAGTGTTAAGGAAACTCCCCCATCTGACCAGCCTGATGCCACTCTGGGGGCCCCACTGGCACCAGCCCAGACTGTCACTGCTGGGACTGAAGCCCCTTCACAGCAGCAGCTCCAGTGACCCCACAGGGGCCCCACATGACCCCCACACACCCCACACTCCTCCAGTCAGACCAGTCCCCCTCACCAGCTCAGCCCCCGGGTTCCCAGAGCACAGCCCCAGACTCTGGTTCCTTTGTGGTGCAGGGACACAGAACAGCTCGAGCTGGTGCCCCTGGGGAGGGACCCCAGACAAAGGCACCCCCTTTGATATTTAATATGGGGTTGATATTTAATATGGGGTCTTCTCAATGTGTCAGGGGAGGTTTAGGTTGGATATTAGGAAAAGGTTCTGAACAGGCTCTCCAGGCAGGTGCTCACAGCCCAAAGTCTGCCAGAGCTCAAGTACAGCCCCCACCAGGCACACCCTGCAGCTCACAGTGCCACTGCCCACCTGCATCAGGTGTGTTCCCAACAGGTGAACAGCTCTCATGCCAGCAAAACCAAAACCAGCCCCTGAAGAACTGTAACCTTTGAACACTGAAAAGAATTCCAAAAAGGGGGTATAAGATGGGAAGGATGCCTGTAACAAAAGGTACTTTGCAGTACACCTGGTACTTTGCAGCCTTCCCAAAACAGGTCTTCAATTCTATGTCCAAAAAACCCGAAACTTTAAGACTACCTTTGGTTGCACTGCAGTTCACAAAATGCCAATTTTTTTTTAAAATAACCAAACTTTGCAGAAGCTTCTTTGAAAAGGCAGAGCTACTTTCTTCCATGGGTAGGATGCCCTCGAACCTATAATGCCAAGGGAGCATCGAGCAATGAAAAGGAACCACATGTGCTGTGCCTGAATCCTCCCTCCACTGTGCAGGTGCCCAAATCCCCACAGCCCAACACTTCACCACCAATGCCAATCACTGCTCAGGCACCCACAGCCAGGCTGGCACTTCCAGGACTGGACTGAAACGTTCTCCATGGCATTATTTTCAGAAATGTTCTGTCATGCTCTGACCAGGACAATCACCTTCTCACAAGAGCACACCAGATCCCAGAAGGTTTAACGGTTCTGGCAACAGGCCAACAAAAGTCTTTTCCAAACAATACTCTATCTTCATACTGAATTCTAGGAATCAGAGCTATCAATGCTTTCACTGCAAGATGTTTGCTAGGAAGGAAGACCTGTACAGATTTGAGGAGATCATGTGAAACAGGAACACTGGCAAGGAGAACTGTCTTTGATATCAGGCAAGAGGTTTTGTCTGTCTTCACCTTGTTCACAGGACTGCAAAGGCACAGAGCACTTCTGGGATCACAAACTTGAATGTAGATACCTTAACAGATGCTCATGGAATCCCAGAATGGTTTGGGTGGAAAAGGACCCTAAAGGTCATCTCGTTCCACCCTCTTCCATGGACAGGGATACCACTCCCCCTTGTCCTGTCCCTCCAGGTCCTTGTCCCCAGTCCCTCTCCAGCTTTCCTGGAGCCCTTTTAGGCCCTGCAAGGGGCTCTCAGCTCTCCCTGGAGCCTTCTCTTCTCCAGGTGAACCCCCCCAGCTCCCCCAGCCTGGCTCCAGAGCAGAGGGGCTCCAGCCCTTGGAGCATCTCCAGGGCCTCCTCTGGACTTGATCCAACAGGTCCATGTCTTTCTTGTGTTGGGAGCCCCAGAGTGCTCTGGGTGGGGTGGTTGATGATGTGAGCATTTCAGCTACTGCAGAACCTAAGATGGGAAATTGTGGCACCTTCACTGGAGCACTGGGAATGGGCCACAATGAGCACAGCACAGTCCTTAAACCAGCAGACCCGAGGCTGCTGACGCAGTTACTGATCCCAGACCAGCCTTTCTCTGCACTGAAGTGCCAGGCAGCATCACCCAGGACAGCCTGTGCAGGAAGGGCTTCAGGAGACAGTGCCTGACAGAGCCCCTGAACTGGTGAAATCTCCTTGCTGCAGTTGTTAGTGGTGAATGAACAGGGACCCTGAAACCAGTGATGCTGGAGAGTCCTGCCCATGAGCTGCTTTATGAACTCAGACTTCAGTCTCATGGGTCTGTTCTTGAGCTCTGCCTTGTGTATTTGAGAATCTCAATGGGGTGCTTCAAGTAGAACCTCAGGGCTATACAAAGAAGAGCCCTCCTCCTGTTTCTCCAGCACACAGATATTTGTTGACATGCCTCCCCTGGCAGCCATGGCTGACTCAGAGGCAAACAACAAATTTGGTTATCTTAGACACTGCTCTGGCTCTCAATCTGGAGCTGTTGAGCACTTTCTTGGAGACCTCACCTGAAACAGAACAAAAAAGGACACTACAACATCCAGGCAAGTGCCAAACCAACCCACATATCTGCAGAAGACAGCTGCAGAGCTGCTGAGATGTCCAGGTTTGAACACGTGCCAAAACCAATGCCACACACACAGAAGGGCCTGAAGGGCCTCCAGAGCCTCCACAAGTTTAAACTGTTTCAGGAAAAGTTTTCAAGAATGATCCAACACAGTATTGCCATGCAAAAACTTGCTTTGCAGCCAGCTCTCAGGACAGGATAGAGAAGCAAGAGTTTAATCAAGACAGAGAAGGGACAGATCCTGGGGGGAAAAACCCAACATTTTCTTCTCTGAAATCACTGCAAGGAACAGAATTGGTTTCACCTGAGAAGCTGCACCAGCAGAAAACCTCCCCCTGGGCCTACATGCCTCCCAAGAAAAAGGAAGTCTCCTAGTGCTCCACAGCCAGAACACATCTGTCTCTATTTCTTAACCCAGATGTCTCTGCTTCACATGTCACAGATCCTTTCCCCATAATCTCCAAGAAAACTCCTTTTATTCTTTACACAAACTCCTTTCCTGTCCCCAGTAGCTCAGCACATAGCACAGACCTCTCCAACACCCACACAGACCACAGGGCAATGACAGTGCAGTGCAAACCCCGTTGCCATTTGACTCGCTGCATTCATGCAATATTCCTTCAAACTCCTTCAAAATTCCTTCAAATCTTGACCAAACAGCAAAAGCCAATTGGGAGGAGGGGGAAATCACAAAATCCAGATTGTCTCTTTAATTCAAGAACAACATTTATACACTGCATGGGGGGAAATAACACGAAGTTGAACACAGGAGGTTATTCCAGCATGTACAGGTCACACACTTCAAAGCTTCACCTCAGATCTGGGCAACATGTTTAACTTCCAAAAGAATATTTCACTGTACACTGGTGAGGGCAAGGATAAGGTTAAAGTATTTCTTATGAATAAAACTAAATTAGGTATGAAGTAGTGTGCCCATGTCTGAGAGCTCACCTTTCCTTGCTCAGGCTGAGTGGCAACTCAGTGTTTCAGGAGGATGAATCCTGTGTTCCACTGAAAAAGCCATCTTCCTGAACTGTGAACATGCTGCTTTGGGACACATGGAAACTCAAAGGCAGAAAGTGAGGTGTCACAGATTCCTGTCCACAAACTACTGCTACCCCATTGCTCTTCTTACTGTCCCACTGCCATCAGTCAGGTCACTATTCTCTGACTCATCTGGGTTCCTCTGCCCTGCAACCACAACATTTTAAATCAGCAAACAGGAAAACTTTAAATTCAATATTCAATTTGATTCAGTTGGCAGTTTAACTCTCCCGACTCCTCACACAAGAACAAAACCAACTCAGTCCTGACCTGTGCTAATGAAGGTCACTTTACAGAAAAACAGTTTGTCTTTAGAAGGGAAGATTCTTTTACCCTGAAACTCTGAGTGTTAAGCCACAGAGGCTGCACATATATGATCCTTCCACACTAATGTGTCAGTTCTGTTTGCAAATCAAACCCTTTCTGTTTGCCAGCCGTTCAGGTTTTCCAGAGGTAACAGATCTCATCTCACTGATTCTTTTTCCCTTTGCAAACCTGGAATGAGGACACTACACTTGTTCTCCTTAGCTTGACTAAACCTAAGATCACGACATTTTTGTCAATACAAATATCTCTGTACCAGAAGTGGCCATTCCTAAAATCTACTATTGCATTTTCACAAACTTTACTTCCATATGCTAAATCAGTGATTTCCAGTACATCATATTTTAAGCTCTTTTTTTGTTGTTGTTTTATAAACACTGGGCATAAACTTAGTCTTAAATGTCTTTTTAGTCTGACAAATCTCAACTGCCATAATTCTAATATTTCAGCAAAGTAGTTTTACATATTTTATAGCAATCAGATTTGTCTAGAAAGGTTTCAAATGTTTTCCTTAGTTGTTTCTACCTGTGTCCATAAAACAACACCATCAAGGTGTTTTTGTCAATGCTTATATTGCCATTCAGAGATACAAGTGTTTGAGGCCAAAAAATAAGCTGCATTCTTCAGAGGAATGACCTCATTTCACCAGTCTGATGAACTATACCCAATTCCTAGGAACAAAATTAATCATCATTAGGATGCTGTCAGAAATCAGATACAGGCTGGCCATAATTACCATCCACTGCTGGTCCAGCACAGGGGGGGATCAGGGCCCCCAACAGCCTCTCAGCTCGATCCACACGAACAAGGGCAACCAGAAACCTCCAGCTAAGACACTGAATATCTGCAGCCAGATCCATGATTTCCCCAACATTCCCAGGTTAACAGTCAGCCCTGAGAGAGAGAAGAGGCTCCCAGGCTGCTCAGAGCTTCACATCAACACCTTCCAAGCAGCACAACCCCTTGCTCAGCACAAGAAAGACATGGAGCTGCTGGAGTGAGCCCAGAGGAGGCCACAGAGATGCTCCAAAGGCTGGAGCTCCTCTGCTCTGGAGCCAGGCTGGGAGAGCTGGGGGGGTTCACCTGGAGGAGAGAAGGCTCTGGGGTGACCTCATTACAGCCTCCTAATACCTTGAGGGCAGCATTAAAAAAAAGAGGGAGAGGGGCTTTTTATATGGGCAGTGACAGGGCAATGGCTTCCCACTGCCAGAGGGCAGGGTGAGATGGGACACTGGGAAGGAATCCTCCCCTGTGAGGGTGGGGAGGCCCTGGCACAGGTTGCCCAGAGCAGCTGTGGCTGCCCCAGCCCTGGAAGTGTCCAAGGCCAGGTTGGATGGGGCTTGGAGCAACCTGGGCTAGTGGAAGGTGTCCCTGCCCATGGCTGGGTGGAACTGGGTGGGCTTTAAGGTCCCTTCCAACTCAAACCATTCCAGGATTCTGTGATTCCACAGTTTTTGTTCCTGGGTTGAAGATGCTGCCAGTTAGCATCACAGAGTTCTTACACAGGGAAGAGACAGTTGGACAACTTCATGCAACCAAGACTATGTCACCTTCTGCACTGGTATTTAAAAAGGACAGGTTTATGACAGACAGATTTAAAAAAAAAAAAAAAAGTTATTATCTCCCTTTCTCTAAACAGTGAGATTGTCCAGAAATTGCCCATGGCAATTTTTTCACCTGCAGAAAAGACATTTTTTGGAGACAAAAAACTGTGCTGTGAGGGAATGACTCCTTTCCTAGGGACAGGGCACTTGCAGGAGGTGAGAAGAAATGGACCTAAGAACTTGCAGATTCCAGACAACAGCTGCCCCACACATTGATCCATCCCTGGATTAGCAGCTGGTACTTTCACTTTGATGACAAGTGAGTAACAGGAGGCAGGGACAGCATCCAACTTGTTCACCAGCACAAAAGTAGTAGTAGGATTTCCAGTAGCTGCAAACCCATCTCTGAGGGCCTCATGAGACACATGGACTTGCTGCTGTGCTCCTACATGGAGACCATGGAAGCAGTGGGAGATAGGAAAATTGTACCTTCATACTTACCATGCCACTGCTGCTAATATTAAAAACAAAACTAACAAAACAAAAAACCAAAGGCAGCAAACCCATGCACATGAAGAATGTCTCTGCCTTCTCCGCAGTTTATTTGCCGCCCTATTCCCTCAGAAAAAGATTAGAATCTATTTTTGCATACATCACCTACATATAATGAGGTTGTATAATCAAATGGATCATTTAGGCCAGCGGTTTGAAGCTTTCAGGTGCCTGATCACAGAATGGCACATCAAACAGGAGAAGTGCCCTGATCGTTTCCAGCACAAGGCAAAATTTATCACCTCTCATTTGCTGAACTCTGTCGCTCTCCCCAAACACTTAAATTGGCAGGGCTCTCCTGCAGCTGCCTTCCTGGCTGCTTCTAAAGTACTTGGAAGAGCAGAAAGAACAGCTTCTCTAAACTTCTTTTTGAAGTCTGCAAACACAGCAAGTTTGAGCTTTCTGTAACTAAAACTCTACCAGCCTCACAGGCTTCACGTGTAGTCGGTGTGGCAGCCAATAACACTGGGCTGTAATCAATTCAGAGGGCTCTGAGACCACAGCTCCAGGAAAGAAAGTAGGCTGGTACAACAGCTTAAAGAGATGGATTCTGAAAGTAAAACTGCATGTCTCAGGTCAAGACAAGGAGGGCTTTTCCCAGGAAAAGAAAAGTGACAGAACACGTAAGAACCTGAAAGAAAATTAAGTGCTTTAATTCAGAGCATACAGCACATTTCACATTAAGTACATTTCAGTACCAACGTTCAACAAACATGATTGAGTAAGATGCTACACACAACACTCACATTTCCATTCAGGCTGTGCTTACTGCTGCTGTTCCCACAAATGTGGCACTGCACAAGACAACTCCCCTAGGAAAGCAGCGTATCCACGTTCATCTGGTCCTGCAGAACCACCCACAGCAGGGCTATAAACTCATTGTACAACACATTTAACAATCACACCAGCTTAAGACGTTCCTGTCAAGCCTGGGGAGAGCTCACTGCAATCACAGCTGTAACTCAGACTCCTGAGTGCTCTGAATCATGGAACCCACCAGGAGCATCAGGATCACTACACACAGAGCTACTCTGTTTCAGAACAAAAACCAAGGCACTCGCGGTAACATCTCATGCTGCACAGACTTACAGGATCAGGACTCTTGACTTTCTTATCCATCACACACACTGACATAACCCACGAGTCAATAGGAATCCAAGAAATCCCACCAACCCTAACGGTTTAATAAAGCCTATGGAACATATGGATTGTCCCAGCTGTAATGGGGGATACACAAGTCAGAGAACTGTTCACACTGCTCTGGAAAGAAAAGTGGTTAACACAAGAATACAGGGAAACAGGAGCTGGTAAAGAGGTGAGAGCTGAGCAATATGAGCAGTCACCAGCCACATTCAAGGAGTAAAATGAACAGAAATACGGAGCATTTCAAAAAGTGATCAAACGCCAACAACAACAGTAATTAATACAAGGAATGAAATTCTACCGTTCCCCATCTCTTTTCTCTTTTGTTTTCCACAGATGTCTCATTAAGTGGATCACAGGATCCCAATGCAAATCCTCCCGCAGCAAACCTGCAGCGGGTCTCGGACACACCCCCGTG
>NW_021940718.1:2657647-2659770 GCF_001715985.3 Manacus vitellinus
AGACGGACAGAGCGGTGCCCGGTGTCTGAAACCGGGCTTGGGTGGACGGTGGAACACAGCGCTGTGCCCAGCGCTGCCGGTACCCGGAGCCTTCCTGTGCCCGGGGCCAGCGCCAGCCGGAGCAACAACCCACGGGAATGCCGTGACTGGTTCAGAGATTAAATGGTTCCTGTGTAAATGAGATGCGACTGATCTGCCAAAGAAACGGGTGGCCAGCACTTCCCTGTGCTCTGAGAAATCCTGCAGCGACCTGCAAGGAACCGGCTGCCCGAGAGTTTTCCCTCTTCCGTTGCTACTTTTTGTAGGCAAGGGCATTCCTTTGTGTCTGCACCTATTGCACTGCACAGGACTTATCCGTGAGTGTAAAACCTCACTATTCTGCAGGAAACAAATGTCTTTTTGTCATTACCAGAGTAACGGCTCTGCAGTACAGAGCAGCACCCTTGGTGTGTGACATGAAGCTTCAGGTCTGTAAATCCTATATCAAGGTACGCAACTGTGGGGGAAAAAAACCAGAATATTGCTGCATTACAGTATGTCATGTCTCTTTTCATTCATAGGCAACTCATGATTTGAGTTTGACTTAGTTGAGTAACATACCTGAAAATCAAATTTCTCCTTCTCTGCCTATTTTCTCTAGCCTAGAACTGTGTAGTCTCACCTGAAGAATGGGAACTTGCAATAGAGCAGCAGAACAGGAGCATGTGTTCTTTGGCATTTCCCTGCACATGTGTATGGAAATATTCTGTACCTCATAATTACACTGAAACACGTGGGAAATCACACAATGAAAATGCAAATATCTTTTCTCTGCCTATCCTGACATGGCCTCTGGCAAGACCTTGTGTAGTAAATTCCCAACATGGCTGCACTGATGGTTTCTGGTTTTTCTGCCTAGAAATTTGTTCCAGAACCCCCTTCAAGTGGGTCCATTATACTGGACCATCCTGATCTTCCACACATGCTGTCCAGGAACAGCCCAGCCTCTGCCACATCCAAAGGGCACAGTGTGACAGAGATCCTGCATCATGAAGACCCTGCTGAGGATGTTAATGATTAAGAGTCATATTAAAAACATTGCCATTTTCTTTTCCTCTCTATCATAGCTCTCAGTGCCAGATGGGGAATCCTCACATGGAAACTCCAAGCCTGACAGGTCTGGAAATATCCTTCAAGGCCTCATAAAACATTAAAGACATTTCTGCATCTGTTATTTGCTCATCCTGCCAGGCCCAATATCACAATATTGTCATTCACATCAGTGGCAACTTTTTGTTACTGCAAATTTGGTGTTTTCCTTGTATCATCCAGGTTTTAATTAGCAATACCATTCCTGGACATCAGATGGGTCTCAAAGCTCCAAAACTTGAGGCCACGGGCTCAAGACAACACTGCACAGAGCACTGATGCCTTTATCTTTTAACAGCACACTTGCAATCTCAGAATTTCATTTCTCATCATAACACTGTTACTTAAGCTGTGACAACAATTAGAAGGTATTGTCCTATGAAGCTGCTTTTAAAGGAATGATCTTATTTTGCTAACATATATTCATGGTCTGTTACAATGTTTCAGTTCAATATGAAAACATCAGCCGGAAGTTTTAATGATAACGTGGAATCTTAGTAATGTGAAGCCACATCTGAAGCCACATCTGTGACGTGATGTCACATCTGAAATCGCTTCAGGATGATGCAAAAAAAATGCCACCAGGCTCTCTCCCCGCAGGTATGTTCAGTCGTGCCATTTCTTGGGGTATGTTGAAACATGAAAAAAGCTCAGTGCAAAGAGGGTAATGCTGGGAGCCCTCGATGAGCATCGTTCTGACATGGCAGGGAATTCAGCAGGAAAAAGTGACTGACTGAAGTGGCTGCCACGGCGAAAAACAGTTGTACCTGTCTGTGAATAAACATGGAATTATAAAATCACAATGTCCTGAGCTGGAAGGGACCCACAAGGATCATCCAGTCCAACCCCTGGCCCTGCACAGACACCCCAACAATCCCACCCTGTCCCTCAGAGCGTTGTCCAAACCCTCCTGGAGCTCTGGCGGCCTTGGGGCCGTGCCCACTGCCCTGGGGAGCCTGGGCAGTGCCCCAGCACCCTGTGGGGGAAGAACCTTT
>NW_021940718.1:2660408-2688847 GCF_001715985.3 Manacus vitellinus
TTACGGGATATTCCGGGCATTGCCCACTCGGCTTCGCCGTCCCGCCCGCGCCTCTGACCCCGGGCATGGAGGTACTGCGGTGCTGGACCGTCCTAGGCAGCTGCCACTGACCTGGTTTCCCGTCCTTGTTGAGTATGAGAGAGCCGGGGGTGTTCACCTGGAGAAGAGAAGGCTCCAGGGAGACCTGAGAGCCCCTTCCAGTGCCTAAAGGGGCTCCAGGAGAGCTGGAGAGGGACCTAGGACAAGGGATAGAGGGACAGGACAAGGGGAAATGGCTTCCAACTGACAGAGAGTAGGACTGGATTGGGACATTAGAAAGAAATTCTTGGCTGTGAGGGTGGGGAGGGGCTGTCCCAGGTTGTCTAGAGCAGCTGTGGCTGCCCCTGGATCCCTGGAAGTGTTCAAGGCCAGGTTGGAGGGGGCTTGGATCAACCTGGGCTAGTGGAAGGTGTCCCTGCCCATGGCAGGGGGTGTAACAAGATGGCCTTTAAGGTCCCTTTCAACCCAAACCATTCCATGGGTCTATGATCAGTAGAAATGTTCCCTGGCCCCTACAGCCATCCCTCCCTGCCCCATCAGTGTTGGATGTCTTTCCCTCCTTCAGGGTCTCATGTTGCTCTCAGATTTCTCTTCACAATTAAGAGACCACCTTCACCCTCCTGTGACTTGTTCTCTTCAGGCTCTCAGCCTCTGGACTCCGTTATCCTCTGGCTTGTCCCCACCTCTCTCAACACTCTGCCCCAGTGCTGTCCCAAGGCTTTGCTTACAGACACTTCTCAATCCCTCATCTTTGGGTTTGTGTCCTCATCACCCAGCTGTAGGGCTCTCTGTATTTCTCCACTGTCAGCATCCTTCTGGATAAGTCTGTTTTTCCTTTCCTTGGTGTTCCCTTGTGCTTGCTCTCCTTACTCTTCCTTTTACCCCATCCTTGGTACTTTTGTCTTTGTTCCAAGGGTCATTTTCTCCCCACAGGAGGAGTAATGTCCACCTGTCTAGAGCAATTAGTCTTCTTTGGTATCCCCTTCTCCTGGCTGTTTGCAGAAGGATGGACTCGCCCTTCCCACTCCCACGGGAGTCACCTTACCTGTGGTTACCTGTAGCTGCTGTTTTCGTTCTGTCTATGCTGTCATTTCACTTGTGAGGTGAATTATATCACCTAGGGCATGTCTGTCTCTCCTTGCACTGCAGAAAGATCACCCCCATTTATATTTCCAGTGATCTGTAAGAGAACTTCTCTGGATTTTCTCAGGCTGATGCAGAACACACCATTCTGAGCTCTGAGGCAGCACAAGTCGCTGCTGCCAGCAGCATGTTGGCTGTGGAACATGTTGGTTCAGGTTTCTCTGCGCTGAGCTGCTCTAATTAAACCAGCCACACTTAATCATTTGCGGACGGATGTGGAAAAGTTTTAGCTCAATTTAAATGTGCAGTTATTGTAACCTGTTATTGAAGCTGATTTTTCCCTTACTCTTTCTTTGACTTCCCTTTTCCTTTATGTATTAATGGCCTCTGTATGTGTTCCCCCACAGTGTTTGTTGTGCAGCAGTCACTATCTATTAGCCTAGTTTCTAAAATCATCTCCTTTAAAATTTAGCAGTGGGTAAAAGATTTCAACAGACAAACAACAAAATGTAAGGAAAGCAAGCCAGAAGCTTTCCTGGTTGCCAGGAGTCATTGTTATTCCAAGCTCATAATTTATGAAGCTTGTGGTTGTGTGTGGTTTTATTCTGGATGTGAATGAATTTGTAGCATAGTTCTGTCTGTCCAGTGAGCTGTTAATTTTCTATTGCAATTAAAATGTAGATTTTTTGATAATGATTTTTATGATCTCCAATCCTGAAGCACATCTCACTGGCTCAGCCCCAGGTTTCCTGTGACACAGTCCCAGACCTGTGGTTCCTTTAACACTCTCATCATCTTCCAGGCCTGGAAGTTCCAGGATGTTGTTAAGCAGTAGTAAAATGCATGTTAAACACACTGATCAACTTACTTTTTTTCTTTCCCTAAAGGCTTTGGGAAAGCACCCGTTTTTTCTGAATTTTGGAATGTTTGGCAGAACCTACCACTCAGATGTCCACGTATGAACTAGTAGAGTGAGGTAGGAAAAGCCTGGTGTGTGCTTTAAGAATGTTGTTTGAAAATGGCTTGTTAGTCTTCAGATCAAATATTCCAAGCACAAACACAGCCTGGGCAGAGAATGGATTGAGAGCAGCCCTGGGGAGAAGGACTTGGGGATGTCAGAGGATGAGGCTTGACCTGCCTGGCCACGTGTCCTGGCACTCAGAAACCCCCCGTGCCCTGGGCTGGTCCCACAGTGTGGGCAGCAGAGGAGAGGGGATTCTGCCCCTCTGCCCCCTCAGGTGAGACCCCCCTGCAGAGCTGCCCCAGCCCTGGGGAACAACAGCACAAGGACGTGAAGCTGCTGGAGAGAGTCCAGAGGAGGCCACAGAGATGCTGCCAGGGCTGGAGCCCCTCTGCTCTGGAGCCAGGCTGGGAGAGCTGGGGGGGTTCACCTGGAGAAGACTCCAGGGAGACCTTGGAGTCCCTTTCAGTGCCTAAAGGGGCTCCAGGAGAGCTGGAGAGGGACTGGGGACAAGGGATGGAGGGACAGGACAAGGGGAATGGCTTCCCAGTGCCAGAGGGCAGGGTTAGATGGGATATTTGGAAGGAATTCTTGGCTGTGAGAGTGGTGAGGCCCTGACACAGGTTTCCCAGGCAGTGGCTGCCCCATCCCTGAGAGTGTCCAAGGCCGGGTTGGAGGGGGCTTGGAGCACCCTGGGGTAGTGGAAGGTGTCCCTGCCCATGGCAGGGGCGGGACTGGGTGGGTTTTAATGTCCCTTCCAGCCCAATCCAGTCTGTGAGTCTATGGTTTATTGACACAAAACCAAACACATGAAAATAGACTTTCTGACTTGTTCCTATATGGATTAAACACTCACAGTGATGTAGCTGCCTTGTGAAGCCACAAATTGAGTTTCCACACAGGAGCAAGGGCAGTCCATCAATACTGCTGCCAGCCTTGGCTCTGAGATGGGGGGATGGACAACAATTACAGTGCTCTGTGGTTTTAATACATGTAACATGAATGGTTCCCTTTCACTGCCAGAGGTTTGTGTATTCTTCATGGTCTGAGACACAGAAAATGTGGCAATATGAGCACCATGATGCCTATGGAATCCCCTGTGGTTTGTGATGTAATTAGTTGAGTTGAACATTTATGACACTTGAACAAGCCTGAAGTGTCTCTTATCACCACTGTGGAACCATAAAGCACCACAGAACCACTGTGTTCTCAGACCTTGGGTGTCTTCATACTTCAAAGAAGTATTTCAAAATTCTAAGAGAGTCTTTGTTAAATCTCATCATTAAAATATACATTCATGGCCCAATCTTCACAAACTTCACTTACATCAACAAAAAGTTACCCACAACCTGTGGAGAAGGGCATGACTGACCATACCTAAAAATGTTTGATTTGCCCCATCAGTGCAGTGGCTGTTACTGCCCATACAATGTGGTTTGGGAAAAGGCTCAATGCACTTTGAACCAGGTGAGCAGTGAGCTCCTGAAGAAGGTCAGTATCCTGTGAAATCACAATGCTTCAGGATCTACCTGACAGCAATCAACTTTATGGGTTGAGCTCATGCACTCGGTGTTTTTATGTTTGCTGCTTCCCTGCCTCTAAGAAAAAGCTCTAAAACAGCTTTTAAAAACAGTGCTGTGTAAAAGCCAATGGGATTAAATAGTTTCTGTTTTATCAAAGTGACAATGCTTCACCTCTGCATTACTTAATTTTTGAAGGTGTTCCCTTGCTCTCTAGAGGATGCCTGCACTTCAAGGTTTGGTTGGTTTGGTTTATTTGAAGAACTAAGTCTGATAATAAAATGAAGTCAAACCCACAGTGTAGATCTACCTTTTTTTTTTTTTTTCAAATGAGAGAATCCTGTTTCTGGGGAGGATGTCAAGTTGTCAGGGTTTAAACACTTATGGCACAGTGCTTCTGAGATTATGGATTTTTGAATGTGCAAATACTTTGTTACCTTTTGAAGTCTCTTTACAAGGTGTGATGATTCTTGTTTCTGTCTTCAAGGCTCCTCTCACTGATGAGAAACTAATGCTTGGAATTATTAAAGTCATAATAGCTTCTAATTTTAAAACTTTTTGGTTTAAATGTGACCTTTTGCCAGTGACTTTCCATTTTATAGACGCTGAAGCTGGAAAAAGTAGCTTTGTTGCCATTAACTTCACCTCTACAGTCAAATAACCGTGGAAACAAATGGCACTGTGAAGATAAGCAGCTGTGCTGGCCCTCACCACGCAGGAGCAAAATATTGGAGTTTGAGATGTTGCAGAGCAGTGGCTTATAAAATCTTAGACATTAAGAACAAATATAGAGGACAGAGAACATTATGCTGCTCTTTTGTCTAACGATGGTGATTTGCCTGTGCTCAGGACACGAGTGCCGTGCAGATCTGTTGCTCTTGTCTTTGAGACATTTCTTCACAGAAAGGGATGTAAAAGCTGCCCAGGATGGTGGTGGAGTCACTGTCCCTGGAAGTGTTCAAACAGCGTGTGGATGTGGCACTTGGGGACAGGGGTTAGTGGGGAACATGGTGGTGATGCTGCACTCGGTGATCTTAAAGGTCTTTTCCACCCTCAGCAATTCCGTGGTTCTTGGAGAGGGTACACAGGACTTGGGGAGGGCCTGAGGCTGGTGACAGATGATTGAGAGCAGAGCTACTGTGGCAAGAACTGCTGAGCAGGCTGGGATTCTTCAGCCTGGAGAGATGATGTAAAGCAGATCCTGGATGTTTACAGGATCTGAAGTGGCACAAAGCCGCTGGATAGGAACTGACTGTTCCCTGTCACTTCCAGCACTGCTCGGGCTGGGGTTGGCAGTGAGGCTGTGAGGAGCTGTGGGCACACAGAGGAGGATCCTGGGAATGGGCTCTGCACCCAAGGGAAGTGCTCGAGGATTTTATGGCTGCAGAAAGCTAAAGGGGAGATAAAAGCCGGCTGAGCAAGTACTTGGGAGATGTTTTGAGCATCACCAAAGGACAAATTGTGACAGGCTGGGGTTATTCTGGGGGCTGAGAGTTAAAGCAGAGGGACTTGCAGGGGGTATTCCATGCTGCCTCTTTCCTCAGCGTTTGCTTATGGGCACCACTGGAGACAGGATATCGCTCTGGACAGACCCAAAGGTGCTTATTGCCGGGTAGTACCTTTACGAAGGACTTCACACAATTGCTTAATCACCAGTGCATGACCTTCTCCTCCGCGTGGGCTTCACTTCGCTGCGGTTCCCCTTGGCTCCCGAGTCAGCTGCTCTCGACTCCCTCTGTAGACAGCGGACGGCAATGGCCGGAGCGAGGGACCTGCGGAGGTGCCGGTGGCTCTCGGACCGCGGAGGAGGAACAGGGGTTTTCTTGATAACTCTGATGTTCTCTGGCTGGTGGCCAACAGCCAGTCAGGCTGCCCGGGCTTTTGGTTTGCTCTGCCACTGCAGCGGCTCTTTGTCAACTGTCAGGGTACCTGCGTCACAAAATCCCAGAATATCCTGAGCTGGAACGGACCCACAAGGATCATCCAGTCCAACCCCTGGCCCTGCACAGACACCCCAACAATCCCACCCTGTCCCTCAGAGCGTTGTCCAAACACCCCTGGAGCTCTGGCAGCCTTGGGGCCGTGCCCACTGCCCTGGGGAGCCTGGGCAGTGCCCCAGCACCCTGTGGGGGAAGAACCTTTCCCTGAGATCCATCCCAACCCCCTGGCACAGCTCCAGCCCTTCCCTGGGTCCTGTCCCTGGTCCCAGAGCAGAGCTCAGTCCCTGCCCCTCCGCCTCCCCTCGGCAGGAGCTGCAGCCCCCGAGGAGTCTCCCCTCAGTCTCCTCTGCTCCAGCTGAACCAGCCGAGTGCCCTCAGCTGCTCCTCAGACCCTTCCCCTCCAGACCCTTCCCCAGCTCCGTGTCCCTCCTTTGGACACTCTCCAACAGCTTCAGATCCCTCTGACAGTGTGGCCCCAAACAGCCCCCAGGACTCGAGGTGAGGCCGCCCCAGGTCAGAGCAGAGTGGGACAATCCCCTCCCTCAACTAAATGACTAAAGAGTTGTCATGAGTTGGATTGATCCATTGATCCATTTCTTGAGGGATGTGCTTTTTTCACTACTACAATGTGTTTCAGTCCATAATAAGTATTTCTGGGTATTGCCAGAGGTAGTGAGTGATAATAAGTTAATGAACCAGCTCCAACTTTCTAGTGAATCTCAGTGAAGAGCTTCTCGGCTTTGTCAGCTCACCTGCTTCCTTTGAGTGCTGAGATATTTCTTATTTACTGGTGTTCCAGACCTGGGTATTTCTAGAGACTCAAGATTAACAAATCTTACTCTTTTGTTTTTCATTGCAAAATTATCTATTTTGAATTGGTAGCTGTCATGCTTGCAAGAACATCGGACTGTATATGCTTTAAAGAGATCTTGCTTTAGAAGTTTGCAACATACTCTAATTAGGGGGTGACTCGAACTGGGGACCATTTGGACTTGGAATGGACCTCTCATGGGAATGAATTAAAAGTGCCTTCTTGTCCAGAGTTGCTGTCAATGATTTCTGCTGTTTCCATGCACCCTCAACTGAGCTCTCCTGGCGTGAGCACAATTACCCTGTTCCTGCTCCCAATACATTCCCTACCAGCACCACAAAAATGTCCTTAGGTATTTTTCTGTAAACAATCTCATTATCCACTATTTGAGGCAGACTAAGAAATTAAATCTGTGAATTGTCTGCTGTCTGCCACATCAGTCAATTAAAAACAACTACCTTTTACTACAGTCTGTTTTCTTCTTCTCTTTTTATTTTCCCCATTGGAATTCTGTATACAGGATAGTTACTTATGGACAACAAACATCTGTGAGCAACTAGGTAGAGCAAGCAGTACCCCTTCTCCTAGAATCCAGTATCCCTGAATTCTGTGTGTATGTGTCTTATTTTAAAATTCTTGCAGTGCAGGGAGTTGGTTCTTACGCTCGAAGCTTCAAACCACAACTTCCTGCAGTCACGGAAGGGGATGAGTTTGGTGCCCAGAGGCTCTGTCTGGAGAAGCCTCTCTCTCTCTAAAGAGCAAATGAATCACTTATTCAGTGTGAAATTACTGCCTTCTTGTCAGTCACCTGCTTCCTGTCAGAGTTCACTTCTCATAAACAGGTTGTATTTAGTGCACGTTCTGCAGTAAATCTGACGGATGGGGCTTGGAGCAGCCTGGGCTGCTGGAAGGTGTCCTTGCCCATGGCAGGGGGTGGAATGAGATGGGCTTTAAGGTCCCTTCCAGCCCAAACTGTTCCATGATTCTGCGATAATCATGTCTCCAAACGGGATTTGAAGTACCTGGAATGCATAAGCAATATTTCTCCATATCTATTCGTTGGGAGAATATGATGAGATGAGCTGTGAATTATAAATATTCTTCATTAATTCCTTGAAATTATGCTAGATCAGGTGATATTTCTGTAGCACTGAATCCGAGAAATTAAATCGTTACAGAATTAGTATTTCACCTTTTTAATGGGCGATGTATTTTAGATTTATTTTTGGCTGGGGGAGGGCAGGGAGGGGAAATTTCAATGGGTCCATTGTTTGAGGGACTCTAAAAATACGTTCCTCAACATGTGTATGTATTGAAAACATGGTACAATATATATATATTTGTAACTAAAATTGCTGGATTTGTCCTGTTGAGAAAGCAAGAAGTGCTGAAAACTGGCTCACATTTAACCCTCGCTCTTTTCTTCTGCTATTTATTTTAGTTATGAGAAAAGCTTTCTTCTCCAGATAAAA
Organism: Manacus vitellinus; assembly: GCF_001715985.3. Lineage (NCBI taxonomy): Eukaryota > Metazoa > Chordata > Aves > Passeriformes > Pipridae > Manacus > Manacus vitellinus. The sequence goes on from NW_021940718.1 coordinate 2,668,235, forward strand.
TGGAAATATTTTGATGATAAATGCAGTCTTCTGGAACAAATGTGTGCTGTTTCAGGCTTTTCAGTTACTCAGCTTTCTTTATCTTCACCTGAATTCTTGCGATTTTTGTTAAATAAAACCTCCTGTTTTGAGAAGAAATATGTATTGATGTGCTAAACATCTCTTTCCTAACTCAGTTGATCTGAAAGTATGGCAGTGCATCTTCTGGGATGCCTTCAGTCCTGTAACTGGTTATTGGTGTGCCCACTGATGCCTGGAACCAGAGCCAGCCACGTCCCTGGAGGAGTGCGTGGAACCCACCCGACTGTGAGACACAAAACTCGAGGGGGGATTTTCCCCGTGCCCCGTGTCACTGTCCCAGTTTGCCAGCTGGCTGACAGCTGCTTGTTGTGGGGGGAGAAAAGAGAGATCTGCTCCTTAAAGGGCCGTTTGCAAAGAGCTCCAACAGCTCACAAGAATGTGCTTAACCCGGGAGAAACCACACCTAAAAGTGCGGGTTTTTCAGAGCCAGCAGGTGTGTGCCTGAACTGCCCTGCTCCTCTGAACCTTGCTCTGTGTTCACTGTGATGCTCAGCCTGTTCCTTGCTGAAAACTTAAATGTCAAACAGGTTGGGGCAAAAGGGCCTTTAGTTCCTCGTTCTTTGTGAGGTCAGTGCATCCAACCAAGCACGTGTGCCCGTGTGGTCTCCTGGCTCTGACCCAGCCACGTCAGGGGTGCTCTGCAGGCAGCAAAGAGCTGATCCTGTGTGTTTGGACATATGGAGTCATAGAATCACAGAATGTCCTGAGCTGGAAGGGACCCACAAGGATCATCCAGTCCAACCCCTGCCCTGCACAGACACCCCAACAATCCCACCCTGTCCCTCAGAGCGTTGTCCAAACGCTCCTGGAGCTCTGGCAGCCCTTGGGGCCGTGCCCACTGCCCTGGGGAGCCTGGGCAGTGCCCCAGCACCCTGTGGGGGAAGAACCTTTCCCTGAGATCCATCCCAACCTCCCTGGCACAGCTTCATGCCATATGTAACCCTTGCAGCCAAGACTGGACTGGCTGTACAAGAAGCCTGAAATGAGCAGGTTCTGTGTGTGTGCTTGCAGCAGTGATGTCAGATGAAGTTAAAAAGTTCACAAAATGTTCACAGCGACTTGAAACCATGAGAATTAGGGGGGAGAGAATGGAGCAGTGAGGAGCAGGAACAGAATGCAATGGAGAGCCCCCAGGAACAGAACACCAGAACTCCCTATTTTGTTGACAATTGTTCAAACAGATTCATATAGAAACTGTAATTGAGTAGAAGGTTAAAAAATAACTTGGTGGTAGATGATACGATAAAAACATAACCTCAAGTTACCTCAGTTTATTATAATGCTAAAAAATACACCTCCAGGGAAATTTGTCTGTGTAAAACAGAGTGTAATGAACCGGATCAAGACACCACATGCACGTTAAGAATTATGTGATAGAAGCATGAGTGCCCAATCCCCTGTTTCTGTGTCATTTTTCTGTGTTACCTTTTTATAACAAGCCTGTGCTTGTTTCCTGATGTGCCAGCTGTGTGAGGGGCCTGGCACCCTGTTCTGCAGCAGGGTGATAAAATGCAGTAGCTCAACTCAGTGTGTGGATTGGCTCTTGCACACGAGGTGACAGAGCCCTGCTTTGGGGACACCAGCAGTGCAAGGCAGGGAAGGAGAAATTCATCAAACTGTTAGTGCTTGTGAGCTCCTTATACATTGCAGGTTTGAGTGTGGCTCCAAAGGGTGTGTTTTTTGTTTTTAATCTGAGTGTTTCAGGAAATTTTCCGTTTATGTTCAAAGGAGGTTTAGTGTTTTAACAGAAAAACAGTACCTTCATTGAAAGGGAGATGAATATGTCACCCTGTTTGATTGCAGACCTACCAGGAGCACTCAGAGTGACAAAAGCCCAACAGGAAAGACGTTGTTCAGCAGACAGGAAACTGAGGAAACAGGAGCCCTGCAGGATGCAAACCAGCCTCAATGTGTGCTCTGGGAGGGCTCTGCACTGCAGCAGGTGCACACGCGACGTGTCCGGGAAGGTGGGACAGGTCTGAAGTGTTACAAACACCACAGAGCTTGTTTATCTTCTAGAAGGGTGGACAGCAAGGAGGAGATCTTTCAGGAACATTTCTGAAATAAAAAACTCTGAGAGAAGTATATGCTGCAAGTCAGTTCACTGCAATGAACGGGCTCTGGAGAGAACCTGGTGTGATCTGAGTGTGGTGTTCAGCTTTGCCAAATGTTCCTCCCCTGAAGCTGTCATCTAAACCATTGTGAAACCACTTCACAAAGGTTTTCTCTCACATTTTTCTCAAAACTCACGTTGAAGTGATGTTACAGTTAACAAGGAAATAACTTTATCACTTCAGAAAAACCCGACAACCTAAACAGAGCAAAATCAAACCTCAGGTGTGTTTCTTAAAATATTTCTGAAAATTATTTCACAATTGGTTTGGACTGTCCAAGTCAACGTCTCTAAAAGGTTATTGTGCAAGTGTTCACTCATCTTTGGACATTGTACTTCAGGTCTTCTCTAAGTTATGGCTTTGAAAATATCTGAACACAAGAATTGTGAATTTTTTTGTGTGGCCTGGGAAGAAGATTATGAACTTCCAAGAGATCACTGTGTGGTCATTCAGAGTTGTCTTTACTGCAGTTTTTTCCAGTGTCTGCTTTTATACTAGAGTATTTATATCAAGGTGTCAGTACTTACTCCTCACTCTCAGAGGGACTTCAGCAAGTCTGTTTTGTCTGTGGGACCAGGATGCATTTGAAGTTACACTGCAGTTCTTTGCAGTTTGTTGAGCCTGGAAATGTGGTTTCAATAGAAGTTCAGAAGCTGAATTCCGAGAACTGCTCAGAGAGAAGAGATGAAGGTGGAGAGGAGGAGGTAGTGTGAGCTGTAACCTCTTCAGAAACGTTCTGGAATATTGAAGGCATCTGGTGTGTGCCATCAGAGAGATGTTCATGTCAGTTTGTCATAAGAAGCTTAAAATCTTTCAGGCCTAACTACAGCTTTGTAGTTGATATAGCTATAATCAAAGAAATAACCACAGTTAACTTTGTATTTGCAGAGCACAAAGATTCTAGGAGAGTCTTGAATTGCCTTTTAATTTGAAAGACGTCTTACCATTGGAAAAACTTGGAATCTCAGAATGGTTTGGGTTGGAAGGGACCTTAAAGCCCATCCAGTTCCAGCCCTTGCCACGGGCAGGGACACCTTCCACTAGCCCAGGTTGATCCAAGCCCCATCCAACCTGGCCTTGGACACTTCCAGGGATGGGGCAGCCACAGCTGCTCTGGGCAACCTGTGCCAGGGCCTCACCAGCCTCACAAGGAAGAATTTCTTCTCGATGTCCCATCTCACCCTGCCCTCTGGCACTGGGAAGCCATTCCCTCTGTCCTATCCCTCCATCCCTTGTCCCAAGTCCCTCTCCATCTCTCCTGGAGCCCCTTTAGGCCCTGCAAGGGGCTCTCAGGTCTCCCTGGAGCCTTCCCTTCTCCAGGTGAACACACTTCCCCCCCCATCCTTGCAGAGATCCCAACTTTGCCAGGCCTTTTTAGCATTCCCTGTTGGACACTGAGGCAGGCTGACAGAAGCTCAGGCAGAAGCTTTTGCTTAACAAAGCAAAGCTTTTAGCAAAGGCATTGCTTCAGTGTTTTGTTTGAGATGCAAATGTCAGTAATAATTTTAATCCACTGCTGCCAGCTGCTCCAATAATTGCTCTAATGTCAAGGAATAGAACAAATGGGGGAAGATTTCATGGTGACAAACAGCTGACAGTTGTATGAAGGATTTTTAACTTAAATGCTATTAAGGATGTCTTTCTAAACAGTAAAGAATTGGGCTTCTGAGCCAGTTTTCTTCATTGACAGACTGCTAGAATAGAGGAAAGAAGCAGCAAACTTGTGGCGAGAAGGTGACAAAACCAGAAGCAGAGCTACAACTGTCTCTGAAAATATACCTGGAGGGCTGCTGGGTAAAGAGCCTGTTTGACATGACTGTGTGGGAGAGGTTGACACTTTCCTTGCAGATAAATTGCTGTGGGAGGCTTTTGATTTCAGACATAATCATCAGGATTTTTAACTTTTTTTGCAACATTATGTTTTCTACATACTTGATCTAGTTGTTGAACTTACTCCATGCTGGTTTATTTCCTGCATAATTACCTTGCTCTGATTTTTCAAATACACACTTACAGGCTTGCATGCAGGGATTTGTATTAGTCAGGCTTTTTTTCCTGTGGGTAAATACTGTTTTCAATGCTGTGACAGGCAGTGAAGGCATTGAGATTATTTGCATTGCTATTACTTTGTGAATTCCTGAGAATGTTACTTTGCTTTCAGTTATGAAATTGTACATGAAGATTTGAAATTTAAATTACGTGTTCAGGTAAAGCATTTCCAGTGAAATCAGATTTTGTTCTTCCCATTCTCACTACAAGCAAAAGCAGATAAAAAGAAGAAAAAAACCAAGTGCAAGTATTATTTATGCCTGGAAAACGCCCGTGATAACACAGGCAGGTGATTGACTTGTACCAGGAAGGGGTGATAATCTTGAAGGGAACATGCCTGAGTGCACTATGGACTCAAAAAAACCACCTGCTGTGGGAATTTATTTGCTAGATGATTGCTACTCCTTATGAACTTTAAAATTCAGACATGTCCATCATGGTGACAAACCTGGCCACTCTTTGTGAGTGACTTGTGTCCCAGTTAAATCTCCCTGCAGGGTTTTCAAGTGCCTCTCTCTAGACCCCTTTGCAGCTTCAGTGGATGTTGTGTTTCCTTCCTGTCTCAAATCGCGGCGTAACGTGGGTGGGAGCTTTGAAAATAGCTAAGGGACATCACCCAACATTTGTGAGGAATAAGGACATGCACCTTGGGAAAGTACATTCTGGTGAGGAATCCCTGCTGCTGCTGCCGTGGGTGGTTATCCTGAACAACGTGCTTTGTGTCCCACACTGGAAACGGGGACGGGGAAAATATGTGACTGTAAGCCCTGAGTGCAGCTGCAAGGGGTTTGTGTTTAGTATTCAGAGAGTAGTGCCAGAATCCTACAACAACAAAAAAAAATGTGACAGGAGACAGGGAATGAACTTCTCCTCCTGCCATCAAAGTGCAGCAGGTGAGTGGTGGGAAAATGCCAGCGAACAACAGAAACATCCCCCGAAGACTCAGCCTAAGTGACAGAGGTGATAAATTCAGCTCTTTGTGTGCTTGTGAGGGGGAATTTCTTGTATGATTACTGCCCTTAAGGAGATTACCCGGCAGCTGCAAAACCCTGTGTGTGCTCAGTTGTCTGAGATCTTTCACGTTTTTGGAAAGGAGCTCTGAACTCATTCACTTGGCGCTCACCCCGAGGAAGCTCTGCCACCAGGAGCAGGTCACAGGGTTGTTTTGTTGGGGGTGTGTGTCTGTTTGGATGGTAAAAGAGCAAAGATAATTTCATACCTGACTATTTATGTGATAAAAATTACCACAGAAGTGGGTACGTTCCTGGTGGTTTGACAACTTGTGAGAAGGCAATCTAGGAATTAATTTCAAAGCGCTGCAAACCCCAAGGCAGAATCCCAAGGATGGGCAAATGTGCAGAGAAGCAGCGAGATTTGGTTAAAGGTAGAGCAGGTTTCTTTGGTTTTTCACTTCTAACATGACACTCCAGAGACAATGGGACTTTTTGTAGACAAGGCTTTAAAAGAAGAATCTGGGGAGACTTTCAAGCCTCTTCCAGTGCCTCCAGGAGAGCTGGAGAGGGACTTGGGACAAGGACCTGGAGGGACAGGGCAAGGGGGAATGGCTTCCCACTGACACAGGGCAGGGTGAGATGGGACATTGGGAAGAAATTCTTCCCTGTGAGGGTGGTGAGCCCCTGGCACAGGTTTCCCAGAGAATCTGTGGCTGCCCCATCCCTGTAAGTGTCCAAGACCAGGTTGGATGGGGCTTGGAGCAATGTGAGACAGTGGAAGGTGTCCCTGCCCATGGCAGGGGGTGGAACGAAATGATCTTTTAAGGTCCCTTCCAACCCAAACCATTCTGGGATTCTGAGATTCTGTGGATTTGTCAGAGCTGTATTTCCAGCCCCAGGCACTCCCACTTGACTTCTATGAAGCTCACAAATTGCTTTTCGGAACACTCACAGTCGTTATTTATAGAAAAGCTTTTAAGGGAAGTCTCAGATGCTATAACTGTGGGCTCATTCTGGAGGCTCTAATGATCTAAGCTCGATCAGCTTGTCACATTTTCTTACTTCAGGTAAAGCAAGATTCCAGAATTACTTGAATGGTTTTTAAACTTTATTTTTAATTCTTTGCCTGCTGTTGTTTGCTGTTAAAAACCTGACTGCAATATATTTATTTTTGTGATGCATTTTCTTTCTCATCTTTTGCATTGTCAGATGAACCTGGACTGCAAGATCCCTGTTAGGAAGGTAAGTTGAATGCTTTAGAGACTGTGAGTTGCCAGGAACTCTTTACTATAGAAGGAGAAATTCTCCCCTGTGAGGGTGGGGAGGCCCTGGCACAGGTTGCCCAGAGCAGATGTGGCTGCCCCATCCCTGGAAGTGTCCAAGGCCAGGTTGGACAGGGCTTGGAGCTACCTGGGCTAGTGGGAGGTGTCCCTGCCCATGGCAGGGGGTGGGATGAGGTGAGCTTTAAGGACCCTCCCAACCCAAACCATTCTGGGATTCTGTGAATCTTTAATGAAATGATGTCACAGCCCACGCCCAGGTAGAGAAGGGCAGTTAATACCAGTTTGGTGAATGTTCCCAGCAGTGCAATACTGCAATTAATGCTTTTAATCTACTGAGAGATGTTGTTTGCATTTTATTTATTGTTATATTTCTGTCATTAGTAACACCAGCAATTGAGTTGATGTTGCTCAGATTTAAATAAAGAGATTCATCAAAGTGAGAAGCTTAGAATCATATAAAACCCTGAGCTGGAAGGGACCCACAAGAATCATTGAGTCCAACCCCTGGCCCTGCCCAGGACACCCCAACAATCCCACCCTGTCCCTCAGAGCGTTGTCCAAACGCTCCTGGAGCTCTGGCAGCCTTGGGGCTGTGACCAAACCCTGGGGAGCCTGGGCAGTGCCCCAGCACCCTGTGGGGGAAGAACCTTTCCCTGAGATCCATCCCAACCCCCCTGGCAGAAGGGACCTGGTTAATTTGGTTCTCCCATCACAGAGACAACACGAGGTGGGAGTATCCCACTGACTGAGAGTCCCATTGTCTATAAATGAAATGCTCCTTGTTTCTATGTGCCTTTGACTCCTCTGTCCCATTTTTATTGCCTATGTGGAAAGCCACAGAACTTATTGTAGCACATAAAATTGTGCAGTGCATGACTCAAGTTCTTTCCCAGCCTGTTTGCTCAGTCACTCCTGGTTTGATATGCAGTAAGAAAGGTCATTTACACATAATTACTTCTTTCTCATTAACAGCTACAGTTTGCCTGACTCTGCAATGAGAGCATTGACTTTCTTGATCAATACTGAATAAGCAAAGATCAAAATCCTACAGTTACTTGAGTTAAATATGATGAAAGAGAACCCAGTATGAGAATAAATTAAAATTGGTGTAGCCAGTCTTGCCTGAAACCTCTGTGGCTCAGGGCAGAAGGTTGATTATGAAGGCTTCAACTTGAACACCAAATTCTTGATTTTGTATTTTCCAAGGAGCTGGCTACCTTAGCTTTAGGTGAAGGTTTGCAATATAAGCTTAATTTCTGTGTATGGTGTAGTGGTGGTGATGATATCCTAAATAATTTTAAATGCCACCTTCCATAGTGTGTGTGGGAGGAACTGCAGATTTCTGTATGTTCCCTTCATAAAGCTGCCTTCATTTCAGTCAGGTTGTTACCATTTTATCTCCTCCTTCTCCTGGCATGTTTGAAAAGTGCTGGCTTAGAGAAAAACAAACAAATAAACAGATGAAACATAAACAGGGGACTTGGGATCTTCCAATACACACAATAAAAAGAGATGAGAGACAGGTAGAAAAGCAGAGGGTGAAGGAGGTGGAAAAAAGGACAAAAAAGAAGGTGCTGCCTAATAATGACACTGTGTGTATGAAATAATGTTCATATGATTCTAATTTATCCTATAAAGAGGTCCTGGGTTGGTCTGATATCTTACATTTAAAATAACTTGTCCTTAAAATAGTGCACTGTAGGTAGTTTTACTGTGCTATAATTTTCCAAAATTGTACAATTTAGGAGGGTGGAACCAGGTGTGGCTCGGTCTGTTCTCCCGGGTAACAAGTGACAAGGCAAGAGGGAATGGCCTCAAGGGAATGGCCTCAAGGGAATGGCCTCAAGTTATGCCAGGGGAGGTTTAAGTTGGATATTAGGGCAAATTTCTTCACAGAAAGGGTTGTCAGGCATTGGCACAGGCTGGAGTCACCATCCCTGGCAGTGTTCAGACATAGTGTGGATGTGGCACTTGGGGACACGGGTTGGTGGTGAACACGGTAGTGGTGCTGGGCTGATGGTTGGACTTGATGATCTTGGAGGTCTTTTCCAACCTCAGCAGTTCTGAGATTCTGTGATTCCATAATCACTACAGAAATTGCACCGTTGTGTAAGAGTCAAGTTGCCTGTAGCAACAGTTCCTTTCCTTCTGTTATGTCTCCTTCCCCTCCCACTCTTTGCTCCAGAAGAAACTCTTTCCACAGCAAAACAGGTAGACAGATATATTAAAGAAAAAAAGAAAGAAATCCCTCCCTTCAGTATCATGTGTGTTCTTTACACATTTTCTTTATAATTTTAGATTTCTGCCCTCAGGCTGGGGGCAGTTTCTGGCCTGACCTGAAGTGCCTGAAACTGCCCCATTTTGTTGTGTGGGTTTGGGGTTTATCCCCCACCCTGTGGAGCAGGGATCCTGTGTTTGGGGGTGCTGTTTGGGAGCAGTGATGGGCAGTGTGTGTACTTAGAAACGGAGCCACTTTCTTTTTGGTGTTTTTGAGCAAAGTTGACCAAGCAAATGTGTGAAGGACCGGCTGTAACGTGGCTTTGGTGCTGCCACAGGTACCTGGAAAAAGAGTGCAGAGGAGAGAAGCAGAGCAGAACACTTTGATTGTTGTGTGTGATGCTGCCAGTCAGTGAGGGAACTGCCACAGGCTTCAGCTTTGTGTGTCTGTTGAAGGCTGGGAGAGCTGGGGGGGTTCAGCCTGGAGAAGAGAAGGCTCTGGGGACACCTTCGAGCCCTTCCAGTGCCTCCAGGAGAGCTGGAGAGCGACTTCAAACAAGGGCCTGGAGGGACAGGACACAGGGAATGGCTTCCCACTGACACAGGGCAGGGTTAGATGGGATACTGAGGGGAAATTTTTCCCTGTGAGGGTGGTGAGGCCCTGGCACAGGTTGCCCAGAGCAGCTGTGGCTGCCCCATCCCGGGAAGTGTCCAAGGTGAGGCTGGACAGGGCTTGGAGTAACCTGTTCTAGTGGAAGGTGTCCCTTCCCATGGCAGGGGGTGAGACAGGATGAGCTTTAAGGTCCCTTCCACCCAAATTGTTCTGTGATTGGATTTTGGGAAGGAATTCTTCCCTGGGAGGGGGGGGAGGCCCTGGCCCAGGTTGCCCAGAGAAGCTGTGGCTGCCCCATCCCGGGAAGTGTCCAAGGTGAGGCTGGACAGGGCTTGGAGTAACCTGTTCTAGTGGAAGGTGTCCCTGCCCATGGCAGAGGAGGTTGGAAACAAGATAATCTTTAGGATCTCTTCCAATCCAAACCGTTCTGGGATTTTGTGATTCTTCCTTTAAAGTTCATTTTCAAATCCCTCTTCACATTCCTTCAGGCTTTTCGGAATATTTCGAGCGGCTTTTTAGAACTCACTGAAGAACACTGTTTTTGTGTTGTCTATTGTCAAATGAAGCTGTTTCTTCTTTAAGTACATTTCTGGGGGGTGTTAAGCAGGTTCTCTTTAAATATTCTGGGATGAAGGTCGTGAGCCATACAAAAATATGTACTTGCAGAGGGATGCATTTCAGCGCTTCCGTAGGTGATTACAGGGATCCATTGTTTTACAGCATCACAGAACCCCAGAACGCCAGCTCCCGCAGAAGCAAGTGGGAATCTCTGCTGGCCATGCAGCAGGACAGGGAAAGCCCATTTATTATGTCTGAGCAGGTTGTTCCATCTGTGTGATGCCAAGTTCTCTGGCCCGTGGTCACGTCTGTGACAACGACCGGATGTGGCAAAACCCTGAAGTAGGAAACGTTTGTCACAGGGATTCCTGCACAGACCCTCTGAGTGCAGCAGGGCCGTAAGGGGGAACTTGTGTGTTTATTCTCCAGCCTAAACAGACCAAGTACCTAAGGATCCATCCCTAGAAATACAGGGGATAATGCAAGGAGTGCTCCTGGGGAAACCTGTCCCAAGAATCCTGTGGACAGACTGGTGTCAAACTTGCTTGGGCAAGTTGTTTGTAGATGGAAAAGTATGGAGCTGAAAGCACTGGCTAGTTTGGATTAGTTTTCTTCTACACTGCCTTGCCCTTGAGTTGCCACAGTGTTTTCTGGAGGCTTAAACGCCATTGTATTAAAAACAAACCAAAAAAATACACCCCAAAAAACCCCCAAGACCCCTGGATGAAGTCTGGTGTTTCTTCTTTTTCACCATCTTGCTCAGAATACCGGAAATGCTGAACATCAGTGCAGAAGTGGTGTCTGGTTTTCTGGCTGGGATGATGAGCTGTGGAGGCAGCTGCGGATGCTGGAGGGTACAGATAAGCTGCTGCCCTTTGGCAGTGGAGCTCAGTTAAAGGTCTCTCTGCCACTGCCCATCCCAGCCTGAGATGCATCTGAGTTATCACCTTCTGTGGAACAGAGAGGGATGGCCCTGCTCTTGGGTCAGCCTCCCCTGGGGCTCACAGAAGTCCATGCTGAGACAGGATTAGACTTGGGAATCCCTGGTCCCAGCTCTTCCTCTCCTGAGTCTCAGCCACCGTGGGCACCCACTGCGTGGTCGCTGCTCTGGCCAAGCCAGCAGTGGTGAGAGCGACTGTCCCTGTGTGCAGAGGGATCAGGAGCTCTGTGAGTGCCACACGGTGCCGCAGGGGACAGGATCTGGAGAGCTCCAGCTCCCTCCCAGCAGGGGTGTGTGCATGTGCTCTCAAAGGGCAGAAAGTTGCTCTAAGTGTTGTCAAATAATGAGTCATCTGTGCTGGAGGTTCGAGGGCACGGGCGGCGCTAGGGCCGCTGTGACGCTGCTCCGCAGCCTCCCCAGCAGAGAAATCAGGAAATTGGGCAGCGGCTCTTTCTGAGGACTGCCCTTGAACGCAGAGCTTGGCCCTCTGTAGGAAAGAGGATCTACCCTCCAGCAGTTCAGCAATCCAACTCCAAGCTTAGCTGTGGGCTACCCCAGACATTGCTGCCCCGTGGCCCCACATGGCCACTGCTGAGAGGTAAGAACGAGGGTCTGAGAGGTGCCGAGAGCAGGTGACACGTCCTTGTGTCCCCTCTGTCAGCAGGGAGGGGCGGGCGTGGTGGGCAGTGGGGAAATGCCCAGGTGTCACCCGTTTTCCAGCAGAGGAGCTGTACCTGTCCTTGGTCCGAGTGGCACTGGGGACAGCCGGGTGTTTGTGAAACAGCTCCGTGGTGTCTGCTTCAGAGGGGGGTGCACAGCGTGTCTGGTTCCCATCGTGGGGCAGGGCAGAGGTGCAGCCTCTCAGCGTGGTGTCCCCTCCTGTCACGGTGCTGTCGGGTCTGGCAGCTTCTCAGCCAGGGACTCTGTGCACTGAAAACAAGCCTGAGCTCTCCAGTTCAGGGTCAGGACGGCTCCACCAAACCCCACCACGTTTCTGTGCATCTTATCCTCTTTGCAAATGCTCAGGTTAACTGATTAATAGAAGTACAGAACGGCCCCAAAACACAGAAGGGAGCAAATATCTTCTCCCAGGCTTTCAAATATCTTTCCCCCAGCTTGTGGGACTGCTTATTCCATTGATGTGAACCTCATCAATCCAAGACCTCCAGGCACATACAGCTGCTTTAGGACAAGTGTCACCAGGAGGGAGGTGATTCACTGCTGTCCCTGCCGGTGCCTGGGTGAGGCACTGGCTGGTCTCCAGGCTCTGCCAGCTACAGTGTCCATGTGTGGTGTGTGTCCAGCACCCCAAGCCCCTGTCTGCACACAGGGGCAAGACTGAGCAAACAGTTACTGCTTTTCACCAGAAATTTCTGTACTGGAGAAGCAGGAAATGAAGGACCAACTGTCAGAGCTGCCATCAGCCCTCCTGGCTCAGCCAGCAGGTCCCTCCCTGGAGCAGGGTGTACCATGGTGAGGGGTACAGAGAGGACCCTGTTCTGAACCTCTGTGCCTGTAAGGTCCTCACCCTCCTGGAAGTGAGCTGAGCTGCACCCAGTCACGTCAGCCTTTGGCTGTGCCTGCTGGGGAGCAAGGCATGGAGCCTTCACATCCCTGACTTCACCATGATACGTGTGTCATGGGGGGGCTGCAGGGTGAGGGGGTGGCAGTGCTGGCTGATGGTGGCTTCTGGTACAGTCAGAACTGCTGCCTTCTAATATTAACCTGTAGCAGCTGCAATTGCCCCTGTGTTGTTGTTGTGGGTAGGGACTGGCACAGTCAGTCAGACAGACCTCAGAGCCACATTGTCACAGGGATGAGTTCACCACTGGTGATGCAGAGGGGTGACTATGATTCACCCTCCATAAGAGGAACAGAGAAAAGTCATCTCTGCTCCGAGGAGCTCATCTCACAGTGTGGGCAGCAGGTGAGGGGGGATTCTGACCCTCTGCCCCACTCAGGCGAGACCCCCCTGCAGAGCTGCCTCCAGGCACCAGCATCAAGAGGTTGTGGAGCTGCTGGAGCGAGTCCAGAGGAGGCCACAGAGATGCTCCAAGGGCTGGAGCCCCTCTGCTCTGGAGCCAGGCTGGGAGAGCTGGGGGGGTTCACCTGGAGAAAAGAAGGCTCCAGGGAGAGCTGAGAGCCCCTTGCAGGGCCTAAAGGGGCTCCAGGAGAGCTGAAGAGGGACTGGGGACAAAGGCCTGGAGTGAATGACTTCCCAGTGCCAGAGAGCAGGGTTATATGGGATATCGGGAAGAAATTCTTGGCTGTGAGGGTGGTGAGGCCCTGGTACAGGTTGCCCAGAGCAGCTGTGGCTGCCCCATCCCTGGAATTGTTCAGGTTGGATGGGGCTTGGATCAACCTGGGCTAGTGGAAGGTGTCCCTGCCCATGGCAGGGTGTTTGGAAACAAGATGAGCTTTCAGGTCCCTTCCAACCCAAACCATTCTGGGAGTCTGTGATCCTCCCAAGGAGGTGACACTGCAGTGACAGACTCCAGGAGGAGAAGACCCACAATTTTGAATTGCAGAGCTGTCACATGCACCCCAGCATGACCAGCTGGTAGCAAGGGGAACACAGGGACCTTGTGCAATCCTCCCACAGTCAGTGGGTGTGACAGTGCCACCTGAGCCCAGCCTGGCCTGTCAGTGTCCCCGCTGTGGAGGGCAGCCCCCACACAAGCCTGCTGCCTCCCACATCTGCAGGGTCACAGCCGGCCCCTCTCATGGCCCTGATGACGTGGAGGCCCTGAAAGAGGAGGTGAAAGAGCAAGTTCCTGCTAAAACTGCATTGCTTCCCCCACAGCTGCAGTGCTGGGCTCCTGTCGTGCCAGTAGCAGAGAGCAGGAGAGCTGGGTCCTGCTCCTCCTGTGTGTGGGACAGGAGTGTCCCTGGGACAGGGTTTGCAGGGTTTGCAGCCTGCTCTGAGCCTTTCCTGCACCCCGTGGTGCAGGGCTGTGTGACAGACGGGGGCTGCACTGGCCAGAGGAGCCTGTGGGGCAGCGGTGGTGGCCTGGGATGGGCCAGCTCAGCCCCATCCCTCCACAGCCCTCTGCTTTCTTCTGCAGGTGGCAGCAGGAGAGGACGGGGAGTCCCTGATGCGCGGCCGGTTGGCCATGTCTGGGGTGAGTGGGGCTGCACGTGGGCACCAGCAGTTCCTGCTGACATCGGGGTGACATCTGCCCCCAGGACCGTGGGGTCAGGAGGACCAGTGCCCAGTGCCCCTGGTCCTCAGCCAGGGTTTCAGATGGTCCTTGGGGCTGGCCCTGGTGGCTGTGGGAGGCAGAGGGGTCCAGCTCTCGCTGTCCCTGCTGACACTGCTGTCCCTTTGCAGAAGCACTGGCCCCCCGGGACCCAGTGTGTCACCAAGCATGACCACACGAAGCCCAAGCCCCGGGAGCTCGCCTTCCACAAGGGAGATGTGGTCACCATCATCGAGGCCGTGGAGGTGAGACCGGTGGGTGCTCAGGGACACACTGTCCTGGGAGGGCATGGCAGGAATGGGACCACACTGCCATCAGCTGAGCTGCCAGAGCCAGTCCCCCGCTTCCAGGGGGATCCTCCCTTCCTTCCCTTGCTCTGAGACCCTCTCTCCCCCAGGGCAAAGGCTGGTACCATGCCAGACACAACGAGACAGGGCAGGAGGGGCTGCTGGCGGCCAGTGCGCTGCGGGAGCGCGGTGCCATCCGTGTGGACCCCAAACTCAGCCTCATGCCGTGAGTACAGCTGGGAGGGCGGGTCTGGGGGGCCCAGCTGAGCCCCCCGGAGCTGCAAAAGCAGATGAGTCCAGCATGTTTCCCCCCATCCAGGTTTTGGGGGGGCAAGTGGGGGCAGAGCAGCCCACAGTCATGCTCTGGCAGTGGAGGGATTTGCTTTAAAGACCCCTGGTTGTGCCCACCCATCTTGGATGGACATCATGGAGAGGGGTTTCATGCAGTGGGGTCTGCATAGCCTCGGCAGGGGCTCTGCTGTCTCTGTCTGGCTGCTGGCCCTGGGGAGAGCCCCGTGGCACAGCCCCCCTCCCCAACGGCCCTTCCCTCAGCTGGTTCCACGGGAAGATCTCGGGGGTGGAGGCRGTGCAGGAGCTGCAGCCCCCCGAGGACGGGCTGTTCCTGGTGCGGGAGTCTGGGGAGAGCCCCGTGGCACAGCCCCCCTCCCCAACGGCCCTTCCCTCAGCTGGTTCCACGGGAAGATCTCAGGGGTGGAGGCAGTGCAGGAGCTGCAGCCCCCCGAGGACGGGCTGTTCCTGGTGCGGGAGTCTGTGCGGCACCCCGGGGACTACGTGCTGTGCGTGAGCTTCGGCAGGGAGGTGATCCACTACCGCGTGCTGCACGAGGGGAACACGCTCAGCATCGACAGCCAGCAGCACTTCTCCAACCTCATCGACATGATCGAGGTGAGACTCCCCCTCCCCGGGCAGGGAGTCCCACCAGTGCCAGATGAGGGCAAGAACCTCGTGGGGTCACAGGGATTTGTGGCAGATCGCTGTCCTGCTCTGCGTGGTTCCCATTGGTCTTTGTTGCCTGGTGCAATTCCCCATCCCTGTCAAAGGCTCCTGGTTCCCACTCGGTTTGGGGTGCGATGGGCAGATCCAGGATGCCCAAGGTGATGTCTCTGCAAACCAGCCATGCCAGCTGCAGCCCCAGTCCCCTGCCAAAGGACCACATTCCCCTCATCCCTGCTTATTCAGTGCTTCACACAGCAGGAAGATCCTGGTGGCCTCTGCCTCCCGTGGACTTTGAGGCATTTTAACATGTCCCTCTACCCTCTCAGCTGCTGACCCCACAGGTTCTCAGGCTGTCACTTGAGCTCTCGCCCCTCCGCCAAGTTCTTGCTTGAGGTCCATCTTCACCCTATCTCAGAGCTTCTGCCCTTCTCCTCTCTAGGGGGTTGCACTCTCATTTTTTGTCATTTAGACACAACTTCTGCTTTTTGAGTGGGTCCTTTGCCCTCTCAGGTGCCCCAGCCATGCTCTGAAACTGCAAAGGCCATCCTGTCCCATCCCACCCTACTGCTTCCACTCCCTTTGTTTCTGCAAACTGCCCTCAGCTGTTGCAGCACCCACTGGAGGTTCAACCCCACCAGTAGCTTCCCATATCCCCTGTGGTCCATCCTGGTGTTCCTGTGGCTGTGCCCAGGGGGGAGCAGGGCTGAGACATGGGCTGCAAATCACAGGGCTGGGAGAAACACAGTGTTCCACACTGCCTGAGCCAAAGGGGCTCAGGGCCCTCGAGGGTGGTGGTGCTGGGGTCCCATGGACCATCCCAGAGCTGTTCCCTGGATTCACACCCCGAGCATGAGGGTAAGAGCTGGCATCACCTCCACCTGTTCATCTCTTGGCAGCACTACATGAAGGAGCAGGGAGCCATCTGCACCAAGCTGGTGAAGCCCAAACCGAAAACAGGGATGAAGTCGGCTGAGAAGGAGTTGGCCAAAGGTAGGGGATGGTGGGAGAGGGTCACAGTCCAAGTTTCGGGGACAAGGCAACATGGTCCCACTGGTGGTCCCTGCTAACCTGCCCTTGTGCCTGTGCCCAGCTGGGTGGTTACTGAACCTGAAGCACCTCACACTGGGAGACTGCATCGGGAAAGGCGAGTTTGGAGGTAGGTTTGGATGGGGTTGGAGGGTCCCTGGCTGCGAGTTTCCCCAAATGGCACTCCCTGACACCCCTCCCCATCCCATGGCACGAGGGGCTCAGCCAGGGGTGCAGAAGGTCAGGTGTGGGGCTCAGCCTGATCCCCCATCCCCTCCCAGATGTCCTGCAGGGCGAGTACATGGGGCAGAAGGTGGCTGTGAAGAACATCAAGTGCGATGTGACCGCCCAGGCCTTCCTCGCTGAAACGGCTGCCATGACGTGAGAGCCCCATTGCTGTATGACCCAGCCCTGCCCCGTGGCCTGGGGATGAGCCAACCCCTTGACTCAGATCCTCTCCATTCCAGGAAGGTCCAGCACAGAAACCTGGTGTGTTTGCTGGGCGTGATCCTGCACAACGGGCTCTACATCGTCATGGAGTTCATGAGCAAGGTGAGAGCACCCGGCTGCTCTTCGGCCAGCGGGACCCATCACTGCTCAGATTTGGGGACAAAACCCCTGGTTAGGGGCTGAGTCATATGGCTGCTGGGCACTGCAGCCTCTGCAGGAGGTAAAGTCTCCCAACAGCCCCATCCTGTTGGTCCTTATTCATTTATCCTCCCGTCAGGGCAACCTGGTGAACTTCCTGCGCACGCGGGGCCGGGCGCTCGTCCCAACCCAGCAGCTCCTCCTTTTCGCCCTGTAAGTCCATCTCCCTCCCTCCGGGCTGGGGACTGCTCTGCATCCCTCAGGACAAGCCCAGGGACACGCGGTGACACGGCTCTGTCCCACTCGGCTGTGGCAGGGATGTGGCTCAGGGCATGGACTACCTGGAGTCCAAGAAGCTGGTGCACCGGGACCTGGCTGCCCGCAACATCCTCATCTCCGAGGAGAACGTGGCCAAAGTGAGTGACTTTGGCTTGGCCCAGGTCAACCCCAAGGGCACGGACACCACGTTGCTCCCTGTGAAGTGGACGGCGCCAGAGGCCCTGAAACACAACGTGAGCAACAGTGGGAAGGAAGGGGGGCCACAGGGTCCTTTCGAGACATCTCACCCTCTTAGGTCCCCCCTGCTCCTTCCCCTGCCTGCCAACCCATCCCTGCCTCGCAGTGGCTTCTGACACAGTCAGCTCTGCATCTCCCAGAATTCTGCCTCTGTCCTGACCAGCCCTTGCCCTGGGGTGCAGCAGGAACTGGGGCAGCTCCAGTGGGATCTGGCAGGATGACAGGAATGGGGGGGGTGGTCACACCCTGGGGAGCTGGGGCAGCAAGGGGCAGGCACTGTCCCCTGTCCTGCCCTTGGGAAACAGTGGGGACCCAGCGCAGCCCCCGGCTGGGCTCAGCCTCCCCCTTCCTCCCACCACAGAAATTCTCCTCCAAGTCAGATGTGTGGAGCTACGGGATCCTCCTGTGGGAAACCTTCTCCTTCGGACGGGCACCTTACCCCAAGATGGTGAGTGCTGTGCCAGGGGACACCCCACTGGCACCAGTGGGATGGGGACATCCCACTATCCCCTGGCCAGGGCAGGGCAGGGGGTCCCAGCCAGCTTCTCCATCCTGCCAGACCCTGAAGGAGGTGACAGAGCTGCTGGAGCAGGGGTACCGCATGGACCCCCCCGAGGGCTGCCCGCCCACCATCTATGCCCTGATGAAGAGCTGCTGGGAGATGGAGCCGGGCAAGCGCCCGTCCTTCAAGAAACTCACAGAGAAGCTGCAAAAGGAGCTGAAGCACCTGAGGGACGTTTAACCCCTGTCCTGCTACCGGGGCCCGGGACCTGAAGCCCCCCAGACCCACTGGGGTTGGGAGTGGCATGGCAGTGGGGGCCAGGAGTGGGGTGGCCTGTAGTGCCACTCTCACCCAGTGGAGATGGGGCAGCAGCTGGGAGGGGTCTCATCTCCCCTGGGACACCCAACAACAAGGCAACAGCCTCCCTCCACCCTGGCACAGTCCTTCTTCCCACCACACAGCCCAGAGAAGGTTCTCATGGGACCAATCTCTCCTGACCCATCGAGGTGGGGATTGCAGCCCCCAAGGGGGCCATGCCCCACACACCCCCTGTGCTCAGCCCCAGTAGTGGTTGCTGCACATGGGGTCCCTTCAAGCTGCGAATCCCAGGGATGGGAGACAAGACTGGACATCTCCACTCACTGGAGGATGAAACCCCAACCCTGACACAGTCCTGCTCCAGCCTCCTGGCCCAGCATGGGGACGCCAGCGCAGCCAGCTAAACCACACGGATTTGGGCTTTTTGATTAAACCAAAGAAATTAGTTCAACATCATCTTTAAGCCTCTGGGGTGAAATTAGGCCTATCCTTTCATCAGGGCCCAGCAAAGCCCAGCAAAAAGCTTTTGGGGGGGCCGGGAGCTCTGGCTCTCAGAGCCCCCCACGCAGTCCAGCCCCTCTCCCCTCAGGGCTCTGCGAGGCAGGGGGATTATGATTTTAATCAGAGGCTGTGTGGGAATTGCTTGTGTATAGATTGCAGGCACAGGGCACGTCCCCAGCAGTGGGGAGCCCCTGGCCCTGCAGGCTCCCGAGCAATCCCGGGGCTGGGTGAGCAGGGATTAGCGGGGGCACGGGTGGGTGTGCGCCCGTCGCCGCCTCGTCTGCTGCCGGTGCTTTGACCCTCGAGTGGGTTTTTTCAGCTAATCCTCTTGTGTCTCCTCTGTGCTGATTTCTTGCACCTCCAAACCCACTGTGTGGGTGGCTCTGGGTGCCCACGGCCTGAGGTTCTTCCCATGACTTGGCCCTGTGGGTACATCCCCCACTGGGACCCCCCAGACCCAGGGTGTGCTGGGGCTCAGTGGCTCTTTCCGCCTCCCCATCGCCCTGATGAGGCAGCACCTGCTGTCCCCACACACTGCCACTGTCTCCCACGAGAACCCCTGGGTGCAGCGGGCAGCACAGGAAGGTCTGTCCACCCCGATGGCTGTGGCTTCCCCTCCTAATGCCTTAATCCGGCCCTGATCCGCGGTGCCCCTGGGGCCGGTCCCGCTGACCTTGCAGGTGCAGGAACCCGGTGGGCACCGGGGGCACAGGCTGCCACCGCCGCCCACCATGGCCTCCTTCTTCACGGCTGCCCTGAAGAGCTTCCAGGGGGGCAAAGAGGAGCTGCCCAAGGGCCCCCTGAGGGACGACAAGGCGGCCGCGCTGCCCAACGGGATGGCCCGCGAGGAGTTTGAGGAGTACCAGCGGCAGCTGCTGGAGGAGAAGTAAGGCTGGGGAGGTCACTGGGGTCCCCCGTGCACCAAGACCAGGATCCCACCCACCATGGGCTGTCCCCAGGGTGGCACACGACAGGGACAGAGAGGCTGCCAGGACAAGGGACTGGGCAGAGCAAGTGCCCTTTGGTGCCTCTCTCCCACAGCACGGGAGGTCCCTGTGGGTGCTGGCAGGGGGCTTGGTGCACTACAGGTGACAAGGGAAGCCCCCAGGTGTCAGTGGCCCTGGGTGGGTGTCTGTTGTCAGCCCAGCACCCTGGAGCCAAGGGATGTGGGGGGCAGCACGAGATTGGATTAAGGTCCCATTTCCCTGGACCAAGTGCTGTGGGGATCCAGTGCCTCAGCACCAGGGAGCTGAGAGGCTGCAGGAGGAGCAACAGGCACCTTCACCGAGCATCTCTGCTGGGGCTGGATGGGCAGGATGTGGCCCCTGCCCCCAGGTCCCCATTGCAACCCTCCTGTGGATCTCAGACCATTTCCTCCCTCCTGCCCTGGACCTGCTGCTGCAGCAGGACTGGGGTGGTGTCGGGGGAGCCCTGGTGGGGTGGCTCAGCGGGCTGGGGGTGATGGTGTGGCACCTGCTGCGGCCAGAAGACCATAGCCGTGCTGGAAGGCTCTGGCAGGGCTCAGTGGGGTGAGGGTGACCGTGTGGCACCGGCTGCAGGATCGAGCGGGACAAGGCGTTTGCGCAGAGGAAGGCAGAGCGGGCCACTGTGCGGATGCACCTGCGGGACAAGTACCACCTGACCCAGGTGAGAACCTGGGTGGTTCTGTCCGCAGTGGGACCTGGGAGCTCCCCCCGACCCTCCATCCCCCGGGACATTCCCAGACCCGCGGCTGCCGGGCTCCCCGGGATGGGAGGGATTCCTGAAGAGGGCAGCAGACGGCCACTGTCTCCCTCTGACCATCCGCGTCCGTCCGGCGTCCGAGTCTGGCATCGGACAGTCCGGGCATCCTCCAGCGGCCCCAGCACCCCGGGCCTGGCTGTCCCCTGTCCCCTGTCCCCTGTCCCCTG
>NW_021940718.1:2691735-2694547 GCF_001715985.3 Manacus vitellinus
GGATGTCCCCAAAGCCCCCCAGAGGCAGCAACTCCCTGCACTCCCCTGCACCCCCTGGCAGCTCTGTATGGTGTGGGGGTGTCACCCCATCCCCGTGGCCCCCCTGGACTCCTTGTATGGGGCCTTGTTGCCCCCGGCGCTGTGCCAGCCTGTCCCTGGGGTGGTGGCACACTGTCCCCAGGGGAGTGGCATCCCAAAGACAGCGTCACACCGCCCCGGAGCAGTGTCAGACGGGGCAGGTGAAGCTGCACAGCCCCAACGGGGGACAATGAGGTGGCCTTGGGACCCAAACCAGGATGCAGAGGGGGCTGCTAGGCCCTGCCAGCAGCAGCCCCAGCGAGAGGGCTCGGACCTGTGTTGGGCCAGCAGCCACCCAGCACAGGGTGCTGGGGTCCAAAACCCCCACAGTGACGTTTGCCATCCGAAAGGGGAACTGTGGTGGGGAGGGGAAGGGAGTGGGAGGAAGACGAGACGTGACTGGGGGCCGTGGTGGTCGCAGGTGGCAGGAAGAGGTTTTTGGGAGAAAGTAAAAGCGAGCGAAGAAAGAAAAGGGCAAAATCTGCCCCACGGGATGGAGGCTCTGGGCAGCACCAAACACATCATCCCTGGAGAACCCTGGACCCCCAGCATGATGTTCCCCTCATCCATTGGAGTCCAGGGGCAGCAGTGGGATCGGGGAGGAGAGATGGTGATCAGCCCTCAGCCTGGCTGCCTTTCCCCCACACCTCCATGGCCAGGGCCCATGGACAGCCCCCAGGGATGGTCCCCATAGCTCCATCCCACAGTCAGTCCCCATAGGGTGTCCCCATGCCTGACCCTGGTGCTCAGTCCTGTGTCCATGAATCATCCCCACGCCTGGTCCCGTGGGCACTGCCCCATGGCTGCCCCCCATGGCTTCTACCCACACTTCTTCCCCCTGCCTGGTCCCCTGCTCTGGTCCCCATGAGTGTTCCCCCTGCCTGGTGTCCATACCAGGTCCCCAAGGCTGTTCAGGGATCCTGGTCCCTATGGCTGGTCCCTACACCAGGTCCCCACACCTGGGCCCACACCCAGACCCCAGAGCAGGTCCCCAGACCACGTCCCTGCACTGGGTCCTCACAGCTGGACCCCACGACTGGTCCCCATCCCTGTCCCCAGACCCATCCCCATCCCTGCTCCCCATATGGGCAGGGCTCCACAGGCAGCATCACTGGGAGCTGGTGGGGCCACCCCCACCACCACGGGGCCACCCCCAGCCTCACCCTCCCCAGCCGGGGGGGACGACACCCACGGCGGCATCATCCCCATCCCTCCGGGGCTTGGGGCGCTGCCCCGGACCCCATCCCCGGGGCAGCGCCTCGGCAGCCCAAGGAAATCCTGCCCCCTCCCCCTCCATCCTTTCTTCTCCGCTCCCCCTGTTTCTAATTCTTTCTCCTCGCCCGTAATGAGGGGATTACACGGCAAACTCCAGCAGGACGCCTTTGTGGGGAGACAATCCGAGTGGGGAAGGCAGTTCGGGGCTTTGTCCGCCGCTGCCCCCCCGGACCCGTGCTGGGGGGACATTTAGAGCAATTACTTGTCCAGAAAGTAACTGTCAATCATTCTTAAAGGGGAAGGCCTCCAATTAATAACCTCGTCTTAATCCTTTGGACTCATTTCCAATCTGCGGTGCCTTGGTGACATCTGCAACACTAAATAAAGATTCTCCCGAGCCTTAGCACGGCGGTTCTGTGACAAATAAGAAGACTAGAGGCAACTTTGGCGGCCAAAGCTGCGAGATTGGTGAGGTTGAGCCGCTTGTTTGGTTCCCGGGAGGGACTGGCAAAGTTAAATACTCCTGGAAAAGCCGAGTTGGGCCCAGCAGGTAACGCCGTTTTATTCCAATTCGGGACGAAGCGCCAAGGGAGGATGCTGAGGAAGGGAGGGGGTGTCCCCAGGGTGTGCCCGGGGTTGGGGACGGGGCTGGCACCCTTCCCTGGGGGCTTGGGAGAGGGTGCAGGCACCAGTCAGCGTCACTCGCCCCGATTTACGTGGGGCCAGGGGCAGGAGCCACCCACGCTCCCACCACCCGTCCCAGGCAGCCTGAGCGCAGGGAGCCAAATCCTGGCACCCAGATGGGCTCCTGAAGGCAAAGAAAGGGGTCCCAGTGGAAGCTGGGGCTGTCCTGGGGTCGTGTCCTCTGCATCCCTGCTGCCAGGGAAGGCCACTTGTCCTTGCTGATGCTCTGCTGCTTTGCAGTACTGAGGAAGTGAGTTTTTTACCCACTTCGACCAGGGCTCGACGTAGTTTCTGTTGCCTTTTTGGGTGTCTGTAACAGCAGCTGTCCCCTCCCCCTGGCTGGCAGCCCCCACAGGAAAACCACGGGTTGGGGCATTGAGGAGATGAGGAGAAGAACCCTCCGGAGGCGTCGGGTCCTTCTGGTTCCCAGCACAGTTTTACAGCTTAAGGGCTTAAACCCCAAAACTGCTGGCAGGATGACAGGGGCTGCAGGAGGATGTCCTTTGGGAGCTGGCAGTCCAGCAGCTCCCCCTGACCCAGCTCAGCAGGGCCCATTTTCAGGCAGGATTCCCGAAACACTGGCGGTGAAGGCCTGGGGCTCCCGAGGCCAGTCCCTGGAGGATGGGGAACGCAGGGTGGTTGGTGCTGACACCCCCAGTCCGACCCTGTCAGGGACCCCCTTCCCCTTCCAGGGACTTCTGTGCCCCTGGCCAGGCCAGGGCAGATTGGGGTGGGGGGTTCAGCCCTCACCCCCAACCCCGCAGGGTCCGGTGCTGCTGCCCCCCTGCCAGGTCACTCCTGCTCCATTATTTTGCTCTCCTTGGCTCATTCCTGC
>NW_021940718.1:2695002-2695954 GCF_001715985.3 Manacus vitellinus
TCCCTTGCAGGTGTGGAGCTGCGCAAATGAGAAGCGGGTGAGTGAGAGCGGGATGGCAGTGGGGCACCCCGTCCCCCCCGTGTCCCCTGACCCAGAACACACCCCAACACTCACACAGTGACCACAGGTCCCTGCCCCACCCAGCACCCCCTCAGCCCTGCCTTGGGGCACCCCAGGGTGCAGCAGCCAGCACCTCTGGCCTGATTAGCAGCTCCCCTGGGGCACCCTGAGACTGCGGGGCCAGAGCCAGAGCTGGGTGAATCCCCCAAGGCCACAGACACCCCAAGAAGGGCTGTGGGGCATCTGGGGGGGCCCTAAAGGCACACCTGCTGTGCTGCACTCACACTGCACACACACCACCCACGCTGCACCCAGGCCCTGTGTGTGTGTGTGGGTGTGTGGGTGGGTGTGTGGGTGTGGGTGTGGGTGTGGGTGTGTGTGTGGCACATGCTGGGTGTGCAACGCACACTGCAAATAACCTGCACGGCACAGGCTGCACAGGCTACACACACACTGCACACACACACACTGCACACACACTGCACAGACTGCACACACACTGCACACACACTGCACACACACACTGCACAGACTGCACAGGCTGCATGCACACACTACACACTGCACACACACTATCATAGCCATGGCACACACTGAACACACACACACACTGCACACACACTGTCATAGCCATGGCACAGGCTGCACACCCACTGCACACACAGTGCACATACACTGCACACACAGAGTCATAGCCATGAACACACGTACACTGCACACACACTGTCATAGCCATGGCACACACTGAACACACACATACACTGCACACACACACTGTCATAGCCATGGCACACACTGAACACACACACACACTGCACACACACTGTCATAGCCATGGCACAGGCTGCACACCCACTGCACAGATTGCACACAGACTGCTCACACTGCCCAC
>NW_021940718.1:2697504-2700737 GCF_001715985.3 Manacus vitellinus
GACGTGTACAGCCGCGAGGAGCTGGCCATGAAGGTCAACCTGCCAGAGGTCCGCGTGCAGGTAGGGAGGGCACCCGTGGCCCCAGCCCCCCGGGCCTGTCCCTGGGCCGGGTCAGAGGGACCCCCGGTGCTGGAGAGCTCCGCTCCGCTCTCGGCCCCACCGCCGCCACCTCCCTCCGGGCCTCAGTCTCCCCACTGCTCGAGGTGGGTGCAGCAACCTCTGCAGAGCTGCTCCTGACAAAGCCAGGGAAAGGGTTTGATGGCTGAGCCTGTTTCCCCCATGGGGTCCCAGTTTGGCCTGTGGGGTCCCAGTTTGGCCCACAGGCCACAGCCTCCGTTTGGGCAGGGAGATGGTTTTTAGAGATTGTTTTTTCCCCTTCTGGTGTGGGCTGCTCCCATCCCTCCTGCTGTTCACGTGGGAAAGCAGCCAAACCTCGGCTGATTGAGGTCACTCCCAGGTCTTTCAGGCTGGGAAAGCACAAGATCCTCACAGATTTGGGGGTTATAAGCTTGTTGGAGCAGGGGGGGCAGTGGGGCTGGGGAGGTCTCGCTCCCTGGGCTGCAGGAAAAGGCTCATGGGGGAACAGCACGGCCTGAGAAGAGCCCAGGGTTCCACCAGTATGGTCCCCACCATCCCTGGACTGACATGGTGAGATCAGGGAGAGGGAAAGGGCCAGTGTGCTGAAGGAGACAAAACCCCTGCAAAGCAAAGCAGTAACCCCCGCACAGACGAACTGAGATCCCCAGGCCTCAGCCCCAGTCTAAGACAAGGCAGCCTTTTTTTGGGGGGTGTCCAGACTATAAGGACACCTCTGCTGAGCTCTCTGAGCAATGACCAGTTTCATAGAATCACAGAATCACTCAGGTTGGAAAAGCCCTCCAAGACCATCGAGCCAACTGTTCCTCCAGCACGGCCAAGGCCACCACTGTCCCCATGGCCCCAAGGCCACCCATGTCCCCAAGAGCCAGATCCACACGGCTTTTAAATCCCTCCAGGGCTGGTGACTCCACCAACTGCCCTGGTCACCCTGTGCCAGCCCTGGACAACATTTTTGGGGAATAAGTTTCTCCTGATATCCAACCAAAATCTCTCCTGGCGCAGCTTGAGGCCGTTTCCTCTTGTCCTGTCCTCTTGTCCTGCCCGACCCCCACCTGGCTCCACCCTCCTGTCAGGGAGTTGTGGAGAGTGAGAAGGTCCCTCCTGAGCCTCCTTTTCTCCAGGCTGAGCTCCCCCAGCTCCCTCAGCTGCTCCTCATCAGACTTGTGCCCCATCCCCTTCCCCGCCCAGCTGTTCATCTTTCCTCCCCCTTTGCCTCTCACAGCAGACCCTGTGCTGCTACTCTGGGGACATGGGGACCAGCACTCCAATGAGCTGTTCCCACAGGGCCAGATGTCACTGCTGGATTTGGCTCACTAGTCCCTGTCGTTCCTGCTGGATTTTGGTGTAACTATGGCATTTTAACGTCTAGAAGCTTTGAGCCAGGGGTTGGGAAGGTCGGATAACACTACCCCGAGGGCTGCTGGGTGTCTGCAGGGCCAGGGTGCACATTTCCATGGAGCAGTGAGAGTAGGGGCTGTGTGCTGATGCCTCTTGCTTTCTGTACCTCAGAGATGTCCTTGGTCTCTGGGGCTTGTGGGAGAGCTTTGGCAGAG
Source organism: Manacus vitellinus (assembly GCF_001715985.3). Classification (NCBI taxonomy): domain Eukaryota; kingdom Metazoa; phylum Chordata; class Aves; order Passeriformes; family Pipridae; genus Manacus; species Manacus vitellinus. The sequence goes on from NW_021940718.1 coordinate 2,699,157, forward strand.
GTGTGTGGTGTGCCGGGATTGCCGGAGCTCTGGAGGGCAGCCCATGTGCAATGGGGTACCCCACACATGATGCTGAAGCACTCCCTGTGGGGCAGAGCATGGGGTACAGCATGTGGGGCACACTGCAAGGGACCAGCTGGGCACGGTGGAGCTCACCCTGGCTCTCACCCTGCAGGTCTGGTTCCAGAACCGACGAGCCAAGTGGAGGCGGCAGGAGAAGATGGAGGCCAGCTCCATGAAGCTCCACGACACCCCCGTGCTCTCCTTCAACCGGCCCCCCATGACCCCCAACGTGGGGCCCATGAGCAACTCCCTCCCGCTCGACCCGTGGCTGACATCCCCCATCTCCAGCGCCACCACAGTCCACAGCATCCCCGGCTTCATGGGAGCCCCCCAGGCCCTGCAGCCCCCCTACGGGGGGCACTCCTTCCTCAACACCCCCGCACCGATGGCGCAGGGCATGCAGCCCATGGCCCCCGCGCCCTACCAGTGCGGCACCCCCTTTGTGGACAAGTACCCGCTGGAGGAGGTGGACCAGAGGAGCTCCAGCATCGCCTCGCTCCGCATGAAAGCCAAGGAGCACATTCAGACCATCGACAAGACCTGGCAGCCCATTTGATGAACGTTCCCCTCTGGCCCCTCCGGCCCCCCCGGCCCCGGCTCCTGGCCCCGGTGCCGGCTCAGCCCTGGGGCAGGTGAGGGAGGACAGTGGGTGCTCAGCAGGACCAAAGCTGGTGCTGGGCAGGAATGCCAGGCTGTGTCTTCCCCTGCTGAGCCAGCACTGGCAGTGCAGGCAGGGAAGCCGGTCAGGTGCTGGCAGGACCCTGCTGCAGGGGAGCACCCTGGGGGAGCCCGTTTGCCTCGCTGTGGCACCAGCACTGGCTGAGGATCTGGCCGAGGCTCAGGCATCCCACCGTGCCACCAGGCCACGCACCACCCCCTGGTCGGACACCTCCTTTCCTCACACCCCTTCCCCTTCCTGTTATTATTAATTTTTTTTTAATGCTGCAGATTTAAACAAAACTGAACAGAAAAGCTCTAGTTTCGTAGGGAGTACTTGGGGGGACGTTTTAGCTGCATCGGGGCACGGCGCCGATCGTGCCGGGCGATGCGCCGGCACCAGGAGGACGGTTGTATCGTGAGTAAAGAGATAAGATGAACGGCTGCCGCATGCTGGAGTTGGGCACGGTGCCCTCGTTAGCACAGCGGGGCTGTCAGGCCTCTGCTGGGAAGGAATTTTATTGGAGGGCATGGGAGCACCATCCCTGGGCACCCTCCTGCCCCGCTCCCTCGGGATGCCGTGTGCAGGGCTGGGTCCAGGGGTGGGTGACTCAGTCCAGCCCTGGTTGTGGGCTGGGACCAGCTTGGCTGCACTGTGGCCTCGATGGCTCATCACAGGTCACCTTCTCGACCATCCCTTGGGGGCTGTGCCCACCGCCCCCCTGCCCTAACACTCCCCAGAGGTGCCAGTGGCACAGAGCTGCCAGAATTGTGCTGGTGGGAGGATGGGTGGCAGTGGGACCCTTGTGGCCCACGGCCAGGGCTGGCAAGGGGAGGGGGCCAGCTGGGAGCCCTGGGGTC
>NW_021940718.1:2703113-2710986 GCF_001715985.3 Manacus vitellinus
ACACGGTGAAGGCCAGCTCCTGCTGCAGGGGCACCRGCACCGTGGGCACATGTCCTGGCACTGCCGTGGCCACATTATGCCCCTGACACCGGCCCCCGCCCCTTACCCGCAGCTTCTGCAAGCCACAGATCCGGCTGTAGAGGCAGCAGGAGGGGCAGCCGAGGCTCCAGACAGGTGCCAGGGGGCTGCCCACCTCCTCCGGGCTCTCCTTGTTGGTGCACTTGAGGTCCACGTCCAGCTCCTGCCACGGGCGGCATCCACATGGAAACCACCACGAGTGCCCCAGCCCCGTTCCCCAGCAACCACTCTGGTGTGGCTTTGGCAGCCCCATCCCACCTCAGGGATGTCAGTGAGCCTGGCCTCGCACTTGGTGATGTCCGTGGGGGCGGCCACCACCCGCGTGTAGATGATCATGATGTTGGAGAACTCGGCGGCGAAGCCCAGCTGGACGGTGACGCCGCAGTCGAAGCGGAGGTGGCGGCTCTCCGGCAGCACTGGGGAGGGGACAGGGACAGCAGGGCTGGGACCTGCAGGGCCTATGGGCTGGAGCTGTACCCACAGGAGAGGAGACTGTTGGGTCACCCCAGAGCAGGGATGCTGACATGGTGGTCCTGCCTCCAGGTTGGTGGTTCTGTGCCAGCTTCTCCTCCAGCTGGGAGGAACCTGGCGGGTGCTGCCTGCAGCCTCTCCCTGCACCTCGGGCTGTCCCTGCTCCAGGTGCCAGCTCTGGACGGGGTGGCTGTGACTCACCATGAGCCTTGGCCCACTGCAGGTTCCTGGCAGAGGTCTCGTCCCGGCCCGGGGGGCGGATGGGGTCCGTCAGAGCTCGTCTCTCCGAGAGGTTGCTGCGAAGCTCCAGCGCCTGCCGGCCCCGCGTGATCTCCAGCGTGCCCATGTCTGCCGTGGCACAGGGGGTCAGCAGGGGCCACCAGGGGATCACTGTACCCCACTACTCCCCACTCACCCTCGGCCACCTTGTCCAGCAGCACCGTGATCTTCTCGTCCTCCAGCAGCCAGCGCTTGAGGAAGGTGACGAAGATGCCGTTGGAGAGCTCGCCCTGGCTCAGCTCATAGGCTTCGGCATCCGCACACCTGCAGGGATGGGCAGCAGTCGGCTGCATCGTGGGCTCTGGCACTTCCCCAGGAACTGGCCCCCAACAGGACAATAGTCCTGGGGAAGCCAGAGGTGGGCACCTCTGGCTCCTGTTCTCATCTCACCATCTGGCCACTGTGCCAGGGACAGGTGGGAGCCATGGCTGGATCCTGGGTGCTTAAAGCCTCACCAGCCCAAATCCCTGTGCTCCAGAGGAGCCTCAGGGCTTCATGCCCTCGGGGGCTGCCCAAAGCTGAGCAGTGCCATGGACACCTTCCTGCCCTGTGAGGGACTCAGGGCTGCTGTTTGCCTACCACCTCCAGCATTGAGCAGAGGGATACAAGGAGGGGGGAGAGACACAGGCAGGGGAGCTGAGCCCCTGCCCCACTCTGAGCCAGGAAGGGAGACTCAGCCCCGCTGCCCACACTGGGGAGATGGCAGGAGGGACCCACGTGGCATAGCCAAAGACGATATTGGCCGTGACCTCCAGCGCCCCGACCTGCGGGATGACATCGTCGTTGAGGTTCCTGCAAGAGAATGATGCTGGGTAGAGCCAGGAACTGCCGGAACTGCCCCCTCCAAAGCCCACCCCAAGGCACCTCGGAGCCCAGGGGCTGCCCTGTGCCCCTCTGCCCACCCATCATGGTGTTTGCCAGCTCAGAGGGGCAGTGATGTTCTGGGGCGTTTAGACAAAGACAATGGGTTTAGACAGGCCCCCAGGGGTGCCCTGCACCGCTCCCTCAGGAGCCAGCACCCACGGGTCCCTGTGCTGGGATGTCCCCAAGCAGGTGTGTCCCTGGGGGGTGGCAGGGCTGGGTCACCTCTTGCGGCACATGTCGAGCAGGAAGGTGTTGAGGCCGGTGTGGCGCTCCTGCATCGCCCGCAGCACCCGCTGCACGCACAGGCAGTGCGCCGACGTGTAGGCGCTGGGCGCGTCGATGGGCACCATGAAGCTGTTGCCAAAATTTTCATAGCCGTGCCCGGCGTAGTAGAGCAAACCTGCCAGGGGGAATGGAGGGCAGGTGACGTGGTGACATCCCTGGACCTGCCAGCACCCTCCTTCTTGCTCAGTCCCTCCACCAGCACAGAACCCCCCGGTTCCCCCAGGCTGGAGCTGCCCTGGGGGGTGCTGTCCCACCGTAGACGCCCTTGTCGAGGAGGAGGAGGAACTCGTTGACAGCCATCTGCATCTCAGCCTTGCACAGGTCCAGCAGCGAGACCACCTTGAAGTCGAGCTGGCGGAGGAGGGCACTGAGGGCATGAACGTCCACCATGGGCGCCTGCAGCTGCTTGTGGTGCAGGTAGTGCATGTTGCCGATCAGCAGCGCCACTTTGTCCGTGGCTGCAAGGGTGGGAGAGGGAGGTCTTGAGAAAGGGGTGGGATGCTTCTGCTGTCCCCACTACCATTCAGCCCACAGAGGTGACACCCAGCTGTGACCAGCATCACTGTCCCTGGGTATTGAAGTGCCCTGTGGTGTCCCTGCCTCGCTGATCCCTGAACCGTGGGGGTAGGGTTGGAGGTTGGGGTTAGGGATTTGGGTTGGGAGTTAGAGTGCTGATCCACTCTCTTGGTTAAGGCTGGGGTGCTGCTTTGCTCTCCCAGTGTGCTGCACCCAAAGAACCCCTGGCCGAGCAAAGCCTCCTGGGGTGACAGTGGTGACACTGGGGACAGTCAGAGCCACCCAGGGCCACCACCCCCTCCTTGGCAGGCTCTTACCATACAACTGGCCGGGATTGCCACACTCTGGGGAGCCTGTGAAGAGAGAAACACAGTGCCAGGGCCCTCCAGTGCCAGGGGAGCGTGGTGGGCAGAGCAGCACGGACCTGCTCTCTCTGCCCACACCTACCTCCATCCCCTTCCTGCCAGGAGCCTCCAGAGGTGAAGAGCCGTGGGCCTGTGGCAAAGGGGGGGTCAGGGATCCTATGTATGGCAGCACCTCCCAGCATGGGCTGCAGCCCCCCAAAACTGCAGAGCAGCCATGAGGGCTTAATGGGGAGCAGGGCAGGGTCAGGACACCCCATGCAGGGAGAGAGTCACAGAGGTTTGTCCGGGGCCCTCACCGATCTCCACATCTACCTCCTGGCTCCACACCTCATGGAACAGGTTGAACACTCGGCAGCAGTAGCTGCCCCGCTCGGCCGTTGTCACCAGCTTCACCTGCCAGTGGGACAGAGCGGGAGGCTGGGGTGGTGTGTTGGACCACACTGCACTGTGCCACACTGTGTTGTGCCGTGCCAACACTGTGCCATGCCATGCCACACCATGCCAACACTGTGCCATGCCAGGGGACCCACCATACCTGGAGCTGAGGTGCCTGAGCCCCCTCCACAGGACGTCTGTTCCTGAACCACTGGTACTGGGGCGGGGGGTTGCCGATGGCTCTGCACTCCAGCGCCAGCGTGTCCCCCTCGGCCAGGCGGCACGGCCGTGGCTGCCGCAGGATCTGCAGCCCTGCCATGCTCGGGCAGTAGCCACTGGCTGGGGAAGGGACAGGGTGGCAAATTCAGCACCCAGCCATGGCAGCGCTCAGCAGAGCTGTTCCAGGCCCCAAGTTCCTCACTCATAGGCCCTGGCACCCAGGGGTAGCATGAGGCATTGTGCAAGAGGAAGACACAGGGCATGTGGCTCCTCTGTGGGCACTGTGACCCCAGCAAGCCGAGAGACCCTTGTGGCTGAGCCAGTGACTGACAGGGCAAGCAATGCCCCTCAGGATCCATCCCTGTCCCAACAGGGCCAGCGGTGCTGCATGGATGCCAGCCAGGGACGCAGATCTAGGAGCCCACCTGAGCTGGGGCTGCTGCTCTTCTCCACCTGGACGTGGGCCCACCTGGAGAAGGCGAAGGTGGCCCCACAGTTCACCCGGCAGATGTACCACTCGGGCTGGCCCGGCGGGGCGGCCGTGTCGATCACCAGCTCCGGGGACGTGGCTCCAGGCACCTACAAGACAGGAGGTGGCCAAAGAGTCAGGGGCTCCCTCTTACCTGTGTGGGTGCCCTCGCTGTGGACAGGGCATGGGGGTCCTGCTTCACATGGCACAGCGGGGCCTCACCTCCCGTTTCCCACAGAACCACTGGTACATGAGCCCCGGCGGGCCGGTGGCACAGCAGGTCAGGGACACTCGTGTCCCCTCTGCCACCACCTGTGACTCCGGCTGCACCGTGATGCGGATCATGTCCTGGACTGCAGGAGAGGAGAGCACCGTTCCACACCATCCCATCCCATTCAGTCCCATCCTATCCTGTCCCATTGTACCCTTTCCCATCCCCCCCCAACAGCCTGCCCAAGCCCAGCCGAGCCCAGCCCATCCTATCACATCCTCTGTCCTGTCCCAACCATCTCATCCTATCTTGTCCCATTGGTACATTCAGTGCCATCCCACCTCACCCATTTTATCCTGTTCCAGTCTATCCCACCCCGCTCTGCTCCATCCTATCCTATCTCATCCCATCCCATGCTGTCCAAACCTGTTCCATCCCATCCCATCTGACCCCATCTCAGCCTGTCCCCCATCCCATCAGACCACATCCCATCCTGCCTCACCCTGCTGCATCCATCCCACCCCACCCCACCCACCCAGGATCCCTCTACCACAGCACAGCCCCAACAAGGAAGAGCTGCCCTTCACCTCATCCGCTTCCTCCCGCTGACCCCCGTCCCCGGTGGCCCCTCCAGCCCCGCGGTTCCCGCTGCCCGTCCGTACCGGCAGCGCTGAGGACCCGGCAGGCCTTTGTGTGCCCCATCTGCTCCAGGCAGCCCAGCAGGTACTTGAGGGTGCAGTCGCGCTCGGCCAGGAGCTGCAGCAGGCACTGCGTGGGGCTGCCGCGGGGCTCCAGCACCTTCAGCGAGCACATCTCCAGCTCCTCCGCGCTGCGAGCGCCCGCGGCCGTCAGTGCCCCCTCCCTCCCGGGGCGGGCGGGCCCCCACCAGGGCTCTCGGCGGTGTCCCCTGCCCAGGGGATGGCTCTGGGGACCCACGCGCCCCTCGCCCGGCCCACGGCAGGGCTGTGCCCACCGGCGTTTTGTCACCCGGTCGGGGACAGCCCCCGGCGATGCCCCCCCAGCCCTACCTGCACTTGAAGCGTTTCTCAGCCCCGGCCAGCTCAGCCAGCTTGCGCCAGCCCCGGCCCGCGTTATCCAGGAGCTCGCACAGCCGGGCCACCACCTCCTCGCCCAGGGCGCCGATGGGCACGCTCCAGTCCCCCATCCCTGCTGGGGACACCGAGGGAACGAGCCGTCAGTGAGTCACAGGGTGACAGGGTCCCACTGGACACCACCGGGCACAGTGTGCCTCAGCAGGGAGAGCACCAGCATGAGCTCACCAGCGTCAGGTCCCCTCCTAGCAGGAGCCTGGGGAGGTGCTGGGAACCAGCTGGGTAGTGCTGCTGGATCTGGCCACCGGCAGCCAGCCAGGAATGTCACACACTCTCCCTCCGTGAGCTGTGACAGCACCCTGGGGAACCCCACTCACCCCCCAGCCTCAGGCAAGGAGCCAGGGCATTTTAACCCAGTCCCAAGAAAGGAATTGGGGTCCACAGAACTGGAAAGAGGGGATGTCCCCTTTCACCTTCCCTGTCCCTTCAGGGACCACAGAGAATGGGGCCCAGGGGCATCTCTCCCCCTGGCAGAGGCCCCAGTGGGACAGCAGCAGTCCCCTTGTTGGCACGAGTCCTCTGTGTGGTGGCTCCAGAGCCAGCACAAACCTTTCCAGGCCACCAAGAGGGGCTGTGGAGGGGTCAGGGGAGCGTATGCGGGGGTCCTGGGGTTGGGACCCATCTTAGCTTGCCCTGACCTGGGAAAGGTTTTGACAACGAGGGGAGCATGGCATGAATCACGTGGACAGGGGCAGCACCCAGGGAACAGCTCCTTCCTCCTCCCCTCAGGTCCCTCCCCAACAACCTGCCCCAGAGGAGCACTTGCCCCCAGGACTGAGCTGCCCAGGGCAGCTGGGTGACACTCACCCAAGCAGGGGGCTCCAAGGCGGAGGGCAGGGATCCAGGTGCTCCCTCTGCTCACCTTCTGCTGGACTTGGGGGGCTGGACACGCTGGAGGTGGTGAGGGGAGGGCAGGGCAGAGGACAGGCCCGGCGGGACGGGCACTCACCGCGTGGTGCAGCCGGATGAGTCTCGGCAGCTCCGAGGGTGTGCACCCAGCCCCACGCAGAGGAAACGAGGGCTCAGCCCAAAATCTGCCCCGGCCCCCGCGCTGCAGCTCAGCACTTCTGCTTCCCTCTGCCTTCCTTCCTGTTGTGGGGCGTGTGGGTGTGCAGCTGCCACGGGGTGCCCACGTGGGCACCCACCCACAGCCCCCCAGGGAGCCAGGCACGGCCCCCAGCCCTGCTGCAGGGCACGGGGCACCAGGGACACTGCCGGGCTGGGCAGGGGCTCCACCGCCCCCTCCTCGCTATGGGGGGACCTTATGGGTGGCTGTTTGTCCCCACAGCCCAACTCGAGCCCAGGCAGGAGCTGCAGGGCAGCAAGTCCAGGATGGAGGTGAACCAAGGTGACGGGGGCACCTGTCAGCCAGGTGAGACCAACCCAGGGGCAGGACCACGGCTGGGGAAGCTGCTGGGCTTTGCCAGGCTGGAGCCACGTGAGGACAGGCAGGGACAGGGCAGCGAGGGCCCGGCTGCTGTGAGGAAGACCCTGCCTCCACCATGCAGCCCAGCCCAGCCCTTGCATCCCAGCACCACTGCTCCTGCTGCCAAGGGAGGAAAGCAGAACAAGGGGCCACTATGTCCCCCCTCACCTTGCCTGCTGCCTGGCAGCACCACCAGAGCCTGGTCCTCCTGCCCCCAGGAGCACAGGCTGCTCAGCCCCCAAGACCCCCAGCCAGAGACGCAGTGACAACGGGGTGAGGGGGGGCATCCCCTCCCACCCCCCTGTGGAGCCCTTAGACTGAGGTACAGACAGTGATGGAGCACGACCTGTGTGTGGTGTGGGCTCCCTCCACGAGCCAAAACCTGAGCTTCTGCCTTCGCAAACACACCCAGAATTTGTGTTGCCTCAGCCCCTGGCACGGGGGGGGGGACCCACACCAAGTGTGTCAAGGTCCCAAGTTTTACACAGCCTTTGTAACAGATATCAGTCTCACTCCAGATTTATTTCCTGTTTATATCAAGCGACCAAAAGCAGGAGCAGGTCCCAGTGCCACCTGTGCTGGTGCGTGGGGCAGCCCTGAGCTTGGCAGCACCTAAAACTTCTTGCCCTTCTTCAACTTGTTGCGCTGCCACGTGTTGTATTTCCGCAGCCGCCTCCAATACTCGAGCGTGTCAGGGTCCAGCTCCTCCAGCTTCTTGGGGGGCCCGAGGTGGATCTTAAAGAGCCTGGGGGCAAATGCAGAGGATGTGAGGCTTCGGGAAGGAGGGAAAAAGGGACAAGGACGGGACACAGCCGCGGACGTGAGTGACCAGGACGTGCAGATCCCTCACCCCCACATCCACAGCGCACCCACTCCTGTCTCCCTGGCCCCAGGAAGGTCCCTGGGCTGCAGAGGGGCAGCTGCCTCCTCCCAGAGCACTTCGCTGTCCCTGTGCCTCTCGGACGGCACTTCTGTAGGGACACGGAGGGGAACGGGGCAGCACCCACCAGTCGGGGTACTCGGAGTCGGGCTTCAGGGCCACCTCCGGGCCCTCCTTGAAGTAGTTGACCCCCATGGCGTGGGTGGCGAGCATGGTGGGGTCCGTGCACACCTCCGGCCCCTTCAGCGCCTCCTTGGGCGCGCCCTTGCCCTTGGCCTTGGCGGCTGTGGGGACAAGGGTAGGGTCAGAGCAGGGGCGACAGG
>NW_021940718.1:2712131-2719028 GCF_001715985.3 Manacus vitellinus
AGGACTTGCTGAGCCTCCTGTGCTACGAGGGGGGGCTGCCCGAGGCCGGTGCTGAGACCCCCTTGGCCCGCTCCGATGTTCTGACCGGGACTAACCTGGAGATGCTGCAGGTCCGGGAGGATCCAGCCACTGCGGAGAAGCCTGAAAGGCCGGGGAGGCTAGAGAGCTTAGAGGAAGACCCTTCCGGCAGCTGGTGCTATGGAGAGGGGCTTTGCGAGGTTGATTCCACCTCTGAGGGCACTCGGGAAGGTTCGCCAGAGCCAGCGTGGGCGGCCCTGCCTCCCGCTCCAGCCCCCGAGGCAGAGCAGCCGCCACCTCCAGGCGCCGTGACCGTGAGTGCTCCGGGTGTGGTGGGGCCGCAGGAGCCAGGACTTGCCCCTTGGCCCTGCTCCCTCCTCGGGTCTGGGCTGGGGGCGGAGGGGAGCCAGGGATTTCTTTCCTCGGGTCTTACAGGGCCTTGTGCTGCAAGTGTGCCCAGACAAGACCCTCGGTACCGGCTTTGGCTCCTACTGCCCTGAAGGCGGGGGGATACTTGCATGGCTGCCTGATTCGTGTGTGCCCCGGGGCAGAGGCTGGTGGGTCTGAACAGCCCCTCCAGCCCCTGGATCCTGTGCCATCCTCCCCTCCAGCCCCAGGACCCTGTGCTGTCTCCCCTTCAGCCCTAGGACCCTATTCCTCCCTGCCCAACCCTGGGACCCATTTCCCTCAGCCTCAGGGACGCTGTGCCATCACTGTGCCACTTCTCCAGGGCCAGGCAGGCTGAATCCCTGGGATGCCAACCACAGCCTCACCTGCTCTTTTGTTGCTTTGCAGAACAGGGAACCCCCATCATCCTGCCAAGCCTTCAAAGAGGGTGAGTTGCTTCTGTGCTTAAGCAGCAAGAGCATTCAAGAGTCCTGACCCTGAATGGGGGTGGCTGAGGGTCCCATCTGGGGAGGGAGTGCCTGTCTCTGTGTCCATCCAGGGTGGCAATGTCGCTGCAGGCTTCAGATGGCTTGTTTGATGCTTTGTTGAGGAAGTTGAGGTGCTTCAGGGAGCAGGATGGGGGGATGCTCAGGAAGGGAGAACGGGATGCCAGGTGTGCCCAAGAGAAGGGGGAAGCAGCATTGGTCCCCAGTGGTGCCAGGAACCCATGTCCCAAGCACTGAGCTGCTCTGCCACGTGTAGGAATGCAGCTAATGGGCAGTAAGAGTTGGTACCCCCAGTTTCAGAGGTAGGGGAGCAGCCCCTGCTCAGTCCCTTCCAATGCCTCAGTTCCAGGCCCTTGTGACCCGGAGGATCTGCTGGACGGTGTCATTTTTGGGGCAAAGTACCTGGGCTCCACACAGCTGGTCTCGGAGAGGAACCCCCCGACCAGCGTCCGCATGGCGCAGGCCCAGGAGGCCGTGGACAGGATCAAGGTGCAGGAGGGGTGGGGGGCACAGCTGCCCCCAGCCTGGCCCCCCGTGGCCGTGGGGCAGCACTCGGGGCCTGCCCAGGGATACCTGGCTGTGGGGCTGGGACCCAGCGGGGTCCTGTGACCTCTCCATCGTCTCACAGGCACCCGAGGGGGAGTCCCAGCCCATGACAGAGGTGGATCTGTTCGTCTCCACGCAGAGGATCAAGGTGCTCACTGCAGACACGCAGGTGAGCGGGAGTGGCAGCACCTGTGTGCCTCTGGGGCTGCTGGAACCTTCCTGTTCAGCCTCGGGACCTCAGCTTTGTTCCCACACTGGAGGGGTTGTGCCCAGGGATGGCTTGCAGTCGAGGACACACATCTGGGAGGGGAAATGTAATTCCACAGCCATCCTTTGTCGTGTCCTTGGCTCTCTGTGTGGCTGCACGAGGCTTCCCGTGCGAGCTGCGCCCTGGGGAGCTGCTGGGATCCCAGACCAAGCTTCAGGGAACCCAGGCTTGAAATCTTGGAAGCTTTTTGCCTCAGGATTACTTTCTGCATTATAGTAAGAGGGAAGGGCTGTCCTGTCCCCTGGCAGCACCCAGGGACACGGATGAGTCCCCGATGAAGGAGCTCTTTGTACCCAATGGCACAGACATGGTTTCTGCCCAGCATGTGCCAGGCATTTGCGCTGCATCCCAGCACCATTGCTGAACCCCTCCTGCTCGCTGGGCTAATGGTTGCCCACAGGGCTGAACATCTCTGCCTGTGTCGCCCTTGCCAGGAGGCCATGATGGATCACTCCCTGCAGACCATCTCCTACATCGCCGACATCGGCTCCCTCGTGGTGCTCATGGCGCGCCGGAAGCTGCCCCGGCGCTCCGAGGTGGCAGAGGAGAAGCGGCTCTACAAGATGATCTGTCACGTCTTCCACTCGGCCGACGTGAGGCCACACGCGGGTCCCTGGGGAGGGCAGGGTGGCCGTGGGGTCCTGGGCACGTCCCGCTGTAACAACTGGGGGTCCGTGCTGGGGGCAGCAGCAGAGACCTCTCCCTCCCCACAGAGAGAGGGCAGGAGCCCAGCCTGAGCATCTCTTTGGCACAGAGGGGCCCAGCGAGCAAAGAGGGGAGGATTGGCACTGTAGAGGGGCCCATTCAGGCAGGGAAGGAGCTCCCAGGGCCAGTGCCTGTGCTGGGCACTGCAGGGCATTGGGAGCTGTTGGCTGCAGCCCTGAGCCACGGGCAGGAACAATCCCTGTCGTTCTCCAGGCCCAGGTCATCGCCCAGGCCATCGGGCAGGCGTTTGGTGTGGCCTACCAGCGCTTCCTGGAGGCCAACAGCATCGACCCCAGCGAGCTGACCCCCCGCCAGTACAGCCGTGCCCTCGAGGACCAGGAGCAGTACAACGCAGAGCTGACCCACTTCTCCCGGCAGGAAAACTGCAAGGACGTAAGAGCTGCTTGGGGGAAGGAGGGCGTGGGGACCCTGCTGGCACCTCTGTGTCATCCTCTCCATGGCTCCCTGAACAGCTGAGGTGCTCCCTGCAAACCAGACCCCATCCCAGCCGGCTGTGAGCACAGGACACCAGTGCTGGGCTGGGGCATGTGCCCTTGGCTCTGGTGACAGTAACCCACCCATTCTGCTCCCAGGTCTGCATCCGGAAGCAGAAGGGGGAGATCCTGGGCATCGCCATCGTGGAGTCAGGCTGGGGCTCCATCCTGCCCACCGTGGTCATCGCCAACCTGATGCACGGGGGCCCCGCGGAGCGCTCGGGGGAGCTGAGCATCGGGGACCGCCTCATGTCCGTCAACGGGACCAGCCTGGTGGGGCTGCCCCTGGGCACCTGCCAGAGCATCATCCGGGTGAGCTGGGACGGGGTGACCTCCTCCTTCCTGCCATGGGGAGTGGCCTGAATGCTGGGATCCCTCCCCCCCCAGTGCCCCCAGCTGTGGGGGCAGGAGTGCATGGGGGCTGTACCTGTCCTGTGGGCTGTGACAGTCCCTGCTCTGAGTGCTTGGGAGGAAGGGGTGTGACAGGGCAGGGACAGACCTGGGGACTGTACTTGATGTGGCAGGGTATGGCTGGGGTCCTTCCTGAGGAGGAGGGTAGAAGAGGAGGCAGGCACCTGTCTTGGAGGAAACCTGTTGTACCATCTAGCTCTCAGGCAGGAAGGAGCTGAAAGCAAGGACAGCGTGGCCTCGGGGGCAGAGTGCAAAGTCTTGGGCTGGGTCTATAAGTTCTTGTCCCTGGATTTGAGCATGGCAGTATCCCTGCGTGTACCTCAGTTTCCCCATTGAAAACAGGTTGCTAATCCTCAACCCTCCCATGAGCAACTTGGCTGTGTTGTCCCTCCACCAGAGCTGAACAGCTCTCCAAAATCTGACCAGCCTTCATCCCCCCTTCCAGGAGCTGAAGCACCAGACTGAGGTGACACTGAACATCGTGCACTGTCCCCCTGTCACCACGGCTGTCATCCGACGCCCCGACTCCAAGTACCAGCTGGGCTTCTGTGTTGAGAACGGCGTGGTGAGTGCCTGTGGGGTGGGGTCTGCCCGAGGGACAGGCAGAGCTGGCTGTGCCCACAGAACAAAGCCCAGCTCCCGCATTCCCTGTGCCTGCCCAGGCCAAGGGGCAAAAGGCTTCTCACAGCTCTCCTGCAGCACCCGTGGTTGTACCCCTCTCTCTGGTGCTCCTTAGCTGTTTGCTTTCTGGGTGGTGGCTTCTTCTTGGCTTTCTGGGTGTGACCCCAGTGACATTTGTTGCTGTTCTCAAGACCCTGGCCACTCCCTGCTCTGGGGTCTGCTGTGGCTGTGTTGTGAACTCAGAGTAGGGCGTTCCCAGGCCCAGTGAGAGCTGAGGGGGTGGGTGGGTAGGCAGAAGAGGGGGTGGCACAGCTGCCTCAATGCACTGACTGATGCTCCCAGTGGGACTGGAGATGTGGGTCTCTCCTGCTGCCCCAGGGAGAAGCTCAGGCTCTGCAGCCCAGGCTTGATGGGAGCAGGAGGGTTCAGTGAGTGGGAGCAACTGCACTCCCTGTCAACTGGGGGAAAAAGTCCTGGGGGCTGCCCTTGCCCCAGCACGTCGCTCTGGTGGCAGCAATGCAGGGCAGTGGCTGCCCTCACTGTGTGCCCGTGAGCTGGAGGAGACAGCACCCAAATCCAGAGCGCTGGCTGGGAGCCTGCAGGGCTGTGAGGGTTTGGGGCAGTGGTGGTGCAGGGCCAGGCTGTGGGCACAGCCCTGATCTCACCAGCACTCCTCACTCCCAGATCTGCAGCCTGATGCGCGGGGGCATCGCGGAGCGGGGCGGGATCCGCGTGGGGCACCGCATCATCGAGATCAACGGGCAGAGCGTGGTGGCAACGCCCCACGAGAAGATCATCCAGATCCTCAGCGAGGCAGTCAGTGAGGTGAGCAGGGCCCCCACAGAGCAGCTGGGCTCAGAGCTGGGCACCAGCGCCCTCCAGCCCGGGCCGGGGCCTCTGATCTGTGCCTCTCTGCCTAGGTCCACATCAAGACCATGCCAGCCTCCACGTACCGCTTGCTGACAGGGCAGGAGCAGCCCGTGTTCCTCTGAGCCACTGGCCGTGCCTTGGACAGACAGGAGCAAGCCTGGAGGGGCAGGTCTGGCTCTGCCTTCTGCCCCAGCCCTGCATCAGAGCCCTCAACAGGACCTGACCCTGCACCTCTTCGGTTTTACTCAGGACAGAGAGGGAGGCTCTGGGGGCTGATACCCAGCTTGAGCAGTGTCAGGGCCTGTGGTGCCACAGTTTGGGCACCTCCCACCCTCCACTCACGCCTTCCTGCCTCACAGTGCCTGCACAGTGCCCACACAGTGCCTGTCCTGCTGCTGCTGGTGGGAGAAGAGGGGACTCCACATGAAAGGTCCCCCCCCTCCAGTCATTGCAGATTGTGCTTTTACACTCACCAACGGTGCCTTTCCCCAGGTGAGGATGGTGCTGGAGGCACAGCTCAGCTCCAGAGCTCAGCTCAGCACAGCCCCAGAGCAGTGCTGACCCTGCACTCTGTGTGGGTGCACCACTGGCACTCCTGAGGGACACCCAGCAGCTCCCAGACTCAGCCTTAAGGGCAGCAGCACTCTTGGCACCTACTTCTCCCCTCTGGCTTGGCCAGGGGCCTGCTGGGGTGCAAACAAACCCCCATTAGACCCGTTACCCCAAGCTGGGAACCTACCTCAGCTTCTCCCTGGTGCTGCCTTGAACTGCTCTGCACGCACACCCCAGCCTGGGGCCTCAGCCCTTGGTGCAGCAAAAGGGAACATGGCACTGCCCAGCCCCACATTCTGGGATTTCCAGGGGGTTCCCTGGGGATGTGCCTTTTGGTGGGTGGCTCTCTGGGCCCCTGAAGCCAGGGCAGCACTGACCTGGCTGTGCCTGGATGCTTGGCTGATGTGAAAATAAAAGTTGTGGGAAATGTGGGAGGCTCCATTGGCAGAGCCCCATGTGGGCTGCAGTGGAGGAGGCTCAGCAGGGCAGTGCCGGGCCCTGATTCCTGCTCTGGTGGCTCAGGCAGGGCAGCCAGCAAGGTCACCCTCCTACATGGTGTGCTCTGCATGGTGCCACCCAGCATGCACAGACACAGCCTGTCCTGATCCAAATGTCCCTTTTATTTCAGTAGCAGCAGCTGTGGCCAAAAGGGAAAGAGGCACTTTGTGGTTGGGCCCAGCCCAGTCTGGCACTACCTGGACTGTTACCTGGAGCCAGTGGCACAGGGCTGTGGCGGGGCTGGCCCACGGGGACAGGCCAGCAATGCCACTACACATCTGTGGCTGGCCCCCACTCATAGCCTTCATCCTGGTCCGAGTCATCCCTGGCGTGTGTGAACCTCTTCCTCACTGCCTCGTGCTCGTATGCCCTGGGGGGCAGAAGCAGTGGTGGTGGCTCTGGCACCCAGTTGGGCCCAGGCTGGGACAGTGCCCTATGCAGGCCCTCCCCAGCCCTGGGCTGGCTGCCACCCCCCTCCCTGCAGTCCCAGGGCACAGGGTACCTGATGCTGTCGTAGCGCTGGCCTTGCTGTGGCTGCTTGGGCACCTGGGGAGGAGCAGAGCAATGAGGGGTCAAGGACAGGGCAGGGGTTTTGCCCTGGCATGGGGTGTTTGCCCCTAGGGATCCAGAGCTGAGCATGAATGCACAGCTGGACCCTGCAGCAGCTCCCTGCCTGTGTCATGGGGATGGAAATTATACCCCAGAGACACTGTGGCCACTCCCTTCTGCCCCACCAGCCCCTTGTGCCAGTCTGGGGGGACCCACCTTGTCACTCTGGCCATGTCTTGGCGACACCTGTGCTGGCTCAGAGGAGCTCAGGCCGTGGCTTGGGGACACTTGTGCTGGCTCAGAGCTCAGGCCATGGCTTGGGGGCAGCTGTGCTGGCTCAGAGGAGCGAGCCAGCCCGGGGTGGTCGTAGGCATCCTCTGCCTCGCCGTCAGTGTAGGCACCTGCCTCGCCATCCGTGTCCTCATAGTCACTATTGGCGTGGCTGTCACAGGTCAGGTAGCCTGAGGGCACC
>NW_021940718.1:2719589-2724525 GCF_001715985.3 Manacus vitellinus
AGGGCACGGCCGTCAGCCCCGCTGGGGACAGGGACAGAGGCCATGGGCTCCCCCGGGCCCCGCCTGGCTCCAAGGACAGGGGAAAGGTCTCTCACCTTTTCTGCAATCTGCTGCACCGAGTCCAACTTGATGACCTTGGACGATGCCCCATCTCGGGGCACGCTCGCTGCAGGACGTGGAGATGGGGCATGAGAGGGGCTGGGGGAGATGTGACATGTCCAGCAGCCCCAGGCTGGGCCTGGCCGTGCCCAGCACCGGGGCTGTGTCCCTCAGGGAGAGGCATGTCTGGAGCCAGGCTGGGATTGTGATGCTCAGGGCAGGGAGGGTGAATGAGCCCAGGAAGGTGTTGGAGTGTCACAGAGAGGGGGCAATGGGCAGGGTCAGGACAGAGTCAGAGGTAAAGAGCTCCCACAGGTCCTGGATGGATACAATTTCCCACAGGGGGCACTTACGAGCGATTTCAAACAGCTCAGGCAGCTCCCGGCTCAGCTTCTGCATGGCAATGTCTGCGATGGGGCCCAGGATCACCACCGGCCGCTTGAAGCTGGCTGTGAGAGGACAGAGGGGCTCAGGGGGGCTGGGGGTGAGGGCAGAGCTCCCAGCACGTGGACATCCAACCCCACTCCTCATAGTGCCCACGGGCCTGGGACTCGCCCCACTCCTCCCAGGAGAGCGGAGCCCATCAGCACCCACAGAGGGGCAGCCCTGGGGCCGATGTCACCCGGTGGGTCTGGGCGATGGGGACACAGTCCTGGTGCCCACCTTCCTTCAGGACCACCCTCTCGTACGGTGGGTAGCGACCCTGCTTTGTGAGGGCAGACAGGTCTTCCCGGCTCTTCCGCAGCATCTTCTTGGCTCCCCTCAGGCCCCGCAGCTTCCAAAACTCAGCCCGTGCCCCGGAGGGGTTGGCACCAGACGTGGTTTTCAGCACTGACTCCAGGCTGGCAATCTGCTCGGCCCTGAGAGAGGAGAGGGCTCATGACCTGCAGCCTCTGGGTTTACCCCCCCCTTGTCTCTCTGGGCTCTGAGGAATGGGGCAGGACAAGCCAGCATCACTGCTCAGTGACACGGCTGGGTGAGTCTCCTCCCTCTGGGGCCTTGGACAACCCAAGCATCAGCTGCCCCATCACTCCTGAGAAGGGATTTCACCAGCTCATTCTTCCCCCTGCTGCTCCACCAGCCCTTGCCCTGCCTCTCACTGGGCCCACCATCCATGTCCCTGGCTCACTGGGGAGCCTTCCCCAGCTCTGCTCATCTCAGGGCCATTCCTGGCTCCGTCCCTACCTGCTCTGGTTGGGGATGATGCCCTTGTCCTGCTCCTGCAGGTCCCTGCCCACGCGCACAGCCAGCCAGTTCCCCAGCCTGCCGCGGTACATGGTGTCCAGCACGTGGAACACGTCCCCGCGCACGAAGCTGAGCCCCGACGGCGTGTCCTTCTCAAAGTCAAAGTGCGTCCGGATGTAGAACGAGTCGCCCACGTTGGACGAGATCATCTTCCTGTAAACTGAAGCCCAGGGTGAGAGGGACCATCAGGGGAAGAGGAGGAGCAGGAGGATGGAGAGGAAGGTGCTGGAGGGATTTTGGAAGGAGTGAGGGAGCCTCCAGAGTGGCCCTGCTCCTGAGGAGGCTATTGAGGACACATTTTACTCCCATGGCTTTCTCAGGCAAGCTGGAGACAACAGGACCTGACCCCCTGGCACACACTGCCCTCTCCAGGCTGAGCCATGGTGCCAGAAAGTCCCTGTGCTTCAGGATACCAAGGCACAAATGGGGCTGGGATGGTCTGGTCCTCTCCCATCAGCTTTTTGGAAGAGGAGGAGGGGTTTTGGGGAAGGAGGACCACCCTGCAGGAGAAGGAAGGACTATGGCAAGTCCAGCAGGTCTGATGCTTGCCCAGAAGAGAGAGGATGGAGAGGCACAAGTCCAGGTTGAGTCTGGTCATCACTCACTGTCCGGCTTGCTCTGGGTCCACAGCGTGACCTCCTCACCCACAGGCAGGGCCATGAGGTGCTCCACGGCCTCCTCACGGGTCAGGTGCTGGAAACTGGTGTCATTCACCTGCCACGGAAAAGCACTTGGACACAGCCCTGCCAGTGGGATGGAGGGAATGGGCACCAGTGGGGCTTCCAGGGACAGCAGTGCCCAGGGCAGAGTGGGAGAGGGAACCGGTCCCTGTCACCCAAGTGCCTGCCACAACCCCAAGTGGGCCTCTGAGACTTCAGAGAGGGTGCTTGGACCCCACCGGGTGTCACCGTGGTGCTGGAGACAGGACTGACCCTGCAGACAGTGCCCACAGAGCCAGCCCAGCAGGTACAAGTTATGGGTACCAGCACTGACTAAAAACAATGCCCAGCAGCAGAAATCCAAACCCCAGGGGAGGTATCACACCCAACAGGTGTGACCACACCCAACAGGTCCAGGTGCAGCAGCATTCAGAGCCACTCCCAGCCCGCGGTACCTGGAGGATCTGGTCCCCCTCCCGGACGCCCTGGCTGTCGGCCGGGCTCCCCTCCTGCACGCTGGACACGAAGATGCCCACGTCATTGCCACCCGCCAGCCGCAGCCCCGCGCTCTTGGCCTTCACGAACCGCACGACCCTGGAGTCGGCGCTGTACCTGCCGTGGGGAGGCACAGTCAGCCCGGTGGTGACACGTGGGGACAGGGCAAGGGGGCACAGACCCTGTAACCCCAACCCCATGCCAGAGCAGATCCCTGTGTCCCCCCAGCCGTTCCCTGCCACCTCTCACAGACGTACCCGTCCCTGAGGGCAGCTCGGGGGGCAGTGTGGGGGCTGTGGTCATCCCCCTCCACAGCTTCCAGCGGGTCTGCAGGAAGGAGAGCTGGTGAGGAGCAGCAGTGGCTATGCTGAGGCACAGGTAGCCCTGGCATGACTCTGCCAGGGGTTTGGGCAGCAGAGACACCCAGGAGCCCAGAGCCCCCTCAGTGCCCAGTGCTGAGCCCACTCACCCAGTCCCCGAGCGTCGGCCATGGTCACCTCGGCCACAGGCTCCCTGGTCGATCGTCTGCTCTCCCTGGGACAAGGTGGGGCAGGATTTAGGCAGGGCACAGGCAGGCAGTGCCAAGTGGGCAGTGGGACAGCAGAGCAAGCTGGGGATGGCAGTCCCACCTCCAGGGACAGTGCCTTGGGAATAGAGAACCAGCCCCTCCAGACAGGTGGAGAACACAGCAGATCTGCCAGGGGACAGAGGGGCTCATGGGGACAGCGTGGGGCTTACAGTGGTGAATTCATCCTGGCAGCAGCTGGAGATTGTGGGGAAGCATCAGGGGATGGTGGATGGGACAGCTCGGAGTCGATGTCGGAGATATCTGCAGCAACAGGAGGGAAGATGCACCCGCGACCATCCAGTCCCTGTGCTGTGTATTTGGCCCCCAGTCCCGTCCCCGTGTCCCCTCACCGTCCATCCGGGAGCTGTCGCTCTGGCTGTCCACGTCAGGGATGTTCACCAGGAACTGCCGGTGGTCCCGGAGGATGAGCAGGGTCAGGATCCCCTCTGTCCGCTCAATGAGCTGCTGGGTTTCAGCCAAGGACATGTCCTGGCTGGCCACCCCGTTGATCTGGAGGGGCAGAATGGGAGGCCTCAGGGCACCTGCTCTTGGGAAAGCCACCCCCAGGGAAAGCCCCACCAGAAAGGGGTACTTTGACTGCCATGTCTCCAGTCCCTTCCCAGTCCCTCTAGCCCAGCCCCATGTGCCACAGCTTCTCCTGTCCTGGACCGTGTCCCTACCCCTGGCTGCCTCCCAGTATATCCTTATCCTACACAGAGGAAACAAATTAGCCATGCTAATTAACACCCACCTCCACCTGCCCAGGGCCCTGCCTGGTGGCAGGAGCTGCACAAACCCCTCAGACACCTGAAGCTCAGTTTTACTTTGCCCTTGGCCTGCACTGCCCTTCCACGTGCTGGCCTGGAGCCAGGGAATCAGGCCCCAAGTGGACCCTGGGGCTGGGATCTTCCTGAGTTGCAGCAGCTTTTCCCAACAGTTTGCAGGATGTAATCCCTTCCATTTGCCACAGAGTCACTTTGGCACTGGTTCCCAGTAGCCACAGGTCTGCCTGGCCCAGGTGTGCAAACCAAGGGTCTCCCTCCCTCTAATTCCTCCTCCCCAAGTACTTGCAGCATCATTTCACCTGACAAACACCTGAGCTCCTTGGGGACTGTCACCTGGCAGGGACACACACTCGCGAGGGGAGACCACACACCATGGGGAGAGCAGGGTGGACACGACCCCGCTGTGCCAACAGCACAAGCCACCAGCCCGGCAGCACAGGGGCTGGTCCCCAAGAGCCCCCACGGGGTCCTGGGACAGGCAGGGGGACAGGGCAGGGAGTGGACACCAGACAGAGCTGCCTCCAGCAAGCCCGTGGCTGGGCCCTGCAGTGACACCAGGGATGAGCCCCCCAAAGAGGGGCAGATGAGACCCCCAGCGAGTGCCGTGCACCATGGGGGTCCCTATACCTTCAGGATGAGATCTCCCTCCTGTAAGGAGCTGCCCTTGGCCGCCAGTCCACTCTCCACTATGTGCTTGATGAAGAGCTGACTCCCCAGCTTCACGCCATACTCTGCAGCAGAGAGAGCTGTGACGGTGGCAGAGCCAGGCAGATGCAGGACTCCCTTGAGATCACCCCTCACCACCATCTCCACAAGCCCTGGCTCCCCTTGGGGGAGTAGCAAGCCCCAAAGCTGAGCTCTGCAGCCCCAGGCTGCGGGCAGGAGGTTTGGTGCACCCAGCACAGCACACACTGTCCCCTCGCTGCAGCCAGACCCTGGCACCCACCCTGCCATTGCCTCCTCCCCGGGGAAAGGCACAGCCAAAACTCAGGTGACAAAACCCACGGACAGCGGGAACAGGAGGGGCCTCACCTTCGTTCTGCTTCTGCTTCACCAGGACTGACGTGATGGGCTTCGTGGGCACG
>NW_021940718.1:2725365-2729052 GCF_001715985.3 Manacus vitellinus
GTGACAGCAGTTCTGGCCCTGTTCCAGCAGGAGGGATTCTCTGTCCTTCCCACCCTCACTGGCAGCGGGCACCCCCCGTGCACCCACGTCCCCTGCACTCACTGGAGCCGGCCCATCGCTGGTCCCCCGGCCACCACGTCCGACACAAACACCGCCGTGTCCCCGGTCGTCCTGCTGGGATGGTCCCGCCCTCCGGAGACAGCGAAGCCAAAGCCCCGCTGAGGGTCCTGGCAGGGGTGGGTGGGCAGACAGGGGTCAGGCAGAGTCGACCCCACAGCCCCTGTCCCCTCCCATGGCTGCCCCAGGCCATGCTCACCTTGCTCAGCGTCACCGTGTGCTGCTCCCAGATCACCATCTCCTCCATGGTGGGCACCCACCAGCTGGGGAGGGGGACAGTGGCAGCCGCCTGGCAGGGGGGCTCGGACCAGCTCCACCTCCTCTTCGCAGCCCCTGGCCCCTTCCTCACTCCTGCATCGGGCTGCAACAAAGAGCAGCAGCAATGCTGGGCTGTGGGCACCGGGGACAGCAAGAGTGGAGGGGACAGAGCCCTGTGGTGCCCGGGCACCCACCAGGGCACCGAGACTGCTAATTGTGTCACACCCTGAACAATTAATTGTTCCCCAGGTGGCAACTGGCTCTGGAACCCAGAACTGCCTCTGTGCAGGGTGAAATCAACCCCCCGGGGGTCCATCTCCATCCCCTTGGACACATGTCCATGGAAGTGGAGGTTTTACACAGGGCAAGGTCAGGACCCATCTACATGGGACTTCCTGTCCATGCTATCCTTGTGGCCTCGCTCCCCACCCTCGTCCTGGACCTGGCAGACCCCAGGGTGCTGCTTTGGATGGTGTTTCAGTGCCTGCCCGCCCTCTCTGGGCTCCATCAGCTCTGCCAGCTGCTTTGGCAGCACCTCTGCCCCTGCTTCACCCTTTGGTTTTCCCCAAATCCAACATTTTCCAGCTGAGACAGACAAGCCTGACTGACAGGGTGACATCACCTCCAAGCTAAAACTCTTGAGATGGGCCTGGGGATCCTCTCCACCAGCTCCTGGCTCCCTGAAGGGAACATCAGCATGAACCCAGAGAGATGCAGGATCCCATGTGGGTGTGGGAGGTAGCAGGGCAAGAGCCTCCTGCCAATCCCCATGGGGTGGGACAGGGAGAGGCCAGTTTGATCAGGGACTCACAGAAGCATCAAGGCTAGAAGAGACCCTCAAGATCATAAAGTCCAACCATCAACCCAGCACCATCATAATCACCCCTAAACCATGTCCCCAGGCGCCTCTTGAACACTTCCAGGGGTGGTGACTCCAACACCTCCCTGGGCAACTTATTCCAAGGCCTGACCACTCTTCCAGTGCAAAAAAAAATTTCTAGTATCTAATTTGAACCTGCCCTGGTGCAACTTCAGGCCGTTTCCTCTGGTCCTGTCACTTGAGAAGTGGCAGAAGAGGCTGATCCCCACCTCACTACACCCTCCTTTCAGAGAGTCATAGAGAGCAGGGAGGTTCCCCCAAGTCTCATCTTCCCCAGACTGAACATCCCCAGTCCCCATGGCACACACTTGGCCTGTCGGGGTGGCTCTGGGGTGGCTGTGCCAGGGGCCCTGCTGGCTCCCAAAGTTGGCTCAGTCATCCTCGATCCCTAAGTTGGTACCACAGGCAGCTGGAAAACTCCACAGCTCCTTTGGGAATAGGCCATGGGACAGCTTTGGTGGGACCAGGAGGCATCAGATATGCCCTGTGGGCAGTGCCAGAGGTGATGCCAAGCAGGGATCCGGTGGTGGGCAGCCAGCCCTGGGCAAGCACCACAGCCCAGCCCCAGCACGAGGACTTCCCGTGGCAGCCCCCGGCTGGAGCGATGCTGGGACAGCCCCCAAAATGAGCCCCAGCTCAGCCCCTGAAACAAGACCCAGCTCCCTGCAGCCTCAGGGAGGGCTGGGGGGAGCCCGGTGTAATCATTCACCCGGGCAGGGCAGGTGTGGAGGGCAGAGTCCAGACCTCTCCTCTGCTTCCCCTCTGCGTCAGAGCTGCCAAAATCAGCCCAAGAGCCTCCCTGGCACGCGACAGTGCTCACTACGTGGAGGGGGACACGTGTGCCTGGGGGGGTGGCTGGGGCTGGGCAGGACCCCAGTGTGGTGGCACCCACAGTCCTGTACCAGCACTGGGAAGACTGGTCACAGACAGGAGTCCCCAGTGTGGCAGTGAGGTGGTTTCAGCCGTGTCACCAGAGTTGGCTGCTCTGTGTTTACAGGCTCCCAGGGCACCTGCAGGTGACATGGTGTGAGCCACAGGTCCAAGGGACCCCAGCCTGGGGCAGCCAGAGCATCCCCCTCCCCAGGGTGATGATATCTGCTGTGCCAGAGCCGCCTCTGCTGCCACCCAGCACAGTCTCACATTGTCCCCAACCAGCTCCCACTATTGTCCCTCACCAGGGCACCACAGTCTGGCCACGTGCCTGCGTCCCACTGCTGCCCGTGGCTCTCCGTGGGCAGTGGCTGGGGCAGCGTGGGGATGGCAGCAGCTCCCGTATCACCAGCTGGCACCAGCAGTGCCCACAGTGCCACCAAACCCCAGCCCTGTCCCCCGTCGCCCCCCCGGGGCTGGCGCAGGGCCCGTCCCAGCCAAAGGCCGAGGCTGGCAGCAGGAGGAGCCGGCTCAGCCGGTTTCCGACAGAAACCAGCCCGCACTTGGAATGGCCCCGCCGGGAGGGGCAGTATCTGGGCAGAGCTGACCATGGCCCGGCCCAGCCCCGGGCACCGACAGCACCGGGAGCCCCACACACCCCGCTCTGCCCCAAACGTGCACCGTGGCAGCGTCTTCCAAGGATTTTAAAACCAAAGGAAGCTGGGCTGTGCCAGGGTAGCTCGTTCCACTCACTGCCAGGTACCCAATTCAGGGCTGTGCCTGGCCCCGGGTGACACTGCCAGCAACACCCACCGTGGGGACAACAACGAATTGGGGGGGCATTTATCAGAAAGTGACACCCCAGCCGTGCCCCCTCCACCCATATTCTGTGTTCCAACCCCCCCATCCCGCTGATGGGGGTCCTCAAACTGGGACTCCAAAGCCTTCCCGGGATCAGCGGGGTCCCTGCTCTAAAGCAGTGCTGCAAAACCGCGAGACCCTTCTCTGGTCCTAGTCATGCAGCACCGGGGGCCCAGATCCCCCCAGAAGTTACTCTGTCCCGATCCCACCCAGACCGACCCCCTACTCTGGGAAAAGGTCTCTGGAAAAGCTAACCCGGACCGAGTGTAAACCAGTAGGAAAGAGGTACGTCCTCCAGCCCCGGGGCGTGGAGCTGTGATCCCCCGGGGTATCTCCCTGTTGTGGAGCAGAGTTCCAGGAGGGTCACCGGGTCCTGGAGCCACCCAGGGAGGGACAAAGAGTGGCCGGTTTCCCCACGTGAAAGCACGGCTGGGTCCCCTCCCCAGCCGGGAAGCACAGCCGGCAGATCCCCGGGGACAGAGTTAGGAACTCACCGAGCCTTCGATCCGACCAGGAAGGAGCTGAGCTCCCGGGCTGGTGGCAGAGGTGTCACTCCAGGGTGCCTTGCGTAACCCTTTGTGGTCCAGGCGCTGCCTGCAGGAGCGAAGGATAACGAAAGGGGTCCTAGGGCAGCTTCCCGGGCACAGCAGGACTCTCGGAGGGCTGTCCCTGGTGTCCTAAACCGTGCTGGTGGCTCAGGC
>NW_021940718.1:2731473-2780750 GCF_001715985.3 Manacus vitellinus
TGGGGCTGTGCCTGTGCACCTGCCCCCGCCTCTGCTGCTGCCTAATTATTTCTAGTTCATTAAGAGCCTCGGGATCGCTGGCTGAGCCGAGCGCGTGATGTCCCCGCCGCCGCCGGGCTGACCCGGAGCTCCGGGCACCTGCCGAGCCCGGGGGATGCTCACAGCGTTCGGCTGTGGGGTGACAGCGATCCCTGCGTCGTCAGGCCTTTAAATGAGCATCATTAGATCTTCCGAAAACAACCTCATCACGGTGGAAGCCGGGCTCGTTTCGCAGACGCCATCCCCGCACCGGGGTGTGTGTGTGTGTGTGTGCGCGACGTGTGATTTTGGGTGAGATGCCGAGGTTTAGGGGAAGGGAAGCTGTCCCCGGCTGTCCCAGCAGTTCCTCATGCTGCAAGGAAATGAGGGGCTGGCAGTGTGCAGCCAACCTTCCCGAGGCTGCTCGCTGTGCTCCCGCCCACCCTCTCCCCTTTTTGGGAGCGTTCTCCCAGCGCGGTGAAGGTTGGCTGGTGATGCCAAGGGAACCTCTTGCTGATCAGGGTCACAGAACCGTTTGGGCTGGAAGGGACCTTAAGGCCCACCTTGTTCCACCCCGCCTGCCATGGGCAGGGACAGCAATGAACAATTAAAACATTGTCCTTCTGATTTCTTTGTCGCTTTTCTGTTTCTAGGGAGGGTAGAGGGTTGTAGCTCAGGACTAGACAAGGTGTCTGTGGAGACTGTTGCTCAGCAGGGGTTTAAGCAAGGAGCATGTGTTTTCCGTCTTCCCTGAGCAAGTAAATCTGAATTTATGAACCTGTGGGCTGTCGTACCTTACGCTGATAGTAAAAAAAGATGAAACGGAGTCAGTAACCTCACCGAAGCTTTGATTTCTGGAGTCAGGTTGCTTTTACTCCTCACTTGGGTAGCGTCCAAATTGTGTCACTTGGCCTCAGCCGCACTTGCAGCTGGAGCTCCCGGGGGGCTGGGGACAACCCGCAGGGCAGCCCGGGAGTGTTTGCTGGAGGAGAGCAAAACCCCCAGGGGTGGAGGTGGCCCTTGGCGGGGTGTGCAGAGGCACAGCTGCACCCGCACGGGGGGGGCTGTGCTGTGGGTCTGGGGCCGTCCCTGCGCTCCGTGGTCTGAACTGGGTGACAAACCCTGTTCAGCACATGCAGCACTGGTGCCTTTGCTGCTGTTTGGAGCAGCGGTGGAGGTGCTGAAGTGCTCGTGGCACACCTGTACAGGTGCTTCGTGCTGCTTGCCTTGTGCTCACCACTCTGCCTGCCTGTGCTGTTGATGGAAGGTCACCAGCACAGCTGAAACCTGCTCCTGGCTGGAGAGGAGGTGGTGTGTGCTGTGCTCTGAATGGAGGTGAGGGGTTAATCCAGAGAGAGGGGTGGTGTGTGCTGTGCTCTGACTGAAAAACCTGGCAGGGTTAATCCTGACTGTGGGTCAGGTCAGCAAAGACCTTCCCCAAGCACTCAGTAAATATTGAAGGGAGCCAGTTAGTCTGGTACAGGAGCAAAACTGGATGGAGGAGAGGGACTGAATCAGGGAAACCTTGGCAGTAGTATGACTTAAGGTACAGAGAGTGTTCTGAAGGGAACTTTTGGAAATCTCATACTTTGAGGGACCAAACCTCACTTGGTGCCAGGATCTGGGCTCATGCATGAACACAGAGGCCCAATTTGTCACTTTCTGAGACCTCGGCTTTGAGGTTTTAAAAAGTTTTGTGTTTGAAAAGCGAATTTCAAAAAATCAAGTGTGTGCAATGTCTGCTGTGCCTTCTCCCTGAGTGTGCACCCTCATGGCCTGGGAAGTGGCTGCAGGGAGTGTAAGGGGCTGTTCCTGGGTTCTGGTGAGCTGTTGGCAGGAGCAGAGACACAGTATGTGTGGGGGGGTTGTTCAGGCTGAGGTGCCTCAACCACAGGAACAGTTGGGTGAGGAGATGGCACATCCCCATCCCCTCTACCTGGGTGCAGCTGGAGGCAGAGGTCTGGAAACCTCCTTTTTTCCAAGGGGGGGGTCAAGTTATGCAAGAGCTGTTATTGCAAAACTGACAGCAGAGCTGGTCTCCTTCATCTCCTTGCTAAAGTGGGAATTCTCAGGCTGATGGGGAGGTAAAGCTGACATTGGACTTATTTCCATTACTCAGGTCTCTTGTTACACAGGTTGCTCTCTGCCCATCACTTGTGGCCCAGAGCTGGGGCAGAAGCTTCCAATGTGTTCTTCAGGGTTGGATTCCTCTGCTTTAGGGACCTGAAGTGATTTAACAAGGATTTACACTCGTGTTGGACAATTGTCTTGCTGTCCCTGGAGCTGGAGGAGTGAAGTGCAGATCCCAGCCCCAGCCAGGTGTGCTGGTGGTACCTCTGTGGCCATCTCCAAAAAGCACTGGGAGAGTCCTGATTGCAACAGCCCAGGAACGGTTCTGCAGCTCTTCCCCCTTCACAGTGATAACTTTGAAGTGACTTTTGAAGGGTGGCTGGAAGCAATTTTTCCAGTGAGCAGATTAGAGATAAGAGAAGAATTCCACCCTGTGGGGCATAAGCAGTTCAATCCATACCAACGGGGATGGAGAGGGGAAATTGGAGAGAGCTTATCAGCTTGAGGAAAAATCAAATGTAAACATCATCCCCAGCATGATTATGGTTCACAGCTTAGTTTGATGTCACATGCCTGTGTGCCGTGAAATGGTGCTGGCGAGGATGATTACAGAGGGAGTCAGCCAGGCAGGAACAGGCAGAAAAACACCCTGTGCCTTGAACTTTTACAGACCCTGCAGTTACTTCACAATCAATAAGTCGCAGCTCAGCTGCAGGGAAAGAGGAAGGCAGTGGAAATAGAATTCAGGCTGCTCTGGCAAATTAATTGTTCTCTAAGATATGAATCAGCTGGAAGCACACAGGGAAGCTGGGGTGATGGGCCTGGGAGCTGGGAAGGGCAGGGAGATGTGGGCACTGCCCGGGGGATGCTGAGCCCGTCGGTGTCCGTGTCAGGACAGGCTGGAGAACGAGTCCCCAGGAACGCAGGGCAGGGAGTGATTAATCTAATTTTCATTAACCAGCATTTGGCACTGACCTGTGTGTAACAGCCTGTTCCACCACTGCTGGGGCTGGGCCTGGCAGAGCTGCCACTGCCACGTCCCACTTGGGAGGCTCCTGGGCCTCTCCAGAAGGGCTCCTCAGGGAACGACCTGAATGGATTCGCTATGAGCAGTGCATAATTTGGGAACTATTGAAGTGATTCACTGACATGACCATTATGGGCTCTTGCCAGATGACAATCTTAATAAATATGGTTTTCCCATATAAGGTGGTTGCAGCCTGAAAAGCAGCAGCAGGAATTCCAGCACTCTCTTCCTTCATGGACACATCTTTGAGTCGGCACCAGTCGAGTCCAGAAATAGTCCTGCCACAGCTGTGTGATACCCTGACAAAGACTCGAGAGCCCTTCTCATCCCTTGCTGCTTCAGCTTTGTCATGTTTGTTTGTTCCTATCCATCCTTTTGGGCTGCCAAGCTTATTCCCTTTACCATGATTAATCTACCACTCCTGGCAGGTGCCTCGCCCCTGACATGGATGTGGTACCCTGTGCTTGCTGGGACCTGCTGGCATGAGATCAGTTCAGCTGTGCATGTGGGAACTGCAGGTGTTATGTGGGGATCATTAACTTGTGACTCAAAAATCAGAAACTGTTGCACCTTTTGCACTGCACTGTGGCATGTCAGAAGCAGAGTGGAAGTGAGAAATGTTTGCTAATCCCAGTGCAAGGAGTGTTGGCTGTGCTTGGGTGGGAGTGAACAATCAGTGCTCCCTCCAGCAGCGTGGAGACAGAGCTGCTCGTGGTGTCACTGGCAGAAGATGTTCCCTCTTCCATCCTGGCTGCAGGAAAGCGGGAGCCAAAGTGGGTCCTGCCTTCCTGGATGGTCTGATCCCATGGGTGCACCCTCCTGGATCTTGCCCAGAGCCTGAGGTGCCAGGGGGCTGATGGGGGCACTGGGTATCAGAGCAGGCTGCTGGTTTTTGGGCATGCTCTCTGGTTTAACACAGAGGCCTTGGCACCTCTTTTCTTAAAGATCTGTGTATGGGGAGAGGAGTGACTGTGAATGTTTGAATCATAGAATCCCAGAATGGCTTGGAAGGGAGCTCATCTCATCCCACCCCCCTGCCATGGGCAGGGACACCTTCCACTAGACCAGGTTGCTCCAAGCCCCATCCAGTCTGGCCTTGAAACTCATAAATAGCAGCAGAACAGCAGGAGATGGCTGAAGTGGGGTGTTTTCTTTCCTATTAAGTCTTTCCAAGTCTCCAGCCAAGACCTCTGATAGGCCCCTTTAATTTGTTTAATAACCCAGTGACAGTGTTGTTGTCCTTCAGCCCTCTCCCAGGCCTGCAGGCTGGGTCGCCTTGTGACTAAGAAATTATGTTCTTGGGCATGTTCACATCAGACAGACTGACTGATCAGAAGCTATTTTGAAGCATTATGCAGGTGCAAAGCCCCAGTTGTTTGGTGTGGATTTCCAATAAGTAGCTACTGTTATATATATATATACACACACACATCTTCATGGTATTTTGCCATTTCTAAATCCATCTGTGGCAAGTGCAGGAACTCAAAGGAGCAAAATACTGTTGTTTTTTTGTAAGCCTGGCAAAGCAGAACTCCCAGCCAAGCACACTCTGGGTGTTTGCTGCCTGCTGAGGGTGTGTGTACAGCCACTTGTGTTTTCCTCTAATAGGAAGGATGCTGGGATGAGGACACGTGCTGGGAGGAGCCCCTCACGAGGGTGATGGCTGTTCCACCACGGGAATGCCCATATGGCCTGGAAAAGACAGGAGCACAGCAGAGGGGGAAATCAAGGCACTGCAAGGGCCTGGAAGCCAAAGGCTGTTTAATGCTGAAATGAGACAGCAAAAGCACCAGAAAGAAGAGGGTCATGTAAAAAACCAAAGTCATGGCTTTTGTGAAGTGGGTTTGGTCTTGATCCTCATCACCAGGGACTGTGTCAGCAGAGCCTGGGTGTTGCTCACCTGCCCGCATGGGGAGTGTGTGCCAAAGGAAAAGCATCTGCTGGCTTTCCCAGGCTCTCCACCTCCTCCCCGGGTGGCTCACAGGCAGAGTCCCTGGAGGGGGAGCCTGGCCTCTCCAAGAGCCCTGCACGAGCCAGTGATCATAAGGTGATGTTGGGGTTTTGCCTTCTTTAGGTAGGTCTCAGTTCCTCAGGAGCCTGGCACTTGTTTGTTTGAGTTTTTCAGTGTTGCCAATAGCTGAGTTAACCTCAGGACTTTCTGGGAAGCGTTTTCTGTAATTAAAAAGCTAAAAGTGATCAGAGAAGCTTTTCTGTCACTTCGTCTCCTCACCCACATATTTAGCAGAAAATACTGTCAACCCCTAATTAAGCGTCGTCTTCTTCCATCGTGTGTTCTTGTGGCTTCCCCAGCTTACGTGTGGGTTTTGGCACTGGCTTGTGGTGATTAACCCAGGCTGAGTCAGAGACGTGCTGTGGTGGGTAGGGAACTGGAGCCTTTGACATGCTGGGTTGCCCTGGGTGTTCACAGCCTGGCCAATGCTGCTGGTCACCACAAACCATGGTGGGAGAGGCTCCAGGAGAGGCTGTGAGTCTTTGAGCTACCCCTTTGCTTCTCTTCCAGCTTTCTTTGGATACAGCAAACCCAGTGCTCTTTTCCTAATTCTGCTTAAAAAAACAGACAAGTGTACAACTAGGGAGTCAGTGTGTGATGTGAAGGGTTCTCTTACTGTCTTTACTGTGACACAGAAGCAGGCTGGAGTAGTTGATGTCTGAAGAGCAGCAGTGTTATTTTATAGCATGGAGATGGCGTGTTCTTTAGAGATGCGTCTCTGGCAGATGCCTGTGAGAAGAGCTGTCCCTCTGGATAACTGCTCAGCTCTGCAGCCTTTGGATCTGGAGTTGCAGAAAACAAACCTCACCATGTCCAGCCACTGCCTGTAATGGTTTGCAGACTCAGCGAGAGGGCCCAGTCGTCATGTCCTTTTTAATCAGCAGTATCTGCATGTTCTCTTTGCAGAAATTGTTACTGGAAGGGGTGGGAAAGACTTCCTGGGAGAAAAGAGAAGTTGGAAACCAGCTGTTTGCTTCTCTGACGCTTCCATCATTGCAGACCTGCCTGTTGCATGAGGAGTGTTTGGAAGGCAAGGGCCCACGTTCCAGGAGCACACCTGTAGCTGCTCCTGCTGCCCAAGGCACTCGTTGATCCAGCAAAGGGAACCAGGTCAGGCCTGGGGTTTGTCACAAGACCAGCCTGGGCAGGTCCACATCTGCGACTGAAAGGGCCTGGAGATTAGCTGAGCATGGGAACAGCACAGGCAGCA
This sequence comes from Manacus vitellinus, assembly GCF_001715985.3. Classification (NCBI taxonomy): domain Eukaryota; kingdom Metazoa; phylum Chordata; class Aves; order Passeriformes; family Pipridae; genus Manacus; species Manacus vitellinus. The sequence goes on from NW_021940718.1 coordinate 2,737,810, forward strand.
GTGCCTTTGTTCTGGGTGAAACAGCTCAGTCTCCTATACTGGGAGGAATTAATGGATTACAAGATGAGGGCAGCTTTGCCTTGTTTGTGGTCATTAAAACACAGCAGTGCTGCTGGGACGGTGCTGCTGGCGCCGGGGACGGTGGGGAGCTCAGTGCCCGTGAGACTCCACTGAGCTCAAACGCTGCTTTTCCCTTTACTGCACAATGTTCCACCTCTGCCAGCCATGCAGGGGATGAGGTTTGATCCAGCCTTTGCCATGTGCTCCAGCTTCCACCATTAAGGCTTTCCTACCCGTGTTCTGGACGTGCCAGGGTCCCGTTGATTCCTCAGGAGCTCTCACATGGGGTGGGTGGCTCCTGCAAAATGAGTTTCCTGTGCTCCGAGGGTCTGTGTAGCCCAAGTAGTTGTTAACTCTTCATTTAAACCCAGTGATGCTTTCTCTGACAAAGCTCTGTCAAATGACTGACTCTTCCCATTCGAGTTGTCTGTGTTCCTGTGCCGTGGCAGACACCCCCTAATGTCTTCTCCAGAAGATCTGGTAGTGCTTTGACCTCAACCAGCTCCCGGAGGAAAGGGAGTGCTGGGCTGGGAGCCAGTCGGGTCTCTACTCCTTCACTGAATTTAGGAAATCAGAGTAATTCCGCAGCTGTTTCATGTTTTTTCCGTAGGAGGCAAGGAGATCTGCTGCTTTTGGGACCGGGGAGCTGAGTTCACAGTCGTTTGGCAGGGCCGGTGTTGGAAGCTTGTCCTTAGTGTGACCCAAACTCTGGGCACATCAGGATGCTGCCCCTCAAAATGGGCATCTTGGATGTGTGAAACTGTGTTGGTGACCATGTTGTGGTTCTGCAAGGGTAGAATTAGTCAAGATTGTTTTGCCTGTTCACTTGCTGCCTGACAAGATGTTGTTTAAATTGCCATTTAGATTTTTTCTTCCCTTTGGAGTTTGCCATTCTCAGTTGCTGTCACCCCAAGTACATGAAAGTCCAGATCTCCAAGGGCTGAGGTGACCACTGAGACCAGTGAAGCACAACCTGATGGAGCTGAGGACTGACACAAAACCAGCGTAATCTCCATTAAAACAGGATTGTTTGCAGAATCAGTCTCTTGGGAGTTCAGGCTTGATGCCCAGACTTGCTTTCTGCCTCCCTGGTTAAGGCTGGGTGCACCCCATGGTGGCATGTGCCACCTGGGCAGAGGGTTCCTGCCAACCCTCATGGGGCAGGAAGGCCAGGGAGGAATAGGGTAGGGAGAATAAAAGCAATTCTCCTGTGTATTTAAAGTAGGAGTAATGTAGGTCACCTTAATCTGTTCTCCCTCCTCCCCTTCCCGTGGGATGGGAGAACATCCCGGCCATGTGCTGCAGGGGATGGTGAGGTGGGACCACCCTCGCCTTGCTGCTGTCTACTTGTGGAGCATCCTGTGACCTAGGCAGGCTTCTCTTTTATTGCCTGCCAAAAAAATCAAATAAAGCTCTCCAACAGTAGGGCAGAGCAGTGTTGTTTTTGTGCGTGACATGTATGGCTTCAAGGTGTTCCCGGTTATTTTTTAGGGTGGAATTCCTGATTTGTGGGTGGAACTGTGATTCTGTTTAAAGGACAAATTAACAGCATCCTCCTGAGCTTGTAGGTATTTACCTGGTTTTTCCTCAGCTGCAGTCACTGCACTGCTCCAGACACTGTTCTGGTGCTGGTCCTGTCAGCTCTCTGGTGATTCAGTCGGCTCAGACGGGCTCCATGTGGATTTTCATCTCATTCAGGGCTGTCTGAGCTCAGGTAATTAAGGCCACTTGACACCAGTTTGAGCAACTTGAGTGGGAGCAATTTGGGCTGGTGCATGAATACAGCCCACAAAGGGTTCAGAGCACTTGAGGAGTATTTTTATGTAATTGGCAAGTTTTGAGAGATTTTATGAAATCCTTCCAGAGCTCAAGACTCATCTCCAAAGTCCTGCAGTGCTCCCAGCAGACAGCAGTGCCTGAAACCAGGGAGTCATAGAATCATAGAATGTCCTGGGTTGGAAGGGACCCACGAGGATCCTCAAATCCAACTCCTGGCCTGCACAAGACAACCCCAGGAATCCCACCCTGTGCCTGAGAGCGTTGTCCAAATACTTCTTGAGCTCTGGCAGAGTTCAGGTGATCTCAGCCACGTGCACATCAGTGATGGAAGCACCAGCAGCAGTGTGTCCTGCTCACATGCTCTGTCAACAGATCTTGGGGGGTCACTGAGATGGGACATGGCTGGTTCCTGCTCTTGGAGCCCACTCAGTTCATTACTGAAGTGGATCCCACAGAGGGGGCAGCACACCTCTGGTGTCTACTGATTTTACTTGAGGTTCTGAAGAACCAAGGGGTTGAAGAAAAACCTTCAGGCTTGGCATAAGGCCTAGAAACACAAGTGTGCATTGTACAAAGTAAAATGAAGGTGATGATCTGGAGCCTCCCACGGCCACCGGTCAGGTCTTCCCACTGGATGCACCACTGTCTTCTGAGTGTAGGGTGGGGAACTGGGACTCACATTGGCTTTGTGACACTGGTGGTATTTACCACGTGGGTCAATGGGCAGAGAGGGAAGAGCCCTGGGCAAGGCAGAAGGGATGGAGTTTGTTAATTGCTCTAAAACATCCGGGAAAATGTGCCCACGTCTTCGTGCTGCCATGTCGTGTTTGGTGCATTCCGTGACCTGGGCAGAGGCACAGGGAAATATTGCCAATGGTGTGGGCAGGATGCAGCAGCTGATGACAAAGATGCTGCGGTAGTTTTCTTTCTGTAGTTTCTCTGCACATCTGATGGACCAGATTTTGTGGATTTTTCAGGGCAAAATTGTCCGTTGCTGCATTTTTCAAAGAGAGGCAGCTGGCTAAAATCCTCCTCTGGCTGAGTGCTCCTTCCCTGAATGTGCTGATAGCACTTCAGCAGGCACAGTCACTCCAGTTGGATGCTGATGTGCAACTTTGTTCTCTCTCTGCTTTCCTGATTCCACAGCTTGTGTTGGTGTAGCTGGTTCAGCATCCCTGTACCAGAGGAAGGGGTGGTGTGCTCGGTCCCACGTGCAGCGGGGAGGGCAGATGTAATACCTGAAACCGCTTGTCTTCTCTCTAAATGTCACTTTTAGCTGAGTATCATCTGCAAAATGACAGTTTTCCTCCTCTCTGTACGTGTTGGGTGCTGCTCTCTCCATCTGGCTGCTGCATGTTGACGGGGGCAGTGTACAAAACAGCAGAGAATTTGCTGGCAGAAATGCAAACTATAGAGATGTAAAATAGTCCCTGACTTCAAAGCTGGAACAGAGAGAGCAGAAAATGAAGCTGAAGTCTCGAAGCTGTGCTTGTCACTGTTAATGACATGCTCAGTTACAGGCACTTGCTGAGGTGGAATCTAGAAATAAGGCCCAGTTTTTCAGTTTGGCCTAACAGATGGGGATTATTTGGGGTTTAAATAGCACATTATGAGGTGATTTTTGTGTTGGTAAGGACTTTTGTTCAGTGATAAGAGCTGAAATCTAGAAGGCTAATAATTGCCTTTGCTTAATTTAATGCTTTTTTTGCCGTTAATTCATCCAGTCCAACCCCTGCCCTGCCCAGGACACCCCAACAATCCCACCCTGTCCCTCAGAGCGTTGTCCAAACGCTCCTGGAGCTCTGGCAGCCTTGGGGCCGTGCCCACTGCCCTGGGGAGCCTGGGCAGTGCCCCAGCACCCTGTGGGGGAAGAACCTTTCCCTGAGATCCATCCCAAGCCCCCTGGCACAGCTCCAGCCCTTCCCTGGGTCCTGTCCCTGGTCCCAGAGCAGAGCTCAGTCCCTGCCCCTCCGCCTCCCCTCGGCAGGAGCTGCAGCCCCCGAGGAGTCTCCCCTCAGTCTCCTCTGCTCCAGCTGAACCAGCCGAGTGCCCTCAGCTGCTCCTCAGACCCTTCCCCTCCAGACCCTTCCCCAGCTCTGTGGACACCCTCCAACAGCTTTAGATCCTTCTTAAATTGTGTCCCCAAAACTGTCCCCAGGACTCGAGCTCAGGCTGCAGCCTCATACTGGCTGACAGGCATACAAGGTTTTTAATTCCAGGATACTTCTCAACCCGACATCTCTTCAGGCTTAAATTAATTTTGATGGAAGAGAAATGCTGACATAGTCTTTCTCCTCAGTAGTCTCAGAGGGTTGAATGTTTGTTTTCATTTTGATATTGGGCAGGAGTCACTGGTGGATTAACTATCTGGGACACTCTTTTGAGAAAGAGGCTTCTGGACTGATAATGCCAGAAAATGCTTATTAAAGAAAATGAGAAAAGTGGCAATTTGGGAGGAATTTGGTTTAATATGTGCAAGCTCTGGTTTTTTATGGATTGGGATGCACGAGGGATTGCGATTTAAGGTTTATAACAATCTCAGAGAGATGCTGTGGCTTCCCAGACTCCCAGGTTTTAAAACGCAAAGATTGGATTTATTTTTAATCTTTTCTAAACTGAAAACTGGGAGTGCAAGGAAGCTGGAAGGGCCCAGCATGAAAAGCAAACTGTAACCTAGAGGAACGAGGTGGGTTTTTACAGCAGCTGAAGAAGTGAAATTTAAATGCAAGTTTTGCTGTGAGGTGGGGTGAAAAACAACTTATTCTGTAAGGGTGAGGTGGGTGAAAAATGACTTAATTCAGGACCTGTGGGAGGGAGGGATAAGATGTGTCTGAATGGCAGCTGCTCATCTAAAGGGAAAAGGGATATACTGCAGGCAGAAGTGGTAAGTGCTGCCTGGTATTTCATGTTCTCTGTTAGAGCTCCTGCTTTTGACTTGCCAAGATAATGGTCTCCAAACCTTTGCCTTATGACTCCCCTCTAAGTTCTGGCAAAACCAATGCACCCATTTTGGTGAAGAGGAAGCCAAGAAACCCCATCCAAAACTGCAAAGCTTGGTGAGGCCCATCCTTAAAAGGGGCTGCAGTACCTGCAGGGTAGTTCTGCTTCATCACACCTGCCTTCTCCTCTTCCCAGGGACAGCCCCTGCACCAGCTGTGAACCTCCCAACTTCCTTCTGCTGTGCTTTGTGAAAACAACCCCCTGTTCAGGCCTCCCTGGGCTCCCTGCTGAGGCTGGGGCAGCCCCACTGCTCGGTGGGGACAGAGCTATAGGCTTGAGCCATCTGGTCTGGAAGGAGATTACTGGGTGGGGAGCCAGGAAATGTTGAGTTTAAGCCATGGGACTGCCCATGTCAGCCCGGGGGATCCTTCACTCTCTGTTAAGAGCAGTTACGTGGGTGTTGGGCAGTGTCACCACTCCCTTCTGTCTCTTTCTCCCACCCCACAACCCCCCCCCACCATAAATCAGAAAGCTGGCAGTTGGAAGGAGAACCCGAGCCCGAGTCTGGGTGTCCTCCTGGAGACGCTTTTCCCAGTGAACATTTGATGTGTCTGTGCCTGGCTGTGGCTTCTGTTTCTCTCCCAACACAGGAGCAGATTGTGTAGTTCCCCCCCTCCTTTGCAGGTCAGTGGCAGCGTGTTTGGCTGATCCAGCCTTGTAGTGTTCTGGTTCAGGGGAACAAATTCATTTCTTGTTTTATTGAAGTCTTAGCAAACAGTATTAAAGAACCCAGGAGACTCTGGGTTCAGAAATGCTGAACTGAAGTTCACTCCGTGCTGCTGGCTTGAATTATGTGTCCAGCAGGGCCAGGGCAGTGACTGTACCCCTGTGCTGGGCACTGCTGAGGCTCCATCTCAAATCCTAGGGTCAGTTCTGGGCCCCTCACAACAAGAAACATTTAGAATTTAGAGCATGTCCAGAGAAGGGAACAGAGCTGGGGAAGGGGCTGGAGCAGCAGGAGCAGCTGAGGGAGCTGGGGGGGCTCAACCTGGAAAAAAGGAGGCTCAGGTGGGACCTTCTGGCTCTGCAACTGCCTGACAGGAGGGGGAAGCCAGGTGGGGGTCGGGCTCTGCTCCCGGGGAACAAGCGGCAGGACAAGGGGAAACGGCCTCAAGTTGTGCCAAGGGATGTTTAGGTTGTATATTGGGGACAATTTCTTCATGGAAAGAATGGTCAGGCATTGGCACAGGCTGCCCATGGCAGTGGTGGAGTCACCACTCCTGCAAGTGTTCAAAAAACAAGCAGATGTGGCACTTTGCTGTATGGTTTAGCAGGCATGGTGGGCTTTGGTGAAGGTTGAACTTAGTGATCTTGGTGGTCTTTTCCAGCCTTAATGATTCCATGATTCCTAAGGGCATCCTCAGTTGGGCAGATGCTGAGTAAAGCCCTGAGAAGGACTCAAGTTGTTCATGGTTCAGGCCTCTGTTTTAGGACCCGGGAGACCAGTTGTTGTCCCCAGTTGCATCTGGAGCTTACGGAGTGATGTCAGTGCACGTGTGGCTGCTCTGTGGGCAGCCAGACTGGGCTCCTCCTGAGATGGTCACTTGTGTTTGCAGTTGTAGTTCCCTGTGTTTAGGGAATGCCTTTCCTCCTCCGCTCTCTCACTGGAGCAGGGCTGCTCCGAGACCCACAGCCCAAGAGCTGGGGGCTCTGCAAAGCTGGGAAGAGGGCTGACCCAGCTGGCTGAGGTTCAGCTCCGTGGTAATTTGTTGTCTTTCACCTGATGAGAGTCTGCTGTCAGACACATCCCAGAAACCACAACATCACATCCCAGAGGCCTTGACCACTCGTCTGTCCCAAGTGAATGCAGGACACCAAGAGTGAGCACAACACCGTGACCGTGGGCTCTGCTCTGCTGGATCCCAAACTGGCACTGCTCCCAGAGGGGTTTGTGGCTGCACTGGGTATGAATGTGTGCTGAGCCTCAGGGAAAACAGTGCCAGAAATCTGCAGGTCCTCAGCACCAGGGGGGCTAAGAGGGGTTGGGGAGAACCGGTTCCTTAAGAGCCTCAGTTCTGCCTGCTCAGCACCTTGGGAGCCTGAGTGCTCTTTTGGATTTTGCTCTTTGTTCTTTCACATCTTCCTTTGGGCACGTACCTGTGCAGAGTCTGGAGATCTGCTTCCCAAGTGAGTAAATAAATGGGCATTGCTGCACTTGATTAAGTAGAAGTAATAAATGCCTGGCTCAGCCTCCAAGTGCAAGTCCTCCAAGCTGGGCTGGAGAAGTGGCTGTCCTGCCCCAGCTTTGAGCAGGCTGCAGGTCTGTGCCAGAACCAGCCTGTCCTTCAGCTCGTGGCTGCCTGCACTGGAGGAGGCTGTCCTTGATCCTTGGTGGAATGCAACTGAGACATCCTTGTAGCCCAGCATGGCCACCAGGTTACCTCTTCCTGCCCTCTCTGTGTGTCTCACCTGTTTGAATTTCCTACTGAGAGCTCTAGAAGTGTTTTTTAAAATTTTTAAATTATTTTCTTAGGTACCTTATTTTGAACTGCTAGCTGAGTCACTAGCTGCCATGCTACAGCCAGGAGCCCAGGGAGAGGAGAAACGTTGAGTTACGATTTTTGGCAGCACACTCCACCTTTTGAGTTTGTTCTACTGTGGCTTGTTCTGTTCCATCTCTTCAGGTGCCTTCGTTAGAGCAGAGCAGGACCACCTGACCAGAAACACTTGAGTCACAGAGAGCAGAAGAGGCCTTAACAAGGCCAGTGAGAAAAGAACTCATTGGTGAAGCAATAATGTGAATTTCTTCTTAACCTCCACCCCCCACACCTTGTGTCAGTAGCTTTTGCCCTGGAGATCCTTCCTCAGTTTCACAGCACAGGGACATGTCTGTCCAGAGCTGCTATGGCTTTGGGGGACGTTTGTTCTCAGAGCCCCAGTGGAGGAGAGGACTGGAGGCTCAGGACCCCTCCTGGGTATCAGCCTCACCAGTCTGGGGGAGAAGGGAGGTGTTGGCCTGTCCAGGGAGGGGTCAGGTCCTCAAATCTAAGAATGGTTTGGGTTGGAAGGGACATTAAAGCTCCTTTTGTCCCACCCCCCTACCATGGGCAGGGACACCTTCCACTAGACCAGGTTGATCCAAGCCCCCTCCAACCTGGCCTTGGACACTTCCAGGGATGGAGGAGCCACAACTTCTCTGGGCAACCTGTGCCAGGGCCTCCCCACCCTCCCAGGGAAGAATTTCTTCCCAATCTTCCACTTAACCCTGCCCTGTGTCAGTGGGAAGCCATTCCCCTTGTCCTGTCCCTCCATCCCTTGTCCCCATTCCCTCTCCAGCTCTCCTGGAGCCCCTTTAGGCCCTGCAAGGGGCTCTCAGCTCTCCCTGGAGCCTTCTCTCCTCCAGGGGAACCCCCCCAGCTCTCCCAGCCTGGCTCCAGAGCAGAGGGGCTCCAGCCCTTGGAGCATCTCTGTGGCCTCCTCTGGACTCTCTCCAGCAGCTCCAGGTCCTCCTGCTGTTGGTGCCCCAGACCTGGAGGCAGCTCTGCAGGGGGGTCTCACCTGAGGGGGCAGAGGGGCAGAATCCACCCCCTCAACCTGCTGGTTGACGCAGCCCAGGATCCATCTGGGAAGGATTTGCAGTAGCTGGAATGGATTGAGCAGAGTTTGCTTCTAAAGAGCTGCTCCCTTGTGTGCAGGGTCTGGGTGGGCTGTGCAGTGGTGGGGGGTAGGCAGGGGACACGCTGATGGGAAGCAACAGAGTTGGGATAGTGAGTTTTGAACGAGGCCAAGAAATCTCTGATCACTTGGTGCAGGTCAAGCTCAGATGAGCCAGTCCTGCAGCCTGGAGAGCTTGGGTTTCTCTATGTTACATCCCCAAAAACTCGGGTTTATTTAGAAGTAGATCATAGAATCATGGGACCATTAAGGTTGGAAAAGACCTCCAAGATCACCAAGTCCAACATTTGGTCTCTCAAACAAAGATGTGTCATTGCTCTGCCGTTCCGAGCACGTTTTCTTAATTTTCAGTGGTACCTGGTCAACTTGAAAACCCTGTCTGAGTTGTGTAGAGAACGTGGCCTTTGAGGGCTGTATCACAAACCTACACTCTAGAAACAGGCCTGGAAATTCAACCTCCTGCCTTTGCCTGGATGTCTGTTTTTGAAACAGGTAGAAGTTACAGATGTCCCCCTCTCCTCTCCCACCCAGACCTCGTCCTCAGCACTGGGGGGCAAATCTCTCCTGCAGTGTTGTCAGCAGCACCTGTGGCAACCGGGAGGTGTTTGGTGAAGGACTTGGCTGCTCACATCAGGCTGAGTGCAAGGACTTTATCTCCTGTGACGCGTGTTGTGCATAACCCTGCACTGAAATCCCCTTTCAAGTCTCCAGTGCTTGAGCACCCTCAGAAAATCTCTGTCAGGTGACATTAGCCAGAGTGGAATTAAGTTTTAGAGGATTTAGCCGAGCAGCTTTGGCTACGGGGTAAATCAGGAAATACCCCACTCGTTAAAAATCCAGGTGCATCTTCAGGATGATGTGTGAGGGGTGGCCTGCAGGCAGAGCAGCTGGTTTCCCTTTGGAGATTGCTGTTGGTTGGGATGCTGGGATCCCATGGGTTTAAAGATGTGTTGACTGTGGTGACTTCTCTGTGTCCTAGTGTTGTGGTAGGTGGTTTCTGGGAAACTTCAGATAGCTTTCCTTACCTGCTGTGACTGTAGTAACGAGTTCAACATGTGTTTTAGAAGGTCAGAAAACGGAAAATTTGTGGAGGTGGATATCTTTCTTGAGTTGTGTTCTTCTATTCTCAGACTAAAATAGATTAGGATTATTCCTGCTGGTGAATGAGCAAGGGGTCAGCTCTCTTTGAGGTAGGATCTATAGGAAAACACTTTTAAATGGTGGAAGTGATGAGTAATCTGGCCCATCCCTCCTGGATCAGAGGTGCAGAAACCTCGGTGAGAGATAAAATTGTGGGGATGGTTTGTCACTCTCTCATACAGCCTGCAATCCAACGCTCTTTGAAGCTGCTGTGCTGCTCCTGCAAGCAGCTGCAATGATTCTGCCTTGCCAGTGCTCTCCTCAGACAGGCTGAGATCCTTTCTGGGATACCCAGAGAAAGAATATTGGAAAGGGAGCCAAGCTGATGTGCCAAGATATCCTCCTGCACTAGTTAAAGGGAGTTTGCCCTCTCAGTAACAATATCCTGTGCTCTTTATCAGTGTAAGTAATTTTGGGGTTGACTACAGTGAATATATCCTTTTTCCAGCCAGCAGTTCCCTGTCCTGTGCCTGGCTCCTGCCTTCCAGGTGGCCTCGCAGGGCCAGCGACTTCTAAGAGAGCTTGCCAAGGTCGGCTGGTGAAGAGCCTCCAGCAGCTCTAATCCCTGCCTGGTTGGGAGATGCTGAGGGCTGACCTTAAGCCCCAAGCATCCAAAGTCCTGAGCTGTGCCACACTGCAAACCCTGGGTATTGGGGGCAGAAAAACTGTTCTGACTCTGGCAGGCAGAGTGTAACCTCGGATTAGTCAGGTCGAGCTTCTCCCTCTTTATTAGTGGCACTGGGAGAGCAGCATAATGGAGGATGGAGGTGGGCATCCTTCCCTGCACAGAGGTAGGACACGTTACAGGTCCTGGATCCTGCTTCTCAGCAGGAGCCTCCAGGCAGGGAGATAGGGATGCTTGGAAAACGAAGGAGGGAAATTAGTTCCTTTGCTGTCTTGTGCTTCTGTGACCTGGGGTTGGGAAACAACTCTCTGGGACGTTGTGGCAGCTGGAAACTCCATCTGGATATGTGGAAAGAGTCCCAGGGGCTGCCTGGGGCTTATGTGCTATGTTCAGGTCCCCAGTGTTTTTGCAACATGACTAGAAAGGCAACAGGAGGTTCTGTGTCCTCTTGCTGCTGAACCTCAGCTCTGGGCAGCCAGGAGATGCTCCAGTGAGTGGAGTCAGTGGGTTGGAACCTTCTAGTAGGGAATGTGAAGCTTATCCTGCCCCTAAGTCAAGGTAAGGAGCAGCTGGATGTTGCTCTGGCTGTTCTGGATGATTGTGAGGAATGTAGCTTCAAAGTCCTTCGGCCTTTTGCAGCCTCGCTCTAAATTGGCGTCGTGGTTTTAGTGGCACCTCTGTGTCGTCACAGGGGCAGAGCTGGCTCTGTCCTGCAGAGGTGACGCTTCCTGCTGCCCTGTTTGCTGTCTCTAATCCCGACCAGGCTTTGTTGTGAATGCTGGTAGGCAGATTTGGACTTGCAGGTTGTAATAAGGAGAGAAGCCAGAGGCTGGGAAGAGGCACTGCCGGGTGCGTGACCTTGGGAGCCTCTCGCCTTCCTGCCCCCGCTGCCCACAGGGGACGTGCCGGGGAGCGTGTGGCGTTCCACTCCCCAATCCTCCTGTGACCGGAGCGTGGAAGGGAGCAGGAACACTGTGTTCAGATAAGGCTGCACCTTTCCCATGGAACAGATGTTTGCCCGAACATCCCACTGGATTGCATAATTACGGAGCCGAGAGCCGAGCGGCTGCAGCCTGTTCCGCTGCCGGGTGGCAGCTATTGTGTGCTGCTCCTGATGGGATTTTTGTTGGGCTTTCTGTCACTGTGTCACACGCTTTGGGCTCAGCACTCCGAAATTGTCCCTTCTTCCTACAGGCAGCTGATCTGAAACAAGAAAACAAATCAGTTCCTTTTAAATTTCATTTCCCTGCTCTTGTCCTGCTCGTTCCTCGCCGTAATTGGACTTGGGCGCAGTAAGCGCTTTTCCCGGGAGTTGTCAAGGAAACGCTCCAGCATGGTGATGGCCTGGCTCAGCTCCCCGAGGAGAGCTGGACCCGGGGTGCTGCACCCCAGATGCAGCAACGTGGGCAGCTGAGGATGAGGAAGGGATGTGTTAACCCCCCCACCAGCATCTTCATCTTCTGCCCTGAGCTGGGATAAATGGATTTATTTCTGAGGCAGAAAGAGTTTCTGCGTAAACCCAAAAATAAACAAGGCTGGTAGGTGCCTTTACTGCAGCATCATCCCTTTGTGGCAGTCCCTGGCAGTGCTGATGCTCCATAAGCTGGAAGTTTGCTTTGATTGGCGAGTTGGGCTGTAGAATTCAGGATCAGTGGCTGATCCCTGGGGAGTCCTGCCAGGGGAGTCTTGGGGTCAGAAACTTGAGGAGGTGGCTGGGGCAGGACTGGGGAGTCAGAAACCTGAGGAGGTGGGGAGTCAGAAACCTGAGGGGGTGGCTGGGGCGGGACTGGGGCTCCCACCTGCCTGCCTGTCTCCAGTTAATGGAAGAGCTTGTCCTTGCCCAGGGTGGAAAGGAGGGATCAGTGGTGGCACTGCTGTCAGCAGGTACCACAGCAGTGCCCCAGAGCCCTGGCCTGCCCAGCTGGCATGTTAAACTCCTTCCCTTAATTTGTATAAGCCATTTGTACGAGCCATTTATTTGAACAAGCCTTGCCACCCCTGTCACCAAAGTTTCTGCTCAGATAAACAAAGACAAAGGCCATGGGAAGAGTGCAGCACATGGGGCTGGGGCAGCAGATCCTGGTGTGCCAATGTCATCTTCCCTCCCCAGAGCGAAGGTGGCTCCTGCGTGCTTGGAACAAGGCAGGGAGCCAGTGTGGGCGGCGGGCAGGGGACAGGGAGGAGAGCAGGGCAGCCAAGGTGGGATTAAATGGGATTACTCACCTCTGGCTGCTCCTGGTAGCCCAGTTTGGATGCTTCCCAGTGCTGCCAGCATTTCTGTCTGCAAATAGCTGCTGGACTTTTGATGGTGGCTAAAGTGTCCTGAGGAATGTGGAGCTACCTGTGCTGCAGATGCATCAGAGCTGGGTCTCTCCTCCCTTGCCCACAGAGATGGAAGCAGCCTTGCCTGAGCACAGGGGTGGACAGGATGAACCAGGCTGGAGAGAGACTGGGCTGGGTTCAATCAGCACCAGTTTGATGTGGATGATCCCAAAAATCAGTCAGCCAGTGCTCCAGGGAAAAACGGATACATTTAGGTGGCAAAGCTATATGTGGGTTCTGTATAACAAAAAGAATTTATCTCAGATTGCTTTATTTCTGTATTATTTCTCCAAGCTCTCTGCATGGCAGGAGCAGCGATCCATGCCCAGGGTGCAGAGGAGCTGCAGCTCTTTCTGCCAAGAGATGCCACATTTAAGGGGGCAAAACCCCTGAATTTTTATTTAGTGTTGTGCCTTCCTTGACATTTCTCATCTGAATCAAATTGCGTTGGTTTATGGGAAGAAGATGTGTTAAATGATCAGCAGGAGGTGATCCTGTCTGCCTGGGAAGGGCAGGTTGTTCTCAGCTGCCTTCTCCAGGGGGTTGCTGAGAGTCCAACTCCTGCTTCCTGTGGTGTCTCCTCCCCTTCCAGGACTGCCCTGTGCTGCCGACTCTGTGTGCTGGGAGCTGGAGCCACACGTGTGGAGTATGAGAAGAAATTCAGAGCTGCTTTTGCCTCTCCCTTTGGACACAGCCTGATGCTCGTGCCAGCCCCTCAGGGAGCTGGACTGGCTACTGTGCTGGCTCCAGGGCTGCTTCCCAACTCTAGTGTTTCTGGCTCACAAGGGAGCTGGAGAGGGACTTTGGGACAAGGGTATGTAAGTGATAGGACAAGGGGAATGGCTTCCCACTGCCAGAGGGCAGGGTTAGGTGGGAGATTGGGAAGGAATTGTTCCCTAGGAGAGTGGTGAGGCCTTGGCACAGGTTGCCCAGAGCAGCTGTGGCTGCCCCATCCCTGGGAGTGTCCAAGGCTGGGTTGGACAGGGCTTGAAGGAACCTGGTCTAGTGGAAGGTGTCACTGCCCACGGCAGGGACAAGATGAGCTTTAACCCAACCCAACCCATTCTATGATTTGCTGAATTGCCTTCCCCCACTCCCCCTTGCTTTTAATTTGTCCCTATTAGCAATCCCTTACAGGCAGTATCAGCTGCCTCTTTTGATGGATGCATTTCATTTCCAGCCTTTCTCTCTGTATTTCAACTGCAACTCATGTGTGGAGCCTTTAACTTCCACAGCTCCTGTCTTGGCAGTCTTGGGTTTGATTTTGCCCGTAAGGCATTACCTGGGCAGGTCTGTGTTTGAGGGGTCTGATGGAACAGTGAATTGCAGTGTCCTGGTCACAGCCTCCACCTCTCCTTGTCGTCCAGGTGGGTCGCTCAGGTGTGTCACATTGTCTTGTTCTCAATGGAGAAAGTCTAAAGTGAGATACAGATCTCCTTCGGGGAGTGTGTGACATGTCAGGATTCCATGGAATCCCAGAATGTTTGGGGTTGGAAGGGACCTTAAAGCTCATCCAGTTCCATCCCCTGCCATGGGCAGGGACACCTTCCACTAGTTCAGGCTGGGAACAAGTGGCAAACTGCAGGTCTCTGGTGTGCTGGATTTCTGGGGGACTCCTGCTGGTGCAGCCTCCTGCTGAGGAGCTTATGTGGCATTTATATTCTCACATATTTTTAGTTGCAGTCACGTTGTATATCCTCATAAACACTTTAATAAAGTGAAGCTTTATTAAAGATGCTGCAGCAGTTTTGACCTTAGAAAGGAGTCCAGATAAACCTACTGGTTATTCAGATTTGTTTTGACTTCTCTAGGCCATCGTAAAGTATCAAATAGTTACCATTTATAAATGTGTGTGTGTATACACCTGTCTTATAAAGAAAACTGCTTTATTAGATCTTATGGGCACTGCCCAGGCTCCCCAGGGCAGTGGGCACGGCCCCGAGGCTACCAGAGCTCCAGGAGTGTTTGGACAACGCTCTGAGGGACAGGGTGGGATTGTTGGGGTGTCTGTGCAGGGCCAGGAGTTGGACACCGTGATCCTTGTGGGTCCTTTCCAACTCAGGATATTCCAGGATTCTGTGAACTTAAACGAGGCTTATCCTGGATTTTTGTAAACTGTCTAAGAAATTCCTTTCCAGTAGACAGAAACCTCTTATGACTCTTTTGATAACGAAGGGCTTTGGCAAGTCAACCTGCCTTAGCTGGTTTTGAAGGAAGTGGAAGGGACACCTTCCACTAGCCCAGGTTGCTCCAAGCCCTGTCCAGCCTGGCCTTGGACACTTCCAGTGATGGGACAGCCACAGCTGCTCTGAGAAACCTTTGCCAGGGCCTCACTACCCTCATGCTCTGGGGGTTTTGCTCCTCTGACTGGTAGAGCTGAAACTCGAGAGCCCTTTCCTGTGTCAGACACGGTGCAGAGGTTTTCCTGCCTGTCCTGCAGGGCGTCAGTGCCGTGGTGGGGATGGCCTGTGAAGAGAGAAATATGGAAAAAAACCAGAAGTTAAATCCGAGATGGGAATTGCTGAATCCAAAACTGAAGCATTCCTTTCAGAGGCTCTCTAGGAGCCCGGGGGTTGGGACAGGGTCACTCGAAGCCGTGCACAGATGAGAACAGAACTGAAGGCAGCCGGTCAAGCGTGCTCGAAGCGCTCGGCAGAGCCCAGGCACGGGCTGCAGGCAGGGCACAAAGTTGGGGGTTCATCCCAGGGTTCCCCCTCCGGAGCTGCTCATCCATCACATTTCTGAGCACACCCCGGCTAAGCCGCACCAAATCGGATAAGAATCATTTCAATTATCTCGTTAAGTGTCAAAACTTCCCGCAGCAGCTCCCGCAAACCCCGGCGCCGTCTCGTGGCTCTGTAACCCCCGGAGCTGGAGTTAAATCAGGTTCTGCCAGGCCATCTGTCAGCTTGTTTGAGCCGAGCACGGCCGTGTGCCACGCACGGAGGAGCCAGTGGAAGATTTTTACATTTTCTGCCTAGATAAGTTGATTTCATAGAGCTGATTTTTTTTATTTTTGGTGTGGGCTGGGGGAGGTTTTGCTGGGGGTGCTCTTGCCCACCTCAGCCCATCATTTCTCCTGGAGATCTGTGGTTCTTCACCTCTGGTACCTTTTCTTCATGTGGACGGTTGGTGTTGATTCCACATTTGGTACGTGTACAGCAGCAGACACTTAAAAGCTGGGAATGAAAGCAGCTTGTGGTAATTATCACAAAATTAAAGATAATCTCCTGCTCTGGAATTGTGACAAAGTGCAGAAACGAGATTAGTGCGGTGGGAGAGCAGTGGCAGCCATGGCAGGAGAGCACATTCTCCTGGCCTGGGGCTCTTGGCCACAGTGTGTTCCCAGCGATTTCCAGGGTTCAATCTGGAGCAGCATTTCCCCTTTTAGATTCCCCAGTGGTCTGGAGCTGCTGCTCCAGCTCCTGTCCTGAAAGTTCATTAGCTAAATGCTCACTTAGTGCCTTATTTCCTGCTCTCCAGGCCACTGCGAGGCGTTTTGTTCAAAAATCACAGAATTGTGTTGGCTTAGGCCAAAGAACTAATTTTTCATCATAGTTGGAGCTCACAGTGGTCCTGAACCACGTGCTGGCGCGGTCCTGGAGAGCTGGAGGAGTGACAGGGTCACGTCACTCGTGGTGTGTCACCCACCCGTGTCAGTGACACCCCGTTGGCTGAGGGGACCCGGCCCAGGTGGGTGACAGGGGGGAGCTGCTCTGCCCCCTCGGGATCCTGCTCCACTCACTGCCCTCCTCCTGCCTGAGCTGGGACTGTGCAGCGCAGGGAGTGGGATTGCAGAGCTTCGCTGCAGTCCTGCCATTCTGTTCCTGATGCAGAACTTGGGCACTGGGGGCACAGTTTAAAACAGAACAGTGTCACTGGGTTTGTTGTTTATTCGCTTCCCGGCGTCTGAAATATTTCCCAAAATGTAACTGAGTCACACCCTTCCCTGGTGGTGTTGTCATCTGCAGAACATCGTGCTCCCATTATCATCCAATCCCAGAATGGTTCGGGTTGGAAGGGACCTTAAAGCCCATCCAGTCCCAGTCTCTGCCATGGGCAGGGACACCTTCCACTAGCCCAGGTTGCTCCAAGCCCTGTCCAGCCTGGCCTTGGACACTTCCAGGGATGGGGCAGCCACAGCTGCTCTGGGCAACCTGTGCCAGGGCCTCTCCACCCTCCCAGGGAAGAATTCCTTCCCAATGTCCCATCTAACACTGCCCTTTGGCAGTGGGAAGCCATTCCCCCTTGTCCTGTCACTGCAGGCCCTCTCCAGCTGTCTTGGAGCCCCTTCAGGTACTGAAGTTATGCCCAACTTCTTGCTCAGGCTCCTTCTGAAACAAACCCTGAAGCAGCATCACTGCTTGTCTTTGCTGGGGCTGAGCAGGTACCCTAGGTACACCATTGTCAAAATGGGGAGGGGATGCTGAAGCAGCAGAAATTTGTCTGGATCCTCTGGGGCTTTTCCTACTCTCCAGCCAGGAGGGCAGGAGGACATCCACTCCCCCTGGAGAAAGACCTCCCCCCAGTTTGAGTGTAGATACCCCTCTTGAGTAGAAGACTCAAAGCTCCACTCAGTGGTCTCTTGTGAAATTAAGCCACTTCTTAAGAAAGGGAGATGTCCTCATGTCAGAGGGTTTGGGCCTGTGTTTCCAGCTCTGATTATATATCTGAGAGCTTGAGGCAAAACCCTAATTTTCACCGTTGGCTGTCATGCAGCAGCGGTGGCTTCTCCCAAGGCAGCAGTAAAGATAAATGATGCGTTCATTTGTGTGATATATTTGGACACTGGATTCTATAAATAGATTCAATTATCAATATAGTTTGTCAAGTGCCTACTGAGTGGCTGGAAAGCAGCTTCAGGAGTGTCTCTCTGGGCTTGTGCTCTGACTCTCCAGCACAGTGTGGACCCTTTGCTTAATGGGGCAGCAGGGCTTTGTGAGAACTCTCTGCTGAAGCCTCTAGGAAATGCTTTTGCTAGGAAAAAATGTGCATTTTTGTGCTTCTGAATGTGAAATTGTTTGGGTGACTCCTGTACCTTCAGATTCTTGCACTAGTGAAGCTGAAAACCAAGCAAAGCCAGATGCTCTAAAGGCTTGAAAAGACATTGGGCCATTTTCTTGGAGCTTTGGTGGTTGGGTTGTTGTTTTTTTTTTCCTGATGTCCCTACTTTTCCTGATCCTCTTCCCTTCTCTCTGCAGGTCTGGCCCCAAAGAAGACAGCCATAACTGAGGTGAGCTTTGTAAAGCTGAGCTTGACAGTTCTGTGTGGAGAAATGAGAACACAGAGCTCTAGAAAACACTTCTGCCTGCTTTTTTTTTTTGTTTGGTTGGTTTGTTTGTTTGTTTGTTAGCAAAACTAGATTTTGTAATACATATGAGATGACTGGAAATTTGATATCTGTTATTTGGGAGAAATAAAATCAGTGGCAGGTCTTCAGGGTCCCTGTGTTGGCATCACCACAGGCACAGGGGGGAGGTGGAGGTGTTGTGCCCATCATGTGGCCAGTTTTAGCTGTGTGATCCCCAATGCCTGTACATCAGTGGCTCAGGGCACCCAGGACCTGGAGGTGGTAACAGGAGAATCTGTGTGTTGGGGCATCTCAGGGGCTCTGTGTTGGGTCTCACCCACTCCTGGGAGCGAGTCAGGGAGGCTGTGATTTGTTAAGCACTAAAACAGGAGAACATCTCCTGGGACTGATCTTCTCTCAGATATTCCAGGTCACAGGTTCTGAGTCACTGTTACCTTCTGGAGCAAAACTCCCCACAGTTGGCAGCAGGGAATCTGGTAGGAGGCTCTGTGCCTGAAAGCTGTTCCCTGAAGCCCACACTCTCAGTTTAGAGCATCATGTTCAAATGATTTTCATTTGATCAAATTTTCTGACATCCCCCTTCCCATTCCTCACCTGGGATGATGAGCATTTGTACACAAGAATAGCAAAGTCTTCCCATAAAAATTGCCAGGAATGCGACAGTTGATTCTTTTCTATCTCCCCAGAAATGTGTGTAGTAGGAAGCTCAGCTTCTGTGGAAGTTGGTTGTTTGGTTCAGTGCACCAACAGCCCCACTTTTCCTTGCCCTGGAAACAGCCACAGGCAGAGCAAGAGGCTGGAAGGGGCTTTTGTCACTGCAGTTTTAGGATGGCTGTGTCTGTTCATCTGAGGAGGATGATGAGCCATTGGTGAGGCAGGATGGCACAGCTGGAGCTTGTGTGGAGTAGGATCCAGCACGCTGGGTGGAGGCTGAAGGAGAGGATAAGCTGATCCCAGCTGCTGGGAGAAGGAGTGCTCAGGAGCAATGTGCTAATAAGACAGGGTAGGAAATGGGATTTTTGAAGGAGAACTCAGACTGCCCCTTAGTACAAGAAGGACGAGCAGTTTGACCAGAAATAGCTGCAAGCTCTTGATTAAAAGCTAAAGCACAAAGAACTTCTTAGTCTGAGCAAAATTATCCGTTGTCTGCTGGGGCCATTGGTTCAGAGCTGGGTCTGTGCAGCACTGGAAATGGACAGGGATAGAACAGGGTCACTTGGGAAGTGACCTTGGATCTCTCTGTGTGCTGCTCAAAGGAAGATCCAAAGCTGTCCTGCAATGTAGCAAACCCCAAAATGGTGCTGGTGGCTCACCAGCAGTTCTGGCTGCCTGCTGGGCTCTGGGATCCACTGGGATCAACTTGCAGAGAGCCTGGGAGTGGGTGAAACATTGCCCGGTGATGGAGTAGAGGGTCCCTACACCCAGGGCTGCAAAAGGAGCTGCACAGAACTTCCCAAAACATGGTTACATTGGGTTGTTAAAGGGAGCACCACGATCTGCTCCGTCCTGAGTCAGTAAAGAAAGACCTGGCAAACTCAGGCAGGAGAGGAGAAGGGGACAGGAGCAGGTTTGTTGTCACCCTGAAGTGCTGGCAGCCTATAGCATTTCTGTGAACTCTTTGCAAAACCTGTGGAAGAGCCATTCCTGGGGTTCATCCCATGTGGACTCGGCCTTGGAATTACAAACTGATGAGGTCTTGCTGACTGGATTATCTCAGTGGGAGCAGGGCTGGGCTGGGCTGTCCTCATCAGCTGCCTCTGATCTCTCCAGTGAAGCGTGAGGTGTCGGTGTGACACCTGAGGGCGTGGAGTTCTTAAGCACAAACCTCTCGGGCTGTTTGATTTAATACATCACTTGTAAATCAATGGGAAACCACAGTCAAGCACCAGGGGATGTTGGCAGCTGGATCTTTTCCAAGCTCTTCACTGAGGGCTCTGCCCAGGGAGCAGTGGGGGTGTGTCAGGTGGAGTGTTGCTATTCAGACTCTCGAGGGGTGGAAGGATAATTCAAACAGCCTTGTGTGAAGTTTGCAGGTGCCAGTTGCACCTGTTGGCACTCTGCAGGGTTTTTTCCCAGCAGTGGAGTGATCCCTGTGTGCAGTACAGCTGTTGGGAGCGTGGCTGTGGCTGTGCCTGTGCTGCTCTGGGTGTGCTTGGTGGCCAGCTCAGCCCCTGCCCTGATCCTCACCCACGTGCTCTCCTTGCAGGGACCGTCAGTGCCAGGACAGCCTGGCCAAGGAAAGAAGATTGGCCACCGAAGCGTGGATGCTTCTGGGGAAACCACCTACAAAAAGGTTTGGGTTTGGGGAGTGGGGGGGCAGCCAAGTGTGGGTGACAGACTGAGAGAAGTTGGGGCCCAATAGTTACCAATCTGATTGACATTTTACGCAGCAACCCTGGACAGCAGAATCATGCAAACGGCAAACCTGGAGCCCTCTCTTCAGCAGCTGGATGAACTTGGTTAGCAGTGTGTAGTGCCCGAGACAACCCCACAGAAGTCACAGACATGACTGTGTTGTAAATACAGGGGATGTTATTGCCATAATCTCCTGTGAAATGCTCACTGACTGCTCTTTTCCTTTTGCCAGACCACGTCATCCACTCTGAAGGGGGCCATCCAGCTGGGGATTGGATATACTGTGGGCAATCTGAGCTCCAAGCCAGAGAGAGATGTCCTGATGCAGGACTTCTATGTGGTGGAGAGCATTTTTTTCCCAAGGTAAAGGAGAAGGGAAAAAGAAAAAAACAGATGAGTTATTTCTTTTTCTCACTGATTTTTCAAGAGAGCTTCCATCTGTCTTTAGATCAGAGTTGGATGCTCTGAATGTTTTAAATCTGCACCATGACATACAAACAGAACAGTGGGAAGTGTTGGATTCTGCAGTGCACTGGCTTGTAGGGAAGCACAGGGAAGCAGTACTGGGTGCTCGAGTTTGTTACCCTTCCTACGTGCTCATCTTTCTACCTGTGCATCTAGAATTTCTTTCATGAAATTATAAAATGTTTGAGATGCAAGAAACTCCTTCTGGGAGCCCTTTAACTGTGAATAAACAAAGCTTATAAAAGCTATATTCTCTATGTAAATATATTCTCCTTGGCAAGTGGCTGTTCCTTCACTCTCTGGAAATAGATTTTGGCAGATAACATAAAACCTGTTTTCCTGTTGTCCTGCCACAGACGCGAGGTGGTTGTTGTTCCAGAGATGTCTTTTTGCAAGGCTCAGTTCACCTTAAATACACCAGGCAGTCTTGGTGTGACTGTAGGTGTCTGGTGAGTGGTAACAGAGGCCCTGTGTGTGTTCTGTGCAGCGAGGGCAGTAACCTCACCCCGGCTCACCACTACGCCGACTTCAGGTTCAAGACCTACGCCCCAGTGGCTTTCCGGTACTTCCGAGAGCTCTTTGGGATTCGTCCAGATGATTATTTGGTATGGATGTATTTTTTGGTTTCTCTGTCTTTCCTCATTTATCTACCTTTACCATGAGGGTGGGGAGGCCCTGGCACAGGTTGCCCAGACAAGCTGTGGCTGCCCCATCCCTTGAAGTGTCCAAGGACAGGTTGGATGGGGTTGGAGCAACCTGGGCTAGTGGAAGGTGTCCCTGTCTGTGGCAGGGGGGTGGGACTGGGTGGGCTTTAAGGTCCCTCCCAACCCAACCCATTGCCTGATTCTCAGTCTGGGTTTGCTGAGTGGCAGCTGCTGGAGGGAAGCAGTGACCTGCACACAGTGTGAGCTGTGTAAACCCTGCAATGGGCTTCCCTCTCTGGTCCTTGTGGTAACAATAACTCACTGTGTTTACAAGCCAAAGGAGTTGTGTTCTGCTGGGTGCGACCCTGTAATGTCCCCTGGGGCTCTGAGGACAAAGATGGGAATTTTTCCTTGTGTACTCACTTGAGAGCTATGTGAATGTAGTTATTTTAATCATCTTACAAAGACGGAATAAAACACAGCTTGGTCTTGTGCTCTGAAAGCTCCTCAGAGCTGGAAAGGCTGGTTTTCAAATACCTTGGAGTACAAGCTTGGAGTGCACTGGGGTTGAATTTGGGCCCTTGCCTACATGTGACGTCCTGTTCTGTGTGAACTGGGGAAGGAAACACATCCATGAGTGCACACCCTCCCCTTTTGGAACAGCCCTTTTTGTCTGACTTCACCTGTAGACAGGGGTGGTTGTAGCTGAACACCTGCCAGTGAAACAAACCTGTGCCAGTGCCTTCTGTGAGGGTAGTGGTGATTCCCACCTGTGCCAGCCAAGTTCAGAACTTGGGAGGGCAAGGAGCCTGCCTTGCCTCAGTTGCAAAGGTCACAGCTCTGATTTGTTGTTTCTGCTTCCCCTGATTGTCTCTTGCCTGCCACAGCGGCAAATGCCTTTAATTATGCATGAGATGATTAACTTGATCAAGTCTTGGATCGTTAGTCTGTGCAGGGCTGAAAGCTGTTTTCAGTACATAATGATGAACATTTAATTTATTGCTCTGATCACCTCCTTTCTCCCCCCACCTCCCTCTCCCCACCTCACCTCTGGCTGGGCAGCTCTGTGATGCTGCCCTGAACCCCCCCGACCCCCACAGATACCTGGGTGGGCACTGAGCTGCAAAGTCCATCTGCTTGTGCCTTCTCTTTTTTTTTTCCCCTGCTCCTGGGCATGTCCTCGTTTGAGGACCTGCTGTTTGCATCCTGATGGCTAGAAATGTCCTCCCAGCTCAGCTCCCTTGCACAGAGCTGATCCCCCTTGGCTGCACACCTCGGCTAAGACTTTTCACATGTTTCCAGCACACGAGGGGGTGAGGTGTGACTGTAAAAATCCTCTGGAGCAGGGGAGCACACGGCCAGGGGAGGCTGCTGAGAACAGCCAGTGCGTGGTGTTCCCTCCAGCACAGTGAGATGTGGTTCCCTGAGCAGATTGTCTGGTCTCCTAAAATCCCGTGTCCGTCTGCACGTGCGGTGATGTGCTGGAAGAGCCTGAATGTGATACGTGCACACAGGCACAATGGGAGCAGATAAGATGTCATTATGAAGGCTGGATGTTCCTGAAAGCACATGATTAGCTGGATTCTGAGCAGTTGGGATGCTCTGAACTGTAATCTTGGTCTCTAATTGTAAATTGTCCATCAGCTTGGCTGCTCAGACCTAACCTGTAATGAAAATAGTTCTCACTTGAGCTTTGCTACCCCTTGATCTCCCAGGGAGACAACATGCAGGGGAAGGCCCTTGAGGGTGTAGAACTCAATCTGCAATAAGGAGAGGATGAAACTTCACCTTTTTTTGTTTTCCTCCCCAGTATTCGTTGTGTAACGAGCCTCTGATCGAGCTGTCCAACCCCGGGGCCAGCGGCTCCCTCTTCTACGTCACCAGCGACGATGAATTCATCATAAAAACTGTGATGCACAAGGAAGCTGAATTCCTACAGAAGCTCCTTCCTGGCTACTACATGGTGTGTATCAGCCAGCACCTCTGACCTGGCTTGGGTTTGTCCTGGCAGCTTTTCTGTCCAGAGCATCTCACAGGGCATGTCCTTCCCCTGAGTGTCTTGTGGCCTGTCCCCATGGCAGGGACAGTGGTAACAGCATGTCATAAAGCCAGTCCCAGAAGCACAAATTCTGCTGATTATTTGTAAATGTGAGGCAGATAATTGTGGCATGGCTTGAAGGCATGTTCTGGCCTCAAAATGGCTTCCCAGATGTGTGTTTCTGGGTGTCCTTTTCCCAGCACTGGTTTGTTCGTCTTCACTTGGCACCATGTATCTGTCCCAGCCTGGATTTGGGGATGGCTGTTGAATCATAGAACTGCTAAGGTTGGAAAAGATCTTTAGGATCATCAAGTCCAACCATCAGTCCAGCACCACCACCATGTTCACCACTAAACCATGTCCCCAAGTGCCACATTCACACGTTTTTGAACCCTTCCAGGGATGGTGACTCCGCCACCAAGCCTGTTCCAATACTTGACAACCCTTTCTGTGAAGAAATTTCCCCTAACATCCAACCTAAACCTTCCCTGGCACAACTTGAAGCTGTTTCCTCTTGTCCTGTCCCTCGTTCCCTGGGAGCAGAGCCCGACCCCCACCTGGCTCCACCCTCCTCTCAGGGAGTTAGAGAAAGTGAGAAAGTCCCCCCTGAACCTCTTTTCTCCAGGAAATAACCACCCTGATTTTGTGGGGAAACCACTGCTGGCCCTGGATCTCCCCCATTCCTTCTGTTTGGCAGTTACTCTGAAGGCAGCTGCTGGTTGTCCTGGCTCCCACTGGCTGCAGTTCCAAGCTGAAGGGCCCCATAGTACAGCCAGCATTGCACATCAGTCCTGCAGAGAGCTGCTGCCTACACCTCAGGGCTGGCAAAGCAAGATACTGAGACCCAGAGACTTGCATTGGGTGAAAGTAAATTGGACCCAAACCCTCTGTTTTGGTGTAGAAATCAGAAGCTGTCTACCTGCATAACTGTGCTGGAGGCTCCAGCTTTGTGAATGAGGGCTCTGAAGTTCAGTTAGAACCACCTAAGGATTTGTTTGTTGTGGAGATGTCGAGGGGAAGGTGATGGGAAGCAATGCTGCTGCTCCATCTGTGTGCCTGGTGCCGTGGGTTGATGTGATCCTACACTGGCTTTGTGAGAATCCTTTTCTCACTCAGTATTTACTGAGGAAAATTTACCCAAGGGAGAGAGGTTATGGGGTGTCTGTGTCTAAAAGACAACCAGGCCAGGAAGAAATTCCTCCCTGTGAGGGTGGGGAGGCCCTGGCACAGGTTGCCCAGAGCAGCTGTGGCTGCCCCATCACTGGAAGTGTCCAAGGCCAGGTTGGATGGGGCTTGGATCAACCTGGGCTAGTGGAAGGTGTCCCTGCCCATGGCAGGGGTTGGGACTGGATGGGCTTTAAGGTACCTCCCAACCCAAACCAATCTGGGATTCTGTGAATCAGGCACTTGCTTTTGCAGGTGACACTCACATTCCTGGGGCTTTAACTGGCAGTGGAGTTGCACTGTTAATTCTGCAGTCACCCTGGCAGACAGTCAGTGAATTAAACTGAACTTACCTGTCTGATGCAGAGTTCTGAGCTACCTGTTGTAGAATTACACTGTCTGTGGGTTCTGTGGTGCTACCCCTGATTGCTGTGCTGTTCCTGGGGAACCATCCACATCAAAGGAATCAGGGAAAGGAAGCAGAGTGCTTTCATCCTGAGTTACTTTAAAGCTGTTTGCATTTGGTTTACCTGCCTCTGTTGCTTTTGGCCCTCTCAAAGAGGGCTCACTGATGTGCCCAGGTAGGTGAGATGACAAGAGAATGAAATGTTAATGCAGTCACGCTTTTGCCATCTGTCAGAACCTGTCAGGTCTGTCCTTCCTGCTGTAGTGTGCAGAGATGTTCTGTTTCCTTCCCAAACGTGCCCAAAGCTGAACAAGCAAATCCTGCCTGTCATGTCATTCCTAATCATACTGCTGCCTAAAAAAGGATGCTAGCAAAGCAGGATATCCGTGCTCTCTGGCTGACTGCTTTATAAAGCAACTCTGCAACAGGAGGAGAACATTTATGTTGTTTTGCTTAAAAAAATAATCCTGTCCCTGGTTTATTCTGGGCCAGAGAACGGCTCTTGATTCTGACACTCGTGAAGAGATCAAGAGAGCTGTTATTTTTAAACCTGAAGCTCCCACTTATTGTGTTTATTTCTCTCCCGGTTTGGTTTCCCTTTTTTAGCTGGTGTTCTTGGGGAAAGCAGGGAATTTCCGGACTTGGTGATTTGCCCAGAGAGTGCTGAGCATCTCAGTCCCTGTATTTTCAGGCCCTAAAGCCACTTGAAATGCAGGAGTTTGTCAAATGTGTACACTGAGCCCCTGTAAAGTTCAGAAAATCTCTAGGCAAAGAGCCCCAAGTCCAGCTGTTCCCAGACCCGTCGACGTGCTTTGTGGTGAACAGAGCAGGAATTTTCTGCCCAAATGACCTTCCTCTGCGCTTTTTTCCACCCCTGCTGCAGAATCTGAACCAGAACCCCCGGACTCTGCTGCCCAAGTTTTACGGACTGTACTGTGTTCAGTCCGGGGGCAAGAACATCCGCGTGGTCGTGATGAACAACATCCTGCCTCGAGTGGTGAAGATGCACCTGAAATTCGACCTCAAAGGCTCGACCTACAAACGCCGGGCATCCAAGAAGGAAAAAGAAAAGTCCAGCCCTACGTACAAGGATCTGGACTTCATCCAGGACATGCCCGAGGGCCTGATGTTGGATGCAGACACCTTCAGTGCTTTGGTGAAGACGTTGCAGCGAGACTGTCTGGTAAGGAAGGGGCAGCTTGGGGAGCAGGGTAAGGGAGCCCTGTGGCTCTCAAGCATGAGGAAGAGCAGTGATTGAGAGCCTTGCTCATCTGCTAACCCCAGAGCAGGATCAATCCCTTCTCCTGCCCTTCTCCCTGAAAACCAAGCCATGGAGTTGGATCTCATGGCAGCCTCTGTGGGCCAAGGCTGTGTTCCCTTGCCTGGTGCACCACACTTTGGCAGCCTGCTCCACTTGTAGCTGCTCTGCTGGAACTAAATACTTTTTCCCAATCAGTGTGCAGCAGATACAAATGTTGTTTGCAAGTCTTCAGCCCTTTGGGGTAATTGTGGGATGGCCAAACTCTGTGCAGTCAAGCCCAGAGGTGACTGTTGGCTCAGAAACTTTCAGGCTCTGGCAAAGGAGTTGGTGGTGGGAATGTGGACGGGCTGTTCCATGCTTTGGGATCTGTGCTGTATTTGAACTGCTGGTTTGATACAGTTTATTCTTTGTTCTTAAACTCAACACTAACCCATAGGTATTGGAAAGTTTTAAAATCATGGACTACAGCCTCCTGCTTGGGGTTCATAACATAGACCAGCAGGAGCGGGAGCAGCTGGCCGAGGGAGCCCACAGCACGTCGGATGAGAAGCGGCCCGTGGGGCAGAAGGCCCTGTACTCCACAGCCATGGAGTCCATCCAGGGAGGGGCTGCCCGGGGGGAGGCCATAGACACCGACGACACGTAGGTGACACCTCGGCTCGCTCCTGCTGCTGGGAGGGGAGGAGGGGCAGGCTGGGGTGGGAAATCCCTCATGAGGCCCACAGGAGCTGTTCCAAGGAGCAGCTCTCCTGGGGTTATGGTAGTGCTGCCGATGGGAAAGGGGGAAGCTGGGCTGGGAGATAGTTCTGTAAGGTTCTGGCTTCACAGCAGTTTCTCTGCCTAGGCCAGGCTGTAGGTTCTCAGCTTGTGTAACAGCCTCTAAACGTCCACCTGTGATTTGGGAGGAAACACAAGCTCAGTTCTAGCTCAGGGCCCAAATACTGGAGCCGAAGTAGGGATCAGCCTGTCCCCAGGAGCTTGGAGTTTGTTCTCCATCACTGCCATCTTTGGAATCCCAGGCAGTTCCCTGAGGCCATCCCAGTGGGGTCAGCAGACAGCAATGTAGCCAAGTGCTGCAGTCACTGCTGGAGCTGGGGGGATTGCCCCAAACCTGTCCTGTGCTGTGCCCCATCTGGGGCTCTGTGCCTGTATCCCTGACTCGGTGCTGTATTCCTGGCTCTATGCCTGTATCCCAGGCTCTGTGCCTGTATTCCTGGCTCTCTGCCTGTATCCCAGGCTCTGTGGACCAGGCTTGCTAAGGAATGGTGGAGTTTGCTGTTTGTTGCTGTCTGAAACCAGCTGCTCTGGATTTGAAGGAGGATCTGTCCTGGTGGAGCCAAGATAATACTGTGGCATTTCCAGTCTTTCATGCAGCATCATTACTTGCAGTAGCCTGCCTGGTGCCCATGTGCCTTGGTTGTGTGTTGGTGCTGGTGGTTGCTGCACCTTTGGCAGGATGATATTTGTGTGGATGGGACTGGAAATACCCTCGTCCTTAAGGGTTTGCTGCCCTAGTGGCAGACAGCTCTCACTGACCTGATAAATGACCTGATAAATAACCTGATCCCCAGAATAAAGTAGCACAGAAAAAACTCCGGGGTGCTTTGTGGCCCAGGCAGGGCTGTGCCACACGACAGTGGTGACAGAGGTGTTTGGCCACGCAGGCAGTGACCCCAGGACACGTGGGGTCAGGCCGGGTCAGCTCCCGTGGCTGTGCACGAAGTGACCCCGCAGGTTTTGGGTTGTGTCTGACACCACACCAGAACCCCTTGTGGGGGTGCTGTGGCCCTTCCCCAGGGCTGGGGTGTTACAGGAGCTCTGGTTGAGGCTGTACCCACTGAGGTTCTGCTTTGCCTGCAGGATGGGAGGGATCCCAGCAGTGAACGGCAAAGGAGAGCGTCTCCTGCTGCACGTAGGAATCATAGATATCCTGCAGTCATACAGGTGGGTAACCTGGCAGGCATCTGTCCTTTCAGGGTGGTAACATCTCTTTCAATGCTGAATGACAGCAGGGAGGTTTTCCTCTCCTGGAGTCAGTGAGGAGGAGTAGACAGGCTGCCCCAAGCTGTCCTTAGAACAGCTGGGGACACTCAACCATTTGTCCAGGATGACAAGTTGCTCTTAAAGAAGTTTCCCATCTCAGTATGGGAAGCATATCTCCAGGGGTGGAAGGCTATTGTCTGCACCTCTTCCAGCCCAGCTCCTCCTTCCCTGTAGTGTTCCCCAACAGTCCTGGCCTGACTCTGGAGGTGCTGGAGGAAAGCTCAGTCCTGGTGACAGAGGAATCGTTGGCAGCTCAGGGGTCTTCCCTGTTGGGGTATGAAAGGTGACAGTACAGAGTACACGCCTGAATCTGTCTCTTTCTTTTTCTCTCCACTTCTCCCCTGGAATTAG
The DNA here is from genome assembly GCF_001715985.3 of Manacus vitellinus. Classification (NCBI taxonomy): domain Eukaryota; kingdom Metazoa; phylum Chordata; class Aves; order Passeriformes; family Pipridae; genus Manacus; species Manacus vitellinus. The sequence continues at coordinate 2,766,389 of NW_021940718.1, forward strand.
GTTCATCAAGAAACTAGAACACACCTGGAAGGCCCTTGTCCATGATGGGGTGAGTGCCTGTGCAGAGGCAGGAGCTGGCCAGGCCTCGGCAGGATTACCTGGTGCCATTACCTGGCTATTTATAGTGCCTGACCTGGCACAGCTACAGCTGATGAAAGGAGCAGTTCTTGCCTCTCATGCCTGCACAGCGGGGTGGGGCCACTTATTCCCAGTCAGGTTTCCTTGCTCACTCCACCTCCTCACATGCTGAGCTGTTGTGCTCCCAGCTTTCCTCCCCTGCTCCCATCTGTCACTCTCCTCCTCGCTGTGACACCAGGAGTGCACAGGTGTGTGTGTTCCTGGGGGTGTGGAGGAGCCCTGTGCTGTTCCTTTGGTGACAGGCTGTTTCCACTTCAACAAGCTCTCTGCCAATAAATCCCTTCCCATGTTTCCCTGCTGCCTCTCTCCTGCAGCAGCCAGGTGTGTTTTTCTGAAAGAACAGCCTTGGATGTGGAAACTTTTTTGGCATTGCATCTCCTGGCTTCCCTAAATAATGTGGCAAAGGAAACACGGAGATGCCAAGTCATGGGAGCACAGTCGAACATGAAAAGCAGAGAGAGCTTCTGTTTTACTCTTTTAAACAAAAATATTTCAAATGTACAGAGACCCTTGGCTGAATTTGGGTGTCTGTGTTGCACACAAAGGTATCCAGGTGTGCTTGGAATGGCAGCCAGCAAAGCCAGAAGAAATACCATGTGTACAATCAGGCCAATATTTTTTAAAAATCCAGGAAGTTTACAAAGGAATAAAATCACCAAAATCCATTATAAAATCACAGCAAGAATATAATCAAATGCAATCAGAGGCAACGCTTCAAGGTTATTTATAGCATTAATCAGAGCATTTCAGTTAAGCCTTTCCATTTTAGGGCTCTATCAGTGCTAAATGTTGGAATAAAAAGACTGCGTTGGTCGTTGCAGAAATTCTGCCTTGAGGGATCATTTCAAAATTAAACAATTGTTTCTTGCTGTTCTAGGACACGGTGTCAGTACACAGACCCAGCTTTTATGCAGAGAGATTCTTCAAATTCATGACCAACACGGTGTTCCGAAAGAATTCCTGTAAGTACCGAGTCCGGGAGCTGCTGTGAGGCTTTACCTTGGCCTTGCTGCTGCAGCCCTTGTGGGGAGTCTGGGCTGGAGCCTGAGCAGGGTTTTCCACTGTGATAGAGCTGAGAGAGCTGGGGGTGTTCAGCCCAGAGAAGAGAAGGCTCTGGGGAGACCTGAGAGCCCCTTCCAGGGCCTAAAGGAGGCTTAGAAAAAGGGAGGAGAGGGAAGTTTTTATACAGGCAAGGGGCAGTGGTTTCCCGCTGCCAGAGGGCAGGGTTAGATGGGGTATTGGGAAGAAATTCTTCCCAGGGAGGGTGGTGAGGCCCTGGCACAGGTTGCCCAGAGAAGCTGTGACTGCCTTGTCTCTGGAAGTGTCCAAGGCCAGGTTGGAGGGGCTTGGAGATGGGTCTAGTGGAAGGTGTCCCTGCCCATGGCAGGGGGTGGGACTGGGTGGGCTTTAAGGTCTCTTCCAACCCAACCCATTCCATGATTCCATGATAGATAGCAAAGCTGGGAACTGCAGAGCCCTCAGGCTGTCACAGCTTGCCTTGGTCTGCTTGGGCTCTTCCCCAGGAGCTGTCCCTGCACCTGACCCCGTGTGTGTGTGTGTGTGAGGGCAGACCCTCATCCTGTGAAGGGAAAGGTGCCTTTGGAGTGACAGCAACTGTTTGGTGGTGGTTCCATCTTCTCTCTCCCTCCTCTCCCCCAGCTCTGAAGTCCTCCCCCTCGAAGAAAGGGCGCAGTGCCTTGCTGGCTGTGAGGGCGGCCGGTCCCACCGCGGCGTTCTCGGCCAGCCAGCTCACCTCCGAGCAGGACGACACTCAGTACGACCTGAGGGCAGCCAGGAGCTACCCCACGCTGGATGATGAAGGTGATGGTCCCGCTCGGGCTCCTGGCTCTGTGCTCACCCTCTCTTTCCCAGCAGTTCCTTAGGATCCTCCCCTGTTCTCCACAAGTCCCCCACTGTGCTCTGACCGCAGGGCTTTCCCTCATGGATAGCTCTTCATTGCATGTCTTGCTGTGCTTTGCAGGTGCTACACCTGACCAGGACAGGGGAGAAAGTAAGAGTGCAGGTACTTGATGCGACACCTCTGCATCAAAGGAGACCAAATCCCTTCCTTGTAGCACTGTGTGGGTGTGCAGTAAAAACGGTCGCTTGCATCACTGCTGCAGGGCAGCTGCTGCCAAGGGCACCACCAGCCATAGTCCAAAAGCCATCAGAAAGTTGCATTTTCCACCCTTTAAAAAAGAAAAAAAAAGCGGGAGGGAGATGACTGGGAACTGCAGGACTCCAATGGCAGTGTTTGGGCAGTTATAAGGGGCAACATCATGCCACTGAAAAACAGAGGAATGGCCTGGTTCTGTACTGCCTTTCTGTCACTTCCATCTTGACTGGATTTACAGCTGGAGGATGGGTGTTGGATTGCTCCCTGTGCAAGGCATGGAGCACTCAGTTCATCTCTTAATTCACTTGGATATTCATCCTTGGTGATTCAAGCCTTTAATCCAGCTTTGGTCACCAGTGAGGTGTCTTTGTTGGCATTGTTTCCTGCTTCTTGTGCTGCAAGTGGTACTCTCTCCAGAGGATGCCTTGGGAGAGGCTGTTGAGTTCATGGACCAGTTAAACTTCCTGCCTGTCTGTGGTTTGAGTTCCCAGTCCCAGTGTGGGTGTGCAGGTTGACGGTGGAACAGCCTCACACAGGGCTGGTGTAGGTGAGGTGTTGGTGTCTGACCTACTCATCTCTTCTTCCTGCCTCTCTCCTGCCCTCACCCTGGGCCAGCAGGCAGGCCAGACCTGCTGCCCTGCACTCCTCCTTCCTTCGAAGAAGCTACCACAGCCTCCATAGCCACGACACTGTCGTCCACATCCCTCTCTGTTCCCGAGCGATCCCCTTCGGAGACCTCTGAGCAGCCCAGGTACAGGTGAGGACACTCATCCCCTGCTCCCCCTGGAGTCGAGTGGCTGCTGTTCCTCTCCATGCTCTGCATCCCGGCAGCCTGCCCTGTGCTCTGGAATGCTAATGACCGATTTTAATTAAATCTCTCCTGGGAGCAAGCAGACACAGCTTTGATGGGATTAATTATTGCTGGGAGAAGTGTCAGCTGTTAAGTAGAACATCTCCCTCATGGGGTGGGAAGGTAGATTTGGGGACAGTGCAGGATTTCTGGCTTAAATTGCTCCTCAAACTCTTCTCTTCTGCTTTCTTTCTGCAGGAGGCGCACACACTCCTCAGGGCAGGATGGCAGGTGAGAAAAGGGTCTCATCTCTTTTTGTCTCATCTTCTCTCTGCTGCACAGAGACCTCAGGTTTATTGCTGTGCAAAGATCTCCTGGAGGGCTGAGTGGGAATTTTGGCATGGTCCTCTGCAGGATACTGAGCTGCTTCTGCAATCACATGATCCCCATTTCTTACACGGAATTTTCCTTACAAGCAGATCCCTGAGTGGTTTGCAATTACCACCATTATTTGATGGGAAGGGGAAACAACAGAGTTGTCCAGATTCACCCACCCAGCCAGCACCAGAGTCAAGAAAGGTCTTTTATGTCCCCTGTGAGTAAGCAAACCCCAATAGCAGGAACATCCCTCCTCTGAGCATCTGCCTGTGGTCTGGGCGAGGTGGGTGTGAGTTTGGGAAGGGGCATTGTGAGGCACTGATCACCCTCAGTCCCCACAGAAGTAGCTTCCAGTGTTTTCAGAAACTGTGAGGTTTGAGGTACTTTCAGGGACTGTGAGGTTTTTCCCCTCCTGTGGTGGCTCAGAGCCAAGGGCAAGGGAGGACAGAAATCCTCTGCTGCAGAGGGATGTCTGATTTACAGGCTCATATTGTGGAATTACTGTGCATGGTTTTACACCAGTAAAAATGACCCCATTACCCGTGTCAGCAAGATCTGCACGAGGACCCTGCATGTGCTGCTGGCTCTGCCCTGGCTTTCCAGGACATTGTGTGGGTGTTGTAGGGTTTGAAATGACATCAGAGACTCGGTCCTGGGATGTGCCATAGCCAGAGGAGCTGCCAGACAGGCTGATGTCCTCTCTCCCTGCAGTCAGTGTTTGGTGCTTCAGAGGAAGGGAAGGATTTTAGAAGACAAGAGTTTGCACCATGTTACAGACATCTGCCCTTGTTCCTAGCTTTGAGTGGTTTACTGAGTTTAGACCACATACACTGGGAAAAAATCCCTTTCTGTGGTATTTCCTAATGAAAATACCTCTGGATGCTGCTTGCTACTGAATCTTGGTAAATTCCTGCCCCTAGAGGGCAGGGACCTGTGACACACCTCACCTCCTGCAGAATCCCTTGTTGGAAATTGCTGAAAATTGGAGACTTAAACCCGGGCCCCAGTGGTGGGACCTGTGTGGCAAATGCAGGGACTTCACCCAAAATACTCACCAGTACCTCATGGAGGGAGGGAGCTGCTGTAGGGAGTGGCTGCTCATCCAGAAACAGGTCAGGTGAATCAGAGTGACTGTCCTGGGATTGTTCAAGGAGCTCAGTGAGTTGGTCAGAGTAGATCCATCTGTCACAGATTTGCCAGAACTCCACCCACCCCCCACAGCCGTGCTGGTTTTTGCCTGTTTTCTCCCTTTCTGGTGCTGGTGCCTCGTGTGCCCTTCCTGGGGGTGCAGGGACCTGTGTAGAGCACTCTGGGATCCCTTGGTGAAAGCCAGTGCAAGCACAAAGTTATTAAAGCAAGAATTTACATTCCTGAGCCGAGATGGAAAAAAACTTATGCAATTTGCTCTAGAATGTGTCACACCTCTGGTTATTCTGGTCTGCTGTGGAATTCACTCTGGGTTTGAAGTCCAGCCCTGTGAGGAAGAGAGGAGTGAGTTCCCTGGCATGGAGCTGAACAGAAATGCTGCCCACAGGCTCTGGCTCCAGCCAGACCCAGCCCAGAGCAGGGCAGTGCTGTCAGTGAACCTGGAGCTCGGCCCTTCCCCAGCACTGTGCCCTCAGCTTGGCAGGCTCCTGCTCCTCCTTCCCATGGGGACAATGGAGCCAGCCCTGCTGGCACGAGAAATTACTTTAATAGCATGAGATATTAAAGTGAATACTGTCAGAAACAGCTCCAGTGTGCAGATAAATCTGATGTCAACCCTGGAGCAGCTTCGGTGTGCTGGAAGTCTTGGAAGAGGTCAGAGGCTCTGGCCTTGTGCCAGGCTAACTCTGGACACAAGTTTTCCCTGGAGGCCAGTTCTCTTTCCTCCCATGCTCCATCTGACACTGCCAGTCTTTCCTGCAGCACTGGCTGATTAACCCCTTCCCTCTTGTCCTCTTTTCCCACCTTGTTAGTCCTGAGCACAACATCTGCCAAGACTGACTCTTTTTCCCGGGGGTTTTGTTTATCCAAACCCTCAATCCTGGCAGGTCTGACTGCTCCCTCTGAGCTGGAGTCAGCTGCTCAGTCTGTGCTGGGAGCTCAGTGCCAGGGTGCCCCAGCTGTGTGCTGGGGCAGAGCTGCATGAGGGGCTGGGCTGGCTCAGGACTGATTCAGGCTGACCTAAAATTGAGGGCTGTGCATAACTCATGCCCAGCTGAGCCTCTGGGCCTGTCTCTCTTGGGTTTCCAGGTCACACGAGGAGGTGCGGGTCGAGGAGGAGCAGCAGATCAGTGTGGAGCTGGAGCCCAAGTGTGACGTTGAGATCGTGGCTCCTGAAGAAGAAGACAAAGAGTGAGTGTTTCGGAGTATTGGGCAGCTTTGCTGAGCCCACACTGTGGGGTTTGGGCTGTGGCAGCTTGTGCTGGAGGCTTTGCTGGGCTCCAGCTTTCCTGGAGAGATGGGTGCTCCCCCAGACACCTTGGTGGGGCTGGGTGTGGTTACCTCTGACCTCACCTTTCTGCATGTGGCAGTGTAGCGTCTTCAGCTGTTTAGTAAATCAGTCTTGGCTCACTCCTGCTGATTGCAGTGAATAAACTGTCCTTTCTTTCCCCCCTGCAGAGAGGCAGCTTCTTCAGCCTGTGCCATTGTCGCATCCACAGCCACCATAGAGGTGGAGACGGCCAGCCAGGCCTCGGAGCCAGCCAGCCAGGCCTCGGATGAAGATGACGTGCCAGTCACAGACATATACTTTGTAAGAGACCTTCTCCTCCTGCCCCTTGGGGTGTGATGGGAAGGGTTGGACGAGGCTGCCAGTCTCGGTTCAGGGCAGTGAGTGCCCTGTGACATCTTGCTGTGGAGCACCTTGAGATCTCAGTGCCGGGTGGGTTTTTGAATGCAGGGAACTGGAGAACTCAAACCAGAGTCTAGTGAGGATCAAACAGGTAGCTGTGCTGCTCCACTTCCAAGCACAAGTGCTGAGGCGCCAACGTGTTTGCTCCTGGGACAAGCCAAGGTGATGTGGGTGCAACAGAGAGGTTTTTCCTTCCTCAGCCAGAGGTCCTGGCTGCTTTCCTGGCACAAACATGGCCTGGACCCATGGGGAAGTGGCTGCAGGGGGTGACCTCGGGCTCTGGTGATCTCCGGCTTTTCCTTTCCCTGCAGGCTGCATTGGGGGATGCAGTGGGAGTCTAGAGCTGAGCCAGGGAGTAAGTTGGTGGTTGGCAGCAGAGTGCCGTGGAGCCTGGCGCTGTCCCTCACTCCGCTCCCGCCATGGCTGAGCAACTTCTGCAGTCCAGAGAAGAGTTGTTACAGCAAAATGTACCTGTCCCATGGATTCCCAGAGCAGAGCTGAGCATCTGCCCCGTGAGAGCTGAGCTCTCCCCTGTGCCTGCACACTGGAACCCTCATTAAAAGAGGTGCCCAGCTCCCCCCTGCTCCGACTCATTGCTGTTGGTTCTGTGGTGCTGGAGATGAGTTGAGCCCATGTGATGGGCTCCTTCAGGCTAAACTAAAAATGGCAACACTGGCCTTTCCCTGGGCTCGTGTGACTCTGCTGCAGAGCTGCTCACTCATTGCCAAGTCACTCTGAGGCTCGTGGGAGCTGTGGAAGGAATCAGCTCTGTTTTACAGCTTGTTTGGGTTTTGGTGCATGCTGTTCAGAGTGCAAACAGCTCCTCTAACACCGCTGCTCCCTCCTTGCCTGTGGATGGCAGCTGTGTGCAGGCAGATCCTGCCTGCTCCACTGGCAAGTGTCTTCTAGTGAGGGTCAGCTCCTCTTCTCCCTGTCCCTGGGCATATGAACTCCCTCACCTTGAGGGGCACCTCTCTATCCAGGAGAAAACTCTGCAGTGAGTGCTCATGGAGAGCGTGCCTGACTGCTCATCAGCATTTCATACTTCATCTGAGTTTTGCATTAAATGTGTATTGTGTGCTGTGGAGTGTTTGTCACTGCTGGGATGAAGGGAAAAGCTGATTTGGGTTCCCATGTGTGCTCTCCTTGGAAAACCACTTGAGCTGGAGCTCAGGTGAGGCTGCTCCGGAGTGCAGCGGGGTTGGACCACAGCTGCTCCTGCAGGAGTGCTCTGGGTGGTGGGTGAAGGGATGCTGTGTGCAGAGGAGGGTTTGACAAGTCCCAGGGGACTGGGATCTGATCACTGGAAGTCTTCTTCTGAAAGGAGAGCACTTCATCCTCCTGTTCATCCCCAGGGAATAAAAGTGCAGAGTGTGGCAGGGCATGGGCGCTGCTCTTCCTGCACGGCTTTCCCACCCGCTGACCCGTTCAGGCCTGGAGTTGTCCAACCCCCTGTTTTTTTTGCTTTCTCTTTCATCCTCTCTTTCACATCATCCTTTTTTTTCCTCTGTTTCCTTTCTCACCTCACTTGCCCTGGGTCCACCCAGTTCACAGATGGGAGGTACTGGATTTACTCTCCCCGCCAGCGCAGACTCCGAACTACCTCGCGTTCCTCTGGGATTGTAAGTGAACATGCTGGCACAGCACATAGGGGAGCAGAGCTGCAGCTTTGAAACACTGGGGCCAGCACCCCATTTCCCTGGGCTGCTGGGGCTCTGGCTTGGGTGGGCATTAGGAACCAGCCCAGGAGAAATAGGGGAAGCATACTGAAATCCCACCAATGGATCTCCCTGTAAGATCTGGGAGAATCATGAGCTCTGCTCTGCTTTTCTGCAGGCTGGTGACACAGCTCCTGCCCTGGGTGTCACCCAGCCCTTGGGCAAACTGTCAAGTAAGGGTAGTGAGACCCTGGCACAGGTTGCCCAGAGCAGCTGTGGCTGCCCCATCCCTGCAAGTGTTCCAGGCCAGGTTGAACGGGGCTTGGAGCAACCTGGGCTAGTGGAAGGTGTCCCTGCTCGTGGCAGGGGGTGGAATGAGATGAGCTTTAAGGTCCCTTCCAACCCAAACCAGTCTCTGATTCTAAGTACCAGACCTGGCCAGAGAGGCACCAGGGCCTTCGTAGGTTATGTCACGCTCAGCTCCCTCAGCCCAGGAAGAGGATTTTAAAGAGACCATTAAGATGTTTTGAACCTGCTAAAAATCCAGTTGCAAATTGAACCATTTTGGCTTGTGGGCAGCAGCTCATAAACCAAATGAGGCAGAAGCTGCTGCTGGTTTAGGGCTGGTTTCAGCTCTCCAGCCCGTCTCAGCATCATCAATGTGCTCCCTCCTCACTGCAGGTGCTCAGTGAGCAGGAAGGGTTTTCATTTCCTAAAGATGCAGGGAGGCATTTCGGGGCTGAATTCAGATTTCAGAGTGCTCTGGAGTTTAGTATTTCCCTTCTCAGGCTCTGGGAGAGCTGCGGGCTCCAGGCAGGGTGCATGGGGAAGCAGGGGCAGGAATGTGCTCCTGGCCGTGGCTGATGGCATGAGGAAGGTGCTGCACCTTTGTGGGCAAAGAAGCAACTCCTCCTGCAGCTCCTCCTGCCCCTGGGCTGGGTTTGGCTGCCCCGGCACCGGGAGGGTTAATGCCAAGCACCGGATGCTCCTTTATCTCCCGCAGCTCCCTGCATGCATCCCAGCTCCTAAAAGGCTCTGAAAGAGACTGGCTGGAGCATGTGGTTCAGTCAGGAGAGATGAAAAACAGGATGTGGGGCCGGCTTGATGTGGTGGGGAGCTTTCCTGTACCTCCGGCAGAGCCCAGTGAGAACCTCCAGGCAGAGGTTTCTTGTCCCTCCTTGCTCCCAGCAGTGTCTGCTCATGGAGCTGCAGTTACTGGAGGGTTCAGCATGCAGAAACCAGTGCTTCAAAGCTTCTCTGGCTTCTTGTAGTTCCTTGTCCCTCATAGGCTGTCACACTCGCCTCCTGGGCTGGGAACCCCCCCAGGCTTCTTCCGAGTATCCAGTCCTGTTTCTCTTCCTTTGCAAACACAAGGCTGGGTCAAAGTGGGCAGTTTCCTCTCTCTAGGAAGAAAAGAGCCTGTTTGCAATGGAAGCCTGGCCCCTCTGTAACCCCGAAAACAGACACCAGCCCTTGGATCTGTGCTGTGTCAGCAGCAGAGTGTGTCTTGTCACACCAATGCCCAGTGTTGTGATAACTGTCCCTCAGTGCACACCCCCTTCCCCTCATTCTTTCCAGGATCCAGTTGTGTTTTGCATTCTATGTTGTACTTGTTCCCATCACTCCACTGTCTCAAAGATCTCAGTGATAACTTTCCTTTCTGTGGCCACCATCTGCCATGGTCTCACCCCTGCTCCACTGCCTTCTCCAGAGAAGGAGGAAGGCACAGCAAACAAATCCAGTTTCCCTGTAAAAGCCTCCCTGGACACCAGTTTGTAGCATGCACAGGGCTCTGGAAATGGGAGGGTGAGAGCTGGGAGGAGAGAGCAGGAACCCAGAGCTCTGTCACTCCCTTAGGTAAGTCACTTCCTGAGTCTCTTGGTTTCTCTGGAGCTGGGGTGATGCCATGGCAGGGAGCTGAGGTTTCCCTGGCATCTCAAAAGCTCTAAAAGTCTGTCCTTGCGAGAGGGGAGGTTGTGCCACCCCTGCTGCAGCTGGTGCAGGATCCCATGTCCCAGCTGGCAGGGAGCAGGATGTGCTGAGGGTGAGGAAGGCTCCTCTGCCGAGAGCTGGCCCTGAGCTCAGTGCTCTCCCTCCAGGTGGACAGCTATTCTTTTACTGTATTGTTTCCTACTCTTTTTATTTTCTCCTTTTATTTTCTCCTCTTCTCTCCTTTGCTCCCTGCTCTGCTGCTGCTCTCCCTGCATTCTCCCCGCCGTCTCTGGCCACTCTGGCAGCCGACAGACGAGAGGAGTTGGGTTTACTCCCCGCTCCACTATAGCGCTCAGCTCCACTCTGTCTCCGATGAGGAGAGCGATACAGTAAGTGTCCAACAACCCTGTGCCGGTGCCCGGTGGGTCGAGGTCGGAGCTTGTGCTCCCTCTGCAGGGTCAGCCTGGCCTCTGGCAGCGTGGGGCTTCTGCATGGCTGCAGCAGAGCCTGGCTGCCCCTCGGGCCAGCTTGGTGCTGGCAGAGCCCTGGCCTGCTCAGCGAGGGCTGTGGCTTGTTCCCAATCATTTGGTGCAGGGAAAGCTTTGGGGAGCTGAGGTTTTCCAGTCACGTTGTCGTTACTGGAGGGTGTGGAACAGCCTCTCTCCTTGTGCTGATTGTGCTGGGGAGCTGGTGGGGCACAGACCTGACTGATGTGGGGGAGTTAACTCTCTTGCCCCTCAGGACAAGAAGGACATGGAGGGGCTGGAGAGTGTCCAGGGAAGGGAACAGAGCTGGGAAGGGTCTGGAGCGCCAGGAGCAGCTGAGGGAGTGGGGTGGGGCTCAGCCTGGAGAAAAAGGGGTTCAGGAGGGACTTTCTTGCTTTCTCCAACTCCCTGACAGGAGGGTAGAGCCAGGTGGGGGTCGGGCTCTGCTCCCAGGGAACAAGCAACAGGACCAGAAGAAACAGCCTCAAGCTGCACCGAGGGAGGTTTAGGTTGGATATTAGAGAAAATTTCTTCAGGGAAGGGGTTGTCAAGCCCTGGCACTGGCTGCCCAGGGCAGTGGTGGAGTCACCATCCCTGAAGTGTTCAGTATGTGGATGTGGCACCTGGTGACACGGTGAACATCGTTGTGGTGCTGGGTTAACAATTGGACTTGATGACCTTGGAAGTCTTTTTCCACCGTAACAATTCCATGGTTCTGTGACTCTCCTCTCTCTGCCTCTTGCAGTAATCTCTATGCAGACACAGAAGTCCCAGAGAGCAGCGATTCCCTCTGCAGGTCGATGTGTTCCCTTTTCGTTGATGCAGCCGTTCCAGTGGGATGGGGAAGAGCTTGCTGGCACCAGTATTGCTGCACTGCAGGACCCCGGGCACTGCGTTTCAGGACGGAGCAAAACTATAACCGTGTATTTCTACTCACCCCAGACGTGGGCAGCAAAGAAACCACCCGCTCACCCGCAGCTCCCGGCAGAGAATTCCAGCTGGGTGTAGAGAATCCTGGGTAGTAACACAGTGTTTTCCAGACGTGCACTACCGTAGCTACCTATCCATGTGTGATACTGTGAACCTTTTTAATTTTTTAATCATGTATTTATTTCTTTTATCTTTGCACAGAGACAGCACAAATGTGCTTTTTTAAACATTTAGTTTACTGCACTTTTTTTTTTTTTTTTCTCTCCATATATTTGTGCATCAGAAAGGAGCGCGAGACCTCACCGGAGAAGGGGTAGGAGCACGTTGCTGGGGAGGGCAGGGACAGGAGTGGCTTCATTTGAGGCAGCAGCGTGGTCTGACCAACTGAGGGAGTCAGGAGGTTTAAGGCTGTCCAGACTCTGCCACGGTTTTGCTGAGTGACCCAAGGCGAGTCACTTAAACCACTCTGTGCCTCGGTTTCCCCTGTGCTGATGGGTGTACAGTACCCACGTCGTTACAGCACTTAAACCCTGGGATGAAAGGTGCTATGAAAATGCAATGTATTAAAGGCCATGGAATAGAATTACTCCCACGTTACCACAGTCCAAAGTAGCCATGCCAACTCACCTGGATCCAAACTCTCTAGTGACTTCTCCCGTCTGTGACACTGTGCGGGGGCAGCGCACGGTCCTGTCGACAGTGACGTGGACTCAGCTCTCCCTGGACGTCGTGGTGGGCTCTGCCTTCCCCCTGTGCTGCACTGCTGCATCACCCCTCCCTCTGTGCTTGGAGTCCACGCTTCATCCGACCGGCTCTGCCCGCTCCGGACCCGCGGGCACGGACAGACGGGAACTGGGCACCTCCCGGGCCTGGCCATGCTGGAGAGTGAGTTCCCTGCCCTGCCAGGCCCATGTGGGGCTCGTCTGGACCCTGATCCTCCTGGAGCCACTCAGCCCCCCACGTGCTCGTGCGTGTATCCTGGGGTCACCCATCCCCTCCGCCCCTCGGGGCAGGCAGGGAGCGTGGGCACATCCACACGCTGGAGGCAGAAGCGGGAGCCTGGCTCTGCCACGGAACTGTGCCAGCGCTGCTGTGCTCGTGGACTCTGTTGGACAGAAAGCTGTGTGACTGGGGTGTTGCCTGGGGTCACGTCTGCTGGTGGAAATCACTGCTGCGGGTGTCTGAGAGGGCTTGCTTTGCGGGGGCTGTAGGTGAGAGGGTTTGGTGTCACGGGGTGGTGTTCAGGCTCATCCATCAGCAGGACACACACCACAGCGTTGTCTGGAATCCAGCAATCCCATCCTCATCTCCCAGAGAGAAGACAGGAAGTCCTTTAGGCCAGAGGGAGCCAGGTCTTGTTCATGTGCTTTATGAACCTCGCTTGAGAAAGAGGGTCAAAATCTCTTTATTCCCATTACAATCTTCACTGTCCTTGGGATTCCTTGTAGAGGGGTGGGGAATTGGGACCCTGCTCTCGGTCCCCCAATCTGTGTTCACAGCAGCACTCGGGAGGGGTTAAGTGGGTCCCAGAAGGTAGCTGGGCTGGTGGGAAGCTCTTCCCTCTGCACTGTGCTGGACTTGGTGAGGATCTTCAGGAACTGATGTTTCTTGCCTGGAATATGGGACCTGGACTTCCCTGCCCTGCCTGCGGATGCGGAAGGCTGTGGGTTGTGCTTCTCGGGAGCACAGCTGGGGGATCGTGCAAGCTGCTGCTGTTCCATGTATCCATGTATTTACCAAATAGTCTATCAAAAGTCTCTCAAGAAACTTTCCCCTTTCAGTTGCTGCTTGACAGCTTGTTCTCACAACTGCAGCTCCTGCCCCATCCCACCTGGGGGGCTCTACAGGCTTTGGGGGGGGGCTCAGGGGTTGGTGGAGGGGATGTGGGAGCAGTTCAATACCTGCAGCCTCAGCTGCCTTTGAGCTCAAGGCAAGAGGCTTCAAAAAGCTAAAAATTTAATCTCCTTTTACTCCAGCAGCATGTGTAGAGTGGCCAGAGGGAGCTGCTGCTGCTGGTGGGTGCTGTGCTGGAGGTCGGGGCTTGGGGGGGAATTGGGGTGGGCTCAGGATGTCTGACCCAGGCCCCCCTGGGATCACCTCAGTCAGGGGCCAGAGGGTGTGGCCTCGTCAGGACTTTCCAGCCAGCTGAAATCAAGCATCTTGGTGCAGATGGTGTGAGCATCATTGATGGGGGTTTTACTCCTTCCCCTCATTTTGGGGCTCTCCAAAGCTGCTTGGTCTCTGTGCCGGGAGTGTCCCAGCCCCAACTTCCTTGAGTGTCCCAGAGAATGAGCTTTGTGAGCTGGAGCTGTGCTCTGTCCCAAGAGAGGGGGTGAACCCAGAGCTCCTGCAGCACATTCATTCCAAGCATTGTCTTTCCTTTTTAAAACAATCCCTGTGCAGTTCCGTAATGCCAGACCCTTTGGAGCGAGCAGGTCTGGACAGGGAGGGTTGGTCTTGTGAGAGGGCAGGCAAAGGCTTAGAGCAGCTTTGTCACTGTGGGGGGACAAGGAGGAACCTTCCTTTAGGGAGATGCTGATCTGAAACACAAACTGCCCCTGTCCAGGCTGGCACAGCCCCTGCTCTGTGTCACCTGTCCAGCAGGTCAGTGCTGGGGAACTGCTCGGCCTCTGCTTTCCCTGGAGACTGGAAGGACCTTGTATTTTAAAGCTTGGTCTCAGCCCCTCTCACTGCTGCAGGAGCAACAGGAGCTCTGGGGCACATCACAGGCACTGTCAGTGCTGCCTGGGCAGGAATAGGCCCACAGGGAAGAGCATCAGTCCTTTTTGGGGAAGAGAATCCACACTCATCCTTGGTCTGAATGTTCCTCCAGCTGCACTTTGGCTTGTCCTGCACTTGAGTTGCCTGTTCTGTGTCGAGGCTCTCTCTGGTGACCTGCAGGTGCTGTCCCTGCTCTCCTTCATTAAAGGAGGCACCAAGGTCTTGTACCCCGAGATGTGAGCCCCACAGAGCAGTCCCTTCCCACGCAGGCCTGTGGCCTCTGTGCCACCGCTCTCCTCCATCCCCATCGGGCTCTGTGGGACATGCCCTGACCTTTGCCTGGGGCTGAGGCTGCAGATGATTTCTCCCTGCCAGGTT
>NW_021940718.1:2782470-2788513 GCF_001715985.3 Manacus vitellinus
GCGCCGCAGGAGGAGGGATGGATCCAAGTCCTCCGTGTCCTCCGTCAGCTCCCCGTCCCCGTCCCGGCCCCGCGGCCGCGAGGAGCCGGGACAGACCCTGAGCCTGCAGGAGCGGCTGCGGCTCCGGGAGGAGAAGAAGAAACAGGCGGCGCTGCTGAAGGCGCTGGAGACGCCCGAGGAGAAGCGGGCGAGGAGGTTGGCCAAGAAGGAGGCCAAGGAGAGGAAGAAGCGGGAGAAGATGGGCTGGGGGGAGGAGTACATGGGATACACCAACACCGACAACCCCTTCGGGGACAACAACCTGCTGGGCACCTTCATCTGGAGCAAGGTGAGCTCTGCCCTGTCCCTGTCACTGAGTGAGGGCAGAGGGAGTGGGGGGTCAGAGGGAACTGTGGCTGAGGTGGGATCTGTAGCCAAGGAGTTGGGCTGAGGAGGTGGGGCAGGAGTAGGAGCTGCAGGCTGAGTGCTGGGCATTTACTGGAGCAGGGACACAGAGATGGCAACAGGGATGGAGCACTTCTTCTGTGAGGAATGACTGAGACTTGGGGCTGTTGAGCCTGGAGAAGGGAAGGCTCTGGGGAGACCTTGGAGCCCCTTGCAGTGCCTAAAGTGGCTCCAGGAGACCTGGAGAGGGACTTTGGACAAGGGCCTGGAGGAATAGGACAAGAGGGAATGGCTTCCTAGTGCCAGAGGGCAGAGTTAGGTGGGATATTGGGAAGGAATTCTTCCCTGTGAGGGTGGTGAGACCCTGGCACAGATTTCCCAGAGCAGCTGTGGCTACCCTGTCTCTGGAAGTGTTCAAGGCCAGGTTGGACGGAGCTTGGAACAACCTGAGATAGTGGAAGGTGTCCCTGCCCATGTCAGGGGGTGGAACAAGGTGAACTTTAAGGTCCCTTCCAACCCAAACCATCCATGATTCTATGATACAACTGTGCTGGCACTCTACTTGCCAGGCTGGGTGGGCTCCTGGGCTGAGCCTGGGTTTGCTGAGGGGCTTCAGGAACAGGATTTGAGGGATTTGGGGACCTTTGATAGGATCAGAGCTCACAGGAGCAGCAGAAGCAGGTGGATGCGGTGGCATTTGCTGGCCAGTGAGGGGCTGTGGAGGTCCTTGGGTTTCACAGCTTCCCTTGGCCGCTCTGTTTCAGGCACTGGAAAAGAAAGGGATCAGCCACCTGGATGAGAAGGACCTGAAGGAGAGGAACAAGCGAATCCAGGAGGACAATCGTCTGGAGCTGCAGAAGGTGGGGTAGGATGTCCCTCCATCCCTCTGTCTGGTGGACAGCCCTGGGGACAACCCAGTTCTCCTCATTACTCACCAGGGAGCCCCTTTGTTCTCTTCCCTGGGGGTGTCCATAGGCTGTAGGATTTGGAGGGGGGTGCACAGCACCCAGGCTATTCCAGCCTGAGAAATCTCTTGCCTTGGGGGTGAGCCCAGCTCAGGAGGTGCTGAGGAGGACAGTGCCAGGTCACTTCACTGGGGCACTCTGTGGTCCCTCACAGGGCTGGCAGTGAGCCCCAGGCAGCCTGGTCCCGCTGGCTCTGGGCTCTCCAGGAGCCGAGGCAGCCCCGGGACAGGCCATGCCCTCAGAGGTGCCCGTGTGGTGCCCCATCCACAGCGGCCTCACAGCCCCCTCTCCCCGGGCAGGTGAAGCAGCTGCGCCTGGAGCGGGAGCGGGAAAAGGCCATGCGGGAGCAGGAGCTGGAGATGCTGCAGCGGGAGAAGGAGGCAGAGCACTTCAAAACCTGGGAGGAGCAGGAGGACAACTTCCACCTGCAGCAGGCCAAGCTGCGGTAGGTGTGCGGCTGCTCGGGGCCGGGCCTGGCAGGGAGCAGAGGGTGGCACTGCTCAGTGTCACTCACTCTGTCCCTCTCCCCTCTCCCAGGTCTAAGATCCGGATTCGGGATGGGAGGGCGAAACCCATCGACCTTCTGGCCAAGTACATCAGTGCCGAGGACGACGACCTGGCCGTGGAGATGCACGAGCCCTACACCTTCCTGAACGGCCTCACCGTGTCCGACATGGAGGACCTGGTGGAGGACATCCAGGTGCCAGCCCTGCTGCTCCTCTGCCAGGGCTTCCTCCCCAGCTCTGCCTCCCTGCCCAGATGTGGGGCAGGTGCCTGATGTCTGGCTTGTCTCCTGCCTGCAGGTTTACATGGAGCTGGAGCAAGGGAAGAACGTGGACTTCTGGAGGGACATGACCATCATCACGGAGGATGAGATAGCCAAGCTCCGCAAGCTGGAGGCCTCTGGGAAAGGGGGCCCAGGTGAGCAGTGTGGGTGTCAGGGGCAGTGTGGGGGGTGACACAGGGTGTAGGGTCTGTGGCACGTGCCTGGGCTCGGAGGGGCTCTCTGGGACCTGCTGGAGGAAGGCTGTGGGTCTGGCAGCTGTCCCTGGCTGAGATCCAGCATCCTGCTGTCGGGAGGGCTGGGATGAGGGTCAGTGAGTGGCCACAGACTGACCAGCTGCCCTCACCTGTCCAGGGGAGCGCCGGGACGGCGTCAACGCCTCGGTGAGCTCGGATGTGCAGTCGGTGTTCAAGGGCAAGACGTACAACCAGCTGCAGGCACTGTACCAGGGCATCGAGAGCAAGATCCGAGCAGGAGGGCCCAACCTGGACATCGGCTACTGGGAGAGCCTCCTGCAGCAGCTGAAGGCTTACATGGCTCGAGCCAGGTGAGGGAAGGGGCTGGGGGTGGCACAGACCCCACCATAGGCAGAGCTGGGCAGGTACAAACCCAGTTGTTGGTGGGGGGTTATACCTTTTCTAAGATAAGCTGGTTCCCAGGAGGGGAGCAGGGCTGGACACCTTCTCTGGTGATGATGTTCACAGTGAGGTCTCCAAGAGGGAACCGAACTGGGGGCTATTCAGCCCAAAAGCATCCAAGCCCAGCAGGTTCCTGCCTGCTGTGATGGGTGTCACAGCTCTGGGGGCATGAGGGGGTTCTACTGGGTGGGACCCGACGGCTCCTCTCCTCTCACAGGCTACGGGAGCGGCACCAGGACGTGCTGCGGCAGAAGCTCTACAAGCTGAAGCAGGAGCAGGGTGTGGAGAGTGAACCGCTCTTCCCCATCATCAAGAGGGAGCCAGCCTCCCCCAGTGACAGGTGAGCAGCCCTTTCCTTGGAGCACAGCCCTCCAGGCCTCTCCTGTGAGACACCCTGCATAGAAAGGCAGCCTTGTGCTCCCACCCTTCCCCAGGCAGGGCTCAGGTGAGCTGAGAATGAGGGTACCATCCCCGTCCCAGTTCTCTCTTCTCCCTTCCGTGCAGGCTGGATCCCGAGGAGAGCCTCGAGGCACAGCCAGGGCCCTCCTCGGAGCCAGAGGCGGAGCAGGACACGGAGGCCAAGGGCGAGGCGGAAGGGGAGGCCGTGCTGATGGAGGAGGATCTGATCCAGCAGAGCCTGGACGATTACGATGCGGGCAAGTACAGCCCCCGCCTGCTGGGCCCCAACGAGCTGCCCTTCGACGCCCACGTGCTGGAGGCCGAGGAGGACACGCACCGGCTGCTGCTCCTGCGCCAGCAGCTCCAGGTGACAGGTGAGCCCCAGGGAAACCTGCCCGGTGTGGAGGGCGTGCAGGGCTGGAGGGGACACTGCCCTCAGGAAAGGGTGAGCTGGATCTGGAGATGGCACCCAGAGCTGGCCTGGCGGAGGGGTTCCCCCCAGAGCAAAGAGTGCTGTGGGCTGGGCACGAGCAAGGGGATGGGGCTCAGGCTGCTGGTGTTCCCTGTGGGGACCTGCCTTAGTGCCACCAGGGCATTTGGGTGCAGACAGGTGGGAGGAGTGTTTTGGGTGAGTTTTCCAGCACAACTCAGTCCGGTACCCTCTGGGAGTCCCCAGTGCCTCCCCGTTTCCAGCTCTGCAGCCCTTGCCCAGCACCTGCTGCTCCCTCCTGCCGTGTGCCCAGTGTCCCACAGCACTGCAGGATCCCACCCTCACCTCTCCTCCCCCACAGGTGATGCCTCGGAGAGCACCGACGACATCTTCTTCCGCAAGGCCAAGGAGGGCATGGGCGCGGACGAGGCCCAGTTCAGCGTGGAGATGCCGCTCACGGGCAAGGCCTATCTCTGGGCCGACAAGTACCGGCCGCGCAAGCCCCGCTTCTTCAACCGCGTCCACACGGGCTTCGAGTGGAACAAGTACAACCAGACCCACTACGACTTCGACAACCCGCCCCCCAAGATCGTGCAGGGCTACAAGTTCAACATCTTCTACCCCGACCTCATCGACAAGCGCTCGACGCCCGAGTACTTCCTGGAGGCCTGCCAGGACAACAAGGACTTTGCCATCCTGCGCTTCCACGCGGGGCCGCCCTACGAGGACATCGCCTTCAAGATCGTCAACCGGGAGTGGGAGTATTCCCACCGCCACGGCTTCCGCTGCCAGTTCGCCAACGGCATCTTCCAGCTCTGGTTCCACTTCAAGCGTTACCGTTACCGCCGGTGAGGGGCTGCTGAGCACCCCCCGGACTCCTGCCAGGGGTCTCGTCCCCTGGCACAGACACTGTCCCCTGGGTGTCCCCAGGGCCTGGCCCAGCACAGGGCATATTCCTGCAGCTTTTCCCTGTCCTTGCCTTTATGCTGAGGGACCCTGAGACTTTGTTATAAATAAAATAGGGGTTGTTTTAGCTGTGGGATCCTGAGCATGGGTACCACCACTGCTTCTGCATGGCAGCACCAACCAGTACCATACTGGGCCGGCACTGGGAACTCTCCTAGGGGCTGGGTAGTGTTTGAGGTGGGGGTGTCCTCAGCCCTGTGTCGCTGGGGTCTGTTGCTCCCTCCCCACATGCTGTCAGCCCTGTGTGCTCCCCTTGCCCGCTCCAGCCCCTTCCCAGCCCCACAACTCCCCTTACCAGTGTCAGACCAGTCCAGCTGATGGTCCCCAGCTGGAGCTGCAGGGCCCTTGGCTTCACCAGCACAGCACTGCCCCATGTCCTGCTCCACAGACCTCCCGGGGCCCTCCCCCTGGCCTCATCCCTGGCACGTCCTCCCCTGGGATTTGACTTCCTCAGCCTGGGAATGCCGCCACATCCCTCAGCCCTGGCTGTGGCATGGGAAGCTTCAGTGGCTGCCAGGCGCCTGCTCCAGCAGGGCGGAGGAGAGGGTGCTGGCTGGGATATCTCCTTACAGGGGAAAATCCGGATTCCATGGCCTGCAGTCCCTCCCACATCGTGCCTGTGAGGCTCTCACTGCCGTAGGCAAGAGGCAGCTGCACTCCCCAGACCCCCATCGCTGAGCTGGGGGTCCCTGAGGGCCCCAAGTGATGCTCAGCCAGGTTTTGGGCATCTTAAGGGGCGTTTCAGGGCTGAGCTGGGACTCGCTGGTGTTGGTCCCTCCAGGTGCTGGCCATGGGGCACAGCCACGAGAGTCTGGGATGGCCCCATCCCCAGGATCTCCTAAACAGTGTTGGTGTGTGAGTAATGCCCAGGGACACAGGAAACCTGCATCCTGGCAGTGAACTGTCACAGGGAGGCTGTTTCCTCCCTGCATCCACTGCCCCCAGTACAGCCCCATGGCACAGGGACTTGGGGGGCTGCCCCAATCCCCCAGCACTGGGGCAGAGCCAACCCTGCTGTGTAGGGGCCTCCAGGCCTCAGTGGCTGCCCCAGAGCTCAGGAGGGTCACCCTGTCCTGCTCTCTGCTGGCAGGATCCAGCCCTGCAGACACCGTGGGAGCTGGTGCTCAGGAGGCTCCCACGCCTGCCCCGGCTGCCCACGCGTGTGGGGCTCAGCCTGGGGGTGGGGAGCACCCCAACTGCCTTGGCCCTGCACGTGGGTGCCCCCTCCCCATCCTGTGGGAAGTCCCCGGGGCCGGCAGCTGCACCGGACGCATCCCCTGCCCTCTCCTTCCTGTGAGTTATTTCCAGCCACTGCCTGCACAGGGGTGTTCCAGGGCTCAGCACAGGAAGCGAGTGAAGGCCCAGCCAGGGATGGCCTTGGAGGAAATGGGAAAAGAAAAGCCAAACCCCAACGTTTGGTTGGTGGTTGGGTACCCTCTCTGCTCAGCTGCCTGGCAGAGCCACCCTGCCCACAGCC
>NW_021940718.1:2790710-2791996 GCF_001715985.3 Manacus vitellinus
AGCTCCTGCACCCAAGGGTACCCAGGGTGAACCCCCAGCCACCCCTGCCCGGCTCCGGGGCCCTGGAGGTTGGGATGGGGATGGTGCCAGTTGTCTCCAAGCCAACCCGGAGGTTCGGGACCTCTGCCTTGGGCCACAGCAGGGACAGGCGAGGACAGACACCGTGCCTGGCAAGAACCACCCTGTGTGTCACTGCTTCCCGGGAATGTCCTCTGTCCTGAGTGTCCTGGGGATGTCCCTGCTCCAGGCCAGGCCAGGGCAGCTCCCCCAGCAGCAGGTCCCTGTGATGACTGTGGGTCCAAGGAGGGACACTGGGGCCCTGCCAGGTCCCCATTCCCGTGGTGTGGCCATGGCCTTTCCTGTCCCAGCTGATGACCTGGAGCTGATCTTCTGCCCCCAGAGCCCCAGCCTGGGGGATGGGTGGCAGTGAGACTGTGTCCATCCCTCGCAACCATGGGACCACCTGCACCAAGGACTGTGGAGGCAGAAGGGATCCTAAAGGGAAAGTCCTTGTCCTGGAGAGGTCCAAACAGAGAGGAGGGACTGGCCACACAAGGGAAAAATGCAAATGTCCTGCAGCACCTTCTGCAGGGCTGCCCTGAGGCCAAGCACCAAGTCCAGTAGCAGAGCCCAGGCTGAGGGTGCACACGGGGTGTGTGGGGAGTCACTGCTGCCTGGTTTGGGGGTCTCTCTGCAGGTGTCTGTGCCCCACTGCCCAGCAAACTCCCCTCCCAGCTCCCCACCATGGCCTGATCCTGCAAGCCCCATGCCCAGTCCTGCCTGAGGAAGCCTGGGGAAGGAATGGGCTGGGGCAGGAGCAGATAAGGAGCAGCCTCCTGCTCCCCAACAGCCTCTTGCCTTTCCCTCGGATGTGGCCAGGGCAGGAAGCAGTGCCCAGCGGAGGCAGGGCAGCCATGGTGCAGCTGCAGCAGAACATCAACCCTCGGCCTCAGGCGGTGCCAGGAACCCCATTAGTGCCTGCCCCAGGCCCCCCCCCCCTTGCTCCTGCCAGCATCTCACGGCTCCAGCAGCACATTTCGGGTACAGCTCCTCTCCATCAGGATTTTACCCCAGCACCCCTTGCAAAACCCTTGCTCCCGTGGGATCTCTCTGGAAGGCTTTTGCCAGGTCCAGAATCCCAAACCCGAGTGCTGCCCACGATGGGGGGAGAGGGTGAGAGGGGACTCCCCCCGCTTCTGCACGATCCCTTTCCCGGAGATGCCGCTGGTTGCTCTGGCACTGCAGGGGCTCCCTCTCTCCCGGCCCTGCGGCTGTTAAGTGGCCCC
>NW_021940718.1:2793400-2796381 GCF_001715985.3 Manacus vitellinus
GGTGGGGTGACAAGAACATCCACAGCCTGGAGAAATGGGTCCCAGGAGGAGAGGAGGGGTCTGCTCCCTGCAAGGGATTGTGTCCATCATCCCATTTGCAGCCTGGACTAATTAGTAGTAGAAGCCTGTGCAGGGCCAGGAGTTGGACTCAATGATCCTCGTGGGTCCGTTCCAACTCAGGATATTCCCTGATTCTGATTCCCGGCTGCCAGATGCTTCCTGGCCCCGGGTCACTGCCCGGTGAGGCAGTGGCACTGACCAGGCTGCCCATGGCCACAGTCCATGTGCTCTCTGTCACAAACCCTCGGCTCCCAGTGCGGGGGGTCCAGGGGAGCAGCGCAGGGATGTCACCCACACTGGCTGTGGCCTGGCCACAGTGCCAGGGTTGCAGCACACAGCTCCAGACATGGATGTCCCAACCTGTGCCTCAGCTTCCCCCACACACTACAGGGATGAGGCTTCTCCCCACTGAGCCAAGAGTACAGTACAGGGACAGGGGAGTATCAGGATCACGCCCCAGGGCAGCCACCCTGTGCCTGCATCCTTGAGAGCAGGTTCCTGCACTGTGACAGAGGGCAAACGTCCCAGGGGTGTCAGGCTGTGTTCCCTGGGAGCAGGAGTGAGCCAAGCTGCCCATGTCAGGCCGTGCTGGGATCCAGCCTCGTGGCTGCAGCTCCACGTGGCTCGTGGCCCAGGACGGTTAATCCCGGCAGCTGCAGGGCTGGGCCCTCAGCACCCACCCCGGCTGCACGCGGAGCCAGCAGCACCCGGGGTCCCAGTGTCCCCCTCCATGGGCTGGGCTTCTGGCAGGGTGTCCCCCTCCACGGCCCTGGGGGGTCCCACATCTGCAGGCTCAGGGTGGGTGATGGAGAACAACCCTAAACCCCCTCCCTTCTCCCCGCAGGGCAAGGCGGGCTCGGTGCTGGCAGTGGGGGTCACAGGCCATGGAGCCGAGCCAGGAGGGTGCCTGAAGCTGCCAGAAGGAGCGTGAGGGGGTGGGGGATATGGAGCCCCCCAACAGCAGCGTGGCTGGGCCGACACACTCGTGTTTCGGGGTGTTCAACGCCAGCGACGGCCGCGCCAACGCGCGGAACAGCATCGCCTCGCCCTGGTTCTCCACGGCCTTCGGCCTCATCGGCCTCTGCTCCAACCTCTTCGCCCTCTGCGTCCTGCTCAGCTCCTCCCGCAAGCTCTCCAGCCACGCCCGCTCCTCCTTCCTCGTCTTCCTCTGCGGGCTGGTGGTCACGGACTTCATGGGGCTGCTGGTGACAGCCTCGGTCATCATCCCCTACCACTTCATCAAGTTCCCCTGGGCCGAGGTGGACCCCGACTGCCACCTCTGCAACTTCCTCGGCTTCTCCATGGTGTTCTTCGGGCAGTGCCCGCTGCTGCTGGGGGCCACCATGGCCGGGGAGCGGTTCCTGGGCATCAACCGCCCCTTCTCCCGCTCCACCAGCATCTCCAAGCGCCGTGCCTGGGCCATGGTGGGGCTGGTGTGGGGCTTCTCCTGCCTGCTGGGGCTGCTGCCGGTGCTGGGGCTGGGCCGGTACACGCTGCAGTTCCCCGGCTCCTGGTGCTTCCTCACCCTCCTGCCCGACACCGGCGACATCATCTTCTGCCTGCTCTTCGCTCTGCTGGGGATCCTGTCGGTGCTGCTCTCCTTCATCCTCAACACCATCAGTGTGGTCACGCTCTGCCGCGTCTACCACGACCGCGAGTCGGTGCAGCGGCGCCGCGACAGCGAGGTGGAGATGATGGTGCAGCTCGTGGGTATCATGATCATCGCAACCATCTGCTGGATGCCCCTCCTGGTGAGGCCCCTGACCTGATGCCCCCCCATCACCGCTCCTCCATGTCCCCCCTGGGTCTTGGTGTCCCCCCTGCTCCTCCTTGTGGGGCCTCAGCCTTGGTGTGTCCCCCCCTCTGCCCTCCTCCATGTCCCTCCTGGGTCTGGGGGTGTCCCCCTGCTCTTCCCAGTGAGGTCCAAGGTCTCAGGGTGTCCCCATCACGTTCCTGCTGGTGAGGCTCTAGGTCTGGGGGTGTCCCCTTGGTGAGGCCCCCCTGGGTCTCAGTGTCCCCCTGTGCCACCTCTCTGCACTCCACATTGGCCCTTGGGTTATGGGCTCTGAGGCTCAGCATTGCCTGCAAGCAGAGCAGGTGCTCCCCGGTGCCCAAACCAGCCTGGGACCTCCTTCCAAGGGGCTCAGTGCCTGGACCCTCATCATTTCCCCCACCCCACGCAGCTCACAGACCCCCCAGTGACGCTTTGCCCCTTTCCCTCCCCCAGATCTTCATCGTGCAGACGGCGCTGCAGCACCTGCCCGGCGGGCGGGCCCAGGAGCTGCCCACGGACACGCAGGAGATGCTGCTCATCTACATCCGCATGGTCACCTGGAACCAGATCCTGGACCCCTGGGTGTACATCCTGTTCCGGCGGGCGGTGCTGCACCGCGTGTACCCCCGGCTGCGCCCCCGGCCCTCCATCGTGTCCCTCACCCCCTCCCTGCGCCGCAAGCTCACCGCCGGCTCCGTCCTGCAGTAGCGCCCCCGGGACGGGGGGACACGGCCGGGCCCCCATCCCGTCCCATCCCCTCCGTGCGTCCCCATCACCCGCATCCAGGGGCTCTCCCTGCCCCCCCCGAGCCCTGGCAGGGGGCACAGGGCCGCTCCCCCCTCCCCGTCCCCAATAAAGCACAGCTCGTGCAGCTCTCGGTGCTCGCTGGGGGTGAACACCCGGGGGGGGACCCTGGGAGAGGGCCCAGCCCTGCTGACAACCACAGCAACAGCCCTTCTCCTCCAGCCTCTGCTTTAATGACCCACAGCCACTGCCCACCACGCTTTGGGGGTTCTCGGGGAGGTGGGTGGGCTGGTGCCCTGCTGCCCCCCAACCCAGGGGACAGACCTGGGTGCACTCCGGAGGGTGTGGGGCACAGGATGGGGACCCCCACCAGCACTGCCAGCCCCAGGTGGGGTGGGGACGA
>NW_021940718.1:2797402-2798904 GCF_001715985.3 Manacus vitellinus
GGATGCTCGTGGTTACAGGGTGTTCATGGATGCCCAGGACAGGGCACACAGAGGAATGGGAGTGCCCACAGGGAGTATGAGCAGGTGTGGGGACGCCTACATAGGTGCAATGTAGGGGTGCCCCGGGGTACACAAAGAGCAGGGGTGCAGGTTAGGGGTGTACATGGAACAGGGGTGGATCCTGCAAGGCACTTGATCCCTGGGGAGGGGGCTGCAGGGCCACAGGAGCTGGGGACAATTCCAAGGTTTCCCTAGTCCCCAGCACAAGAGCAGGGGGAGCCCCCAACTGACCAAAGGCCTTTTTGGGCTGGACCAGGCGGAGGGTGAAGGGCTGGGCCCGCGGCAGCTCCCGCAGCATCCGGGCGACTTCGTAGTGCCGGCAGCCCACGATGGTGTGGTCGTTGATGGCCTCGATGCTGTCCCCCACACACACCGTCTGCAGCCGGTTGATGATGCTCCCCTCCTTGATCCTCTGGGGGTGGGGGACAGGGACACACAGCAACAGGGTGGCACAGTGGGACAGTCAGACACAGCCCCCATCCCTCCCACCACACAAACACCTCTGCGATCCCATGGCCTTTAGTAGCTGGGTCAGGCAGGGAGGGTCCCCCCAGATTTCCCCATGGCAGGGGAGACCCCCAGGACCAGGGTGGACCCAGAGGGGAGTCAGGGAGGAGCCTGGTCGCAGGAAGGGGGTGCAGCATGGATGTCACCCACGGGGCCACAGCCCCCAGGGCTGCCCTGGGCCCAGCACAGCCCCCCAGGGGGGTTCACCTTGATGAAGGCGTAGCCAGCCCCGTTGTCTGTGATGGTGAGGCCGAGCGCGTCCTCCGTCTTGGTCACCTCCACCTCCTTGGTCTCGCCCCGGACGTGGGCAAAGATGAAATCCTCGAGGCCAATCTGCCCCCCCAGCAGCTTCTGCATGTCCACTTTGTGCGTGTTGAGCGTGCAGAAGAGGATCTGCCCCGGGGAACCCCGTCAGCAGGGGCTGATGATACCCCACCAGGGTGTTGGTGTTGGGGCCCAGGGCAGGAGTCAGCCATGGCAGGGTCCAGTCAGGTCTGGGCACTGCTAGACCAGCAGGGTCCAGAGAACCCCAGCCTGCCCGAGGACCCCACACTGCCCCATCCCCACGCACCTTCCCACAGTGCCAGGCAGCTGGAATCAGCCAGGGAACAGGCAGCCCCGGCTCCCTGCCCACTTGCAGGGGGGAAACTGAGGCAAGACCCCCCCAATCCCTCCCCAGAGGAGCCAATAGAGACCAGAGACTAAAGCACTCTTTTCCACGACATTCTGGGGACTGCATTTACAAGCAGCTGGGGACTCGTGGGAGCACAGGCCACAGCCAGTGCTTCAGGGTTGGTGTCCCCCCTCGGGCACAAAGCCCCCTCCCCGGGTGCCACAGCCCCTCACCTCGGTGGGCGAGATGTCGAAGACCTCGGCGATTTTGGCGTAGAGCTCCTTGACGTTGGTGAAGCCCTCGATGCGCCCCGTGGGGCTGC
>NW_021940718.1:2801224-2802452 GCF_001715985.3 Manacus vitellinus
GCTCAGCTCCCATCACCCCCTGCCCTGTGTCCCCAGCCCTGTGCTCACCTGGCGATCCGGGACAGGATCTCCTTGACGCGCAGCACCAGCGGCTCATGCTGCAGGGGGTTGCTCTCGATGGCACTGTGCAGTTTGGCCATGTAGAAGTCCAGGGTGCTCAGCGTGGGGGTCTCCCCGGTGCCTGGGAGGTGACAGCCTGGTGAGCAGGTCCCCACCCAGCCCTGACCATGCACTGGTGACTGGGGAGGGGACCTCAGCAGCCAATGCCATCTCCTGCTGCGGGACAGAGCCTGCACCGGCACAAATCCTGGAGCATGTGGATTTGGGCCAATTTGGGGCACAGCTGTGAGTGTGGCTCCAGAGGAGGATGGCTCCTAGCCTGCCCTGCCCCAGGACAGGGGAGCCAGCTGGCTGTCACATCCCTGGGTTCCCCAGGGAGTCCCCTGAGTGCTGCAGGATCCCAGCCCAGCATCAGATGGGCACTTGCCACCACCCCACTGCCCCACAGTGCCCCTTCGCCTGGGATGGGGAACCCACAGTGCCACTCGGCCTGAGCAGGGGTCCCCACAGCTGAGGAGGCCCTGTGGTGCCCCTCTGCCCAGGCAGGGGTTCCAGCAGCCAGGGTGGGTCCCACGTTGCCCCACTGCACCGGCACTGAGCCCTGGCACCGGGGAGCCCCGTGGCTGCCCCCAACTCACCGGGGATGGGCAGGGAGGAGAAGCTGGCGGTTAGGGCCTGCCGCACCGACTGGAGCTGCTGCTGCAGGGCCAGGGTCTGCCGCTCCTCCTGAGCCAGCTCCTGCTCCAGCTTCTCCTTGGCGCAGTTCATGCTCTCCGTGTGCTTCTGCAGGATGGCATTCTGCTCCTCGAACTCCGTGTTCATCTTCCGCAGGCGCCGCAGCTCGGCCTCCCGGGCTGCCGGGACAGCGCCGCGTCAGTGGGATGGACCCCAACCCCACCTCAGCCCAATCCCTTCCCCAAGCCACAGCTCTTCCAAGAGGCTCAGTGCCACCAATGCCCAGGCTCCAGGCTGGTCCCTCCATCCAGCCTTTCCAGGGACCTTCCACGGCCCGGATCTGGCAGCCCCTCACCTTTGTTTTGGTCCAAGAACTCCTCAGTGAAGATGGGCACATCGAAAGTGGAGAAGGTGTCACTGCACTCGCCAGCCTGAAGGATGGGAGGGAGGGCTCAGGCAGGGCTGAGGCCCCCAGAGGGGACCCCAACCCCTT
>NW_021940718.1:2802822-2804046 GCF_001715985.3 Manacus vitellinus
CTGCATCCTCTGCAAGGTAGGAAGGAAGGGAGTCACCCCGGCAGCCAGACCCCATCCCCTAAGGCTCTGGCAGTGCATGGCCAGATCCCAGCAGCCCCTGCTCTCACAACCCACCTTTTTTGATCTTCTTCTCCTGGATCTTCTCCGTGCACATCTTGTAGGCCTCTGACTGCTGGTATTCCCGCAGCTCCTTCATGTACTGCTGCTTCTCCCGCTCCGCCTCGTCCAGGTACCGCTGCGGTCACAGAGGGGCCTCAGCCCGGCCCAGCTCCAGGCTCCCAACCCTCCCAGCCCAGCACTGGGACCAGCTCCAGCCCTGCAGGAGCCAAGGGGTTTGGGCTGCAGCCCGGGGGTCTCTCCCAGGGGACCATACCTGCTTCTCCGAGAGCTGCAGTTTGCTCCACTCCGCTCCCAGCATCTTGGTGATCTCCGGGAAGGGCAGGTCGGGGTGCTGGGTGCGGATCTGCTCGCGCCGCTCGTTCAGGAAGCGCACGTAGCCCGTCACGGGGGCTTTGGGGCCGTTGGGGAGGATCTTCTTCCTCTTCTTGCCCTTGGGCCAGCCCCTCTTCTTCACTGGCTGGCACCCGGGGGTAGGGACAGAGGGGTCAGAGCACACGGGGCCACCGGGACATGGGAGCAGGGCCCAGACCCGCCCGGGCCCCCTGGCCCTCCAGGGAAGGTCTGGGAGATTCCTCGGCCCATTGCCCAGTGGAGGGACAGGGACAGCCCCACACCTCGAACCCTGTGGGCAGGGATATGGGCACCAGGGCTCACCTCCTCCTCGCCGTGTGGCTTCTCACCACCCATCCGTGCCGACTCTCCCTTCTCCTGCTTGATGGTCACCAGAAAGTTCCCATGCTGAGCCTTGCCCGTGGCATGTCTGCAGCCAGAGAGCACCGTCAGGGAGGGCTGGGACACTGCCGGGGCCAACGGCAACACATCCCCTGGCAGCACAGCCTCGTGCCCACCAGATCCTCCCAAATTCCCTCACAGCCCCAAACCTGGCACTGGGCCTGGAGCCCCTGTTCCCATGAGGGGAGGCTACAGTGGAATGATGGGGCTGGAGCAGAGCCGAGAAAGGCAGCCCTGGGCACACTAAAGCTGCCCTGAGGTCCAGTGGCAGCCCTGGGACCTGTCAGGGACATTTGGAAGAGGGCTAGTGCTACTCTTGGGGGCAGGTAACAGCAATGCCATCCTGTCAGTGACAGCCCCTGCCTGTCACCT
>NW_021940718.1:2807166-2809250 GCF_001715985.3 Manacus vitellinus
CCAGTGATCCCCAGTGACCTCCCAGTGCTCCCAGTAACCCCAGTGCCCACCTCAGGGCTTATCTAGAGACCCCAGTTACCCTTTCCCATCAGCCCCAGTATCCCACGGGTGATTTCAGTGGGCTCAGCACTCACCTCTGGGGTCCCAGTGGTGCCTCACCGCTCCCAGTGACCCCAGTGCCAAGCAGCGGGTGTCCATGACACCAGTAGCCACCCCAGAGTCTCAGTGAACCCAGTACTCCCCCCACACTGCTCACAGTTACCCCAGTACAGCCCTGGTACTATTCCCAGTCACTCCATTACCTACACAAGAGGAGATCCCAGTCACTCCATTACCTACACAAGAGGAGATCCCAGTCACCCCAGGACCTCCAGGCTGCTCCCAGTCACCCCAGTATTCACTCAGCTGGGTGTCCCCATGATGCCTGTAAGTCAGCCCAGAGTCCCAGTGATCCCAGTACTCCTCTCAAAGAGGTTCCCAGTGACCCCAGTACTGCTCATACTGGTCCCAGTCACCCCAGTACCTATTCAAAAGGGGGTCTCATTTGCCCCAGTGTCCCCACACTGCTTCCAGTGACACCAGTATTCACCCAAGGGGCGGGGTCCCACGACTCCAATAGCCACCCCAGAGTCCCAGTGACCCCAGTACTCCCTCCACACTGCTCCCAGTCCCCCCAGTACTGCCCATAACACCCTATTGCCCAGAAGGTCCCAGTTACCTCAGTACCCCCACATCACTCCCAGTGACCCCAGTACTCACCCAAGCAGGGGGGCCCCATGGCTTCAGTAGTCACCCCAGCATCCCAGTGACCCCAGTACACCCCCACTGGTTCCAGTGCCCACCAGCAACAGCACACCTGTACTGTCACCCCTGTAGTCTGACACACTCCATTTGGGTGCATACTGGGATACTGGGGTTACTGGGAGCAGCGTTGTGGTGCACTGGGGTCACTAGAACTCTGAGGTGACTACTGGCATCATTGGGACCCCTGCTTGGGTAGGTACTGGGGTCACTGGGAGCAGTGTGGAGGTACTGGAGTAACTGGGAGCTCCTCTTGTGTGGGTAATGGGGTGACTGGAACCATTATGGGCTGTACCGGGATTACTGGTAGCACTGTGGGGGGAGTACTGGAGTCACTGAGATTCTGGTGTGACTACTGGTGTCCTGGGGACCCCCTGCATGGGTGGGTACTGGGGTGACTGGGACTGTTATGGGCAGTGCTGGGCGACTGGGAGCAGTGTGGGGATACTGGGGTGACTGGGACCTCCCCTTGTGTAGGTACTGGGGTGACTGGGATCGTTATGAACCATCCTGGGATGGATGACTCACAGCGGTGTGGTGGTTCTGGGGGTGACTGGACTGTTATGGGCAGTACTGGGGTGACTGGGAATAATGTGGGGGTAATACTGGGATCACCGAGATTGTTATGGGCAGTACTGGGATCACTGGGAGCAGTGGGGGGGGGTAATACTGGAGTCACTGGGAGAAGTGTGGGGGCAGCACTGGTGTGACTTGGGACTGTCATGGGCAGCACTGGTGTGACGGGGAGTAGTGTGGGGGTGGTACTGTGGTCACTGGGAGAACTGTGGGGATATTGGGGTCACGGAGTGTTATGAGCAGCACTGGTGTGACTGGGAGCAGCATGAACAGCAGTGGTGTGACTGGGAGCAGCATGGGGGGACTGGCGTGACTGGGAGCAGTATGAACAGCAGTGGTGTGACTGGGAGCAGCATGGGGGGACTGGTGTGACTGGGAGCAGCATGAACAGCAGTGCTGTGACTGGGAGCAGCATGGGGGGACTGGCGTGACTGGGAGCAGTATGAACAGCAGTGGTGTGACTGGGAGCAGCATGGGGGGACTGGCGTGACTGGGACCATTACAGACAGCACTGGTGTGACTGGGAGCAGTATGGGGGTACTGGTGTGACTGGGAGCAGTATTGGGGTACTGGTGTGACTGGGAGCAGTATAGACAGCACTGGTGTTACTGGGAGCAGTATGGACAGCACTGGTGTGACTGGGAGCAGTATGGGGGTACTGGTGTGACTGGGACCGTCATGGACAGCACTGGTGTGACTGGGAGCAG
>NW_021940718.1:2810149-2811269 GCF_001715985.3 Manacus vitellinus
GGCCCTGGGGGGCCATGGGTGCAGATGAGAGAGCCTTTCTGGGGTGCTCTGAGTGGAGGTGATCCAGTGGAAGCTTTCTAGGATGCTCTCAGTGGAAAAGGGATGGCCCCAGGGAAGTGTTTCTGGAGCGCCCTGGGTGGAGGTGGGTGGCCCTCGGGCAAGTGCTTTGGAGTGTCTTTGTTGGGGAGCGTCCAGAGGAGCCTTTCTGGGATTCTCCAAGTGGAGAGTGGGGTGCCTGGGGTGAAGAGAGGTGACCCTTGGGGGACTTTGCTGGGGTGCCTTGAGTGGGGAACACTCTACTGAGGTGCCCTGGGTAGAAAGGGGTGGCCCCGGGGAGCCTTTCTAGGGTGTCTGGATTGAGGGACATCCAGGGGAGCCTTTCTGAGATGCTCTAAGTGGAAAGGAATGCCTCCAGGAGAACCTTTCTGGGGTGTCCAGGGTGGATGGGGGTGACCCGGGGAGCCTTTCTAGGGTGTCTGGATTGAGGGACATCCAGGGGAGCCTTTCTGGGATGCTCTAAGTGGAAAGGAATGCCTCCAGGAGAACCTTTCTGGGGTGTCCAGGGTGGACAGGGGTGACCTGGGAAGCCTTTCTGGGGTGTCTGTGTTGGGGGACATCCAGGGGAGCCTTTCTGAGATGCTCTAAGTGGAAAGGAATGCCTCCAGGAGAACCTTTCTGGGGTGTCCAGGGTGGATGGGGGTGACCTGGGAAGCCTTTCTGGGGTGTCTGTGTTGGGGGACATCCAGGGGAGCCTTTCTGGGATGCTGTGAGTGGAAAGGAGTGGCCCCAGGGGAGGCTTTTTGGGGTGCCCGGAGTGGAGGGTGTAGACCCTTGGGTGGCTTTGGCGGAGGACACCCTACTGAGGTGCTCTGGGTGGAGAGAGGTGGCCTTAGGGGAGGCTTTCTGGGGTGTCTGTGTTGGGGGAAATCCAGCAGAGGCTTTCTGAGATGCTCTAAGTGGAAAACAATGGCCCCAGGGGAGCCTTTTTTGGGGTGCCCTGGGCAAGTGGACTGAGGGTGGCTATCCAAGGTGCCCTGGCTGGAGATGGGTGGCTCCAGGGGTGCCTTTCTGAGGTGTCAGTTGGGGGACATCTGAGGGATGCCCTAAGTGGAGAGGGATG
>NW_021940718.1:2813803-2816258 GCF_001715985.3 Manacus vitellinus
CGTGGAAGCTGCAGCAGCTGAGGACCCACAGCTCCTGCCCCAGTGCTCCTCTGAGAGCACGGGCATGGCCTGCACAGCCCTCGGGGGGCTGCAGAGCCTGACCCTGCAGGGCCCTGGAACCCCCCCATCTCCCAGCT
This sequence comes from Manacus vitellinus, assembly GCF_001715985.3. Classification (NCBI taxonomy): domain Eukaryota; kingdom Metazoa; phylum Chordata; class Aves; order Passeriformes; family Pipridae; genus Manacus; species Manacus vitellinus. The sequence goes on from NW_021940718.1 coordinate 2,813,941, forward strand.
GAGCTCAGTTAAAACCAACAGCCCCATCCAAGGGCTGGGCTGGTTTGAACCTTCTTGGACCTTCCTGTGCCTGTGGCTTGTCTGGGGCAGAGGCACCACGTGTACCTGAGTCCCCCATCCTTTGGGAGCTCCTGGAGCACCAAAGCTGGCTGTGAGCACCCACCCGGGCCCTGCTGGGGTGGATGGAGCTGGGCTGGGATTGCTGCTGCTGCCCTTGGCACAGGGAGAACCTCTTTGCCCTGGCCCTGCATTGCTGTGTGGGAGTGAGGAGGAGGAACTGCCCTTTGTGGATAAGAGGAAGAGGCATCACTCGTGAGAAAGAGGAGGGTCTTACAAAGTCCCTTGGAGAGGGGACCTTGGGGACCTGGCAAAGTGGCTGCAGGTTCCCCTCAGCTGTAGGAACAGGTTCCCATGGCCCTTCAGCAGCACCCAGTGTGGCTAGGGACACATGGGACAGGGCATGGTGACACATGGGACAGGGCATGGAGCTGGCTCTGCATCAGGGTCAGAGGGGCCATGAAGCCACTTGGCAGATCAGCTCCATAACTTTGGGCAGGGGAGGGAGAGGCCAGGCCACCTGCCTGCCCCACTCAGGGTCCCCACAGGCAGCGTCCCCACGCAGCGTCCCTGTCCCGCTGCAGCAGGAGGAGGAGCCTGGCTCTGCTGTCCCTGACTCAGCAGGGCCTTCCCATGGCTCAGAGCCCCCGTGGCTCAGTGTCACCCGTCACACTGTGGGTGACATCCGTGAGTGTGGCTCCCTGTGCCAGCCCCAGGGGAGAGGGGACGTGGGGACAGCCGGGCTGCCTGTGCCCGTGGGACACCCGGAGCCCTCCTGGCCCTCAGGGGCTGTATCACCAGGGGCAGGCAGCAGGGAGGGGTGTCCCTGGGCTGGTTATCTGCACCTGGGACACTCTTGGTGGCTGTGGGTGTGACAGTGAGGGGCTGTCCTGGTGTTCTGAGGGGACAGAGCGGTGCTGTGCTGGGGAGGGACCTTGACTGGGGAGTGACTGTCCGTGCTGGGTGTGACAGGGGGAAAACATTCCTTGTGCAGGATTCAGGGGGTGTCTGAGGCTCTACCTGTGTCACCTGGCTGGGGAAAGGGGCCCACCTCCCTCCCCAGCTCTGGGGTGGAACCTGTCCTGGGATGGGACAGTGGCACTCTGACCATGTCTTGGATGTGCAGCCTCTCACTGTTCCACTCTCTCCTCAGGCACCACCTGCGTCCTCGTGTCCTTCCCCTTCGTGTTCAGCCCCTGCCTGGCCTGCAGGGAGGGCACTCCACAGTGGGCAGCCTTCATCTACTACCTCCCCTTCATCGTCATCTTCCAGTTTGGCTGGGCAGCCACGCAGGTGTCCCACCTGGCCCTCATCCCCGAGCTGGTGAGCAGTGACCATGAGAAGGTGGAGCTCACGGCTTTCAGGTGAGCACAGACACACCTGGGGGTCTCCTGGGTCTGGGGGAGCCGCCCTGCCCACCCCAGGTCCCACTGCTGTGTGACAGGAGGTCCCTGGGTGCTGTGGCACATCAGAGTCCTCAGCATGGCAGGACCAGGGCTGGGCCCCGAGGGGGTCCTGTGGGATGTGCCAAGGGACACTGGTGTCCTTGGTTGGTGGCTCAAACCCTTTGGTGTCAGGAGGGACTGTCTTGATGCCAGGGATGTTGGTGACACAGCCCATGGGACACTTCTCCTTTGGGACTGGTGCTCACAGGGCAGGGACTGTGCCCCCCTGGGTGCCCTTGGGGAGAGCTGGGCATGGCTGTGGGGGCTGACCCAGAGATGGGATGTCCACAGGGCCAGGTGGGCAATGCATCTGGCTCCCTGCATGGAACCACTCCTCAGGCAGGATCAGGATGTGGGATGGGCTGTTTGTCCCACAGGGTGAACAGGGAGGATGTGGGGCAGCACTGGGATAACCCTGGGGTCCAGCTCTGGGGGCACCAGCTCAGGTAGCTCATGACATCCTTGGGGCAGAGGTGAGCTGTGCCTGGAAGGTGACAGGCTGACCCAGAGGGATCTTGGTTTCCTCCCAGTCGTGCCCTGAGGGTTGGACTGGGCATGCTGGGAGTGGCACCAGTAAGGCTGATGCCTGGGCAGGTGCATCATGCCCTTGGAGGTGTCCCCTCAGCCACGACACCGGGGTGCAGAGGCTGTAGCACAGCAATGGGCTGAGATGTCCCACTGTTCTGTCCCCATGCTTGTCCCTCCACATCCCCCTGAGGTTCCCTTCCCACTCAGGTATGCCTTCACCGTCATGGCCAACATCACTGTGTACGGCCTGACCTGGCTCCTGCTCAACTTCCAGACAGACCAGCCCGA
>NW_021940718.1:2816798-2818513 GCF_001715985.3 Manacus vitellinus
CAGGGGGCTGCCTGCCTGGGCACTGGGGATGTGGAGGGTGGAGAGAGGGGCTGTACTGGGCACCCAACCTGTCAGAGGGGCTGTGCCCTTCTGGGTGGGCACAGTTCTGTGACAGGTGGGCAGGGAAGGTGCCTCCCCATGGGCTGAGCAGGGCTGCCCTGTCCCTGTCCCCTCACAGGTGGCAGTGCTCTACATGTCCACCCGCCTCATCGTCAACCTGTCCCAGACCTACATCGCCATGTACTTGACCAACTCACTGATGCTCTCCAAGGTGGGCACAGGGCAGGTCTGGGGGCGCTTGGGCAGGGTCCTGGTGCCCAGAGATCATCTCCTCCCTGTCCCTTGCAGAAATACATCGCCACCATCCCCCTGGTCATGTATGTCAGCGGGTTCCTCTCCTCCTTCCTCATGAAGCCTGTGAACAAGTGGATCGGTCGGAATGTGAGTCTGGGGGCACTGGAGAGGTTGGAGTTAGACCCCAGCAGGGGCCAGATCCTGGCTGTGGGCAGAGCACCCAGCACCTCTGAGCTGGAGAGCAGGGACCCCTCATGTACCCTCTGCCAGCACCCCCCCACTGCACTGTGGGTCCCGTTGGGATGGGGGGTGGTGGGCAGGTGTGGGGATGAGGGCCTGTCCTGCACATCCTGAGGCTGGGGAAGGCGGTGCTGGTCCACAGCCACCCTGTGCTGTGCAGCCCTGACCAGGCTGGAGAGCCCTGAGGTACCTGAGATGGGCAGAGGGGGGTCTGGGTGCACCGCCCCAGGTGGGCACAGGGGCTGCAGTGCCAGCAGGAGGGAGCTGCCCCCCCACTGTGTCCCCTTCATGCTGTTGGGTGCCAGTGGAGTGTCCCCTGAACTCAGGGACACTCTGCCCACAGCTCTCCCCAGGGCTCAGCTCTCCAGCTGCAGAACAGCCCAGACCATGGCAAGGGAGTGCTCTTGGGGGCTCCTTGTTTAAATCCAGCTGGGACAGAGCCAGGGCTGTCCCTCGTGGGTCCTGGGTACTGCTGGCCCCTGTGCCCTCTCTGCTTGCCCGTGGTGGCAAGCTGGTGTCTGAACTCCCCCTTGTCCCTCTGCCCCTCTCTGTCCCAGCTGACCTACTTCGTGGGCATCCTGGTGGTCCTGGCCTTCGCCTCCTGGGTGGCCCTGGCCACGCCGATGGGAGCTGAGGTCTACGGAGCGGCCGTGCTGCTGGGGGCTGGCTCTGCCACCATCCTGGTCACCTCCCTGTCCATGACAGCGGATCTCATCGGCACCAACACGGTAGGGCCGCTCCTGCGGGGGATGGACCGGGGATGGCAGCAGTGAGCCTGTGCCGGGCTGTGCTGCAGTGTGGGCTCTGCCCATGAGAGGGCACAAGGCTCCAGGGTTGTGTGGCACAGCTCAGCTCAGCACGGCACCCGCTGAGGCTCCCTCTCCTCCTGCAGCACAGCAGCGCATTTGTCTATGGTGCCATGAGCTTCACGGACAAGATGGCCAATGGCCTGGCTGTGATGTTGATCCAGAACCTGCACCCCTGCCCGTGAGTGTCTCTGTGGGGCAGGGACACCCCCCCCATTGCCCCCATTGCAAATATCCCAGGGTTGGAGCAACAGGCACGGGTGGGAAACAGCTCTGATTTTTAGAGTCACAGGATGGTTTGGCTTGGAAGAGATCTAAGAGCTCATCTTGTTCCACCCCCTGCCATGGGCAGGGACACCTTCCACTAGCCCAGGT
>NW_021940718.1:2819598-2820400 GCF_001715985.3 Manacus vitellinus
GGGACCCTGGCACCGGTGCTGCTGCCAGCTGGGTGCCAGTGCCTTGCTCAGGGGTGGGGGGACAGGACTGACCCGTTGTGCTGCTTGGGGATGTGCCGGGTGAGGCCCTTGGTGCCAGTGGCAGGAGAGTCCAGAGGCTTGGCCAGGTCCCGCTGTGCTGCCATGGCTCCTGACCTGTCGCTCCCTCCCTTCCCTACAGGTGCTGTCGGGCTGCAGGGGCTGAGCGGAGCTGGGACCCCCGACACTGGGACTGAGAGCGCAGAGGGAGGGGGCCAGAACGGCACCGTCAACTGAGCCATGGGGCCATGTCCTTGGCCACCGTGTCCTCAGGGCCATGTCCCCGGCCAGCACATCCTTAGGGCCATGTCCTTGGCCACCACATCCTCGGCCACCACGGTGCCACACTCTGAGTCTGGAAGGTCCCCCACGCTGGGGGACACCAGGCTCTGGGGAGGGGAGTGACTGAGCCCCGCCCTGTCTCCTTGCACTGGACTCATGTCCCCACAGCCTGTCCCCCTGGGGCCGATGAAGGATGTCCCTGGTAAGGGTGTCACTGGTGCAGGACATCACCTGCCACCTGCACACCGAACACTGGAAGGGCCTGGGCTGGGACGGGGCAGCCCCGGCTCACAGTGGGGGTGTGGGGCTGGCCTGAGGTTTTAACCTGCTTTTGTAAGGTCAGTATATACAAACCGCACTTTATAAAGGAGGAGGAAAAGGAGAGGAAAACTCAACAACAGCAACGCCGACGCCCCTGGGCTGAGGGTGGGCTCGGCCCTGGGGACCCCGGGGGTGGGGCAGG
>NW_021940718.1:2820649-2821785 GCF_001715985.3 Manacus vitellinus
TGTGCCACTGTCCCGCCCCCCCGGGGCAGAGCAACCAATGAAGGCGGACCTTGGGGCGGTGGGGGCGGGACAATATCTGGCAATACGTGGAGTGTGTGCGCATGCGCGCTTATGCACATATGTGTGTGCACGTGCGTGTGCATGTGTGTTCACTCGTGTGTGCACGTGTGTGTGTGTGTGCTCATATATGTATGTGTGCCCATATATGTGTTCATGTGCTCACACGTGTGCAGGGATGTCCTGTGTGTGCACACTGCGAGCAGGGGCTGGGGGAAGGGGCCCATGTGCAGCCCCGTGGGATGGTTTGGGTTGTTCCACCCCTGCCATGGGCAGGGACACCTCCCACTAGCCCAGGTTGCTCCTAGTCCCGTCCAGCCTGGCCTTGGACACTTCCAGGGATGGGGCAGCCACAGCTGCTCTGGGCAACCTGTGCCAGGGCCTCCCCACCCTCACAGCCAAGAATTCCTTCCCAATATCCCATGTCACCCTGCCCTCTGGCAGAGGGAAGCCATCCCCCTTATCCTGTCCCAAGTCCCTCTCCAGCTCTCCTGGAGCCCCTTTAGGCTCTGGAAGGGGATCTCAGTTCTCCCTAGAGCGTTCCCTTCTCCGGGTGACCCCCCCAGCTCTCCCAGCCTGGCTCCATGGCTCAAGGTCTCCAGGGCCCCTCTGTCTGCCCTCACAGGTCCCTGTGCTGGGTGGACACCCCAGGGATGGGTCTGTCATGGAGCCGCTGCCGGGAGGGATGGGGGGTGGTGTGGGGGTGTCGGTGTGTGCACACCAGGACACGGTGTGGGTGTGAGTGGAGGGTGAGCAGTTTGGGGAGGGGGCTGGGGGGTTGTGACAGGGTGTGACAGACCCTGTCAGCTGGTGACACAGCATGTGTGGGGCACTGAACGGGGTTCTGGGGGATAAAGGGGGGGCGCGGGGTGCAGCCCCCCGGCCACGCTGTCACCTACATCGGGCTGTCCCGGGGCCATCCCTGGTTTATGGCTGTTCCCGCAGCCGCACGGGTTGTGGGAAGGGCGTTTCCAGCCCCGGTCTAGAGAGCAGCGGCTGAGCTGGGCTGGGTCCCGTGGCCTTGGCACTTGCCCCAGTGCCCGAGGGGGTGAGGCCAAGCAGAGCCAGGTCCTCACCCC
>NW_021940718.1:2823999-2831703 GCF_001715985.3 Manacus vitellinus
TCGTGGTCCCCATCGCCTCCATCTCAGCCCTCAAAAAGACCAACACGGCGCTGCTGGTGCCCAACGCGCTCAGCATCCGCACGGCCCAGGGGGAGAAGGTGAGAGCGGGGGCGGTGCTGGGGGGGGAGGCGGCTCCGCCCGGGGCTGTTTGGGGTGTCCGGGTCCCCGAGGGCCCTGGGCCGTGACCGAGGGAGCAGCTCCAGTGCAAAGCCCCTTCCCCGCTCCCTGGCAGTTCCTCTTCGTGTCGCTGCGCCAGCGAGAGGCCACGTACCAGCTCCTGAGGTCTGTCTGCAAACAGCTGCAGGTACGCGGGGGCTGGGGGGGGAGCTCCGTCCATCCACTGCAGGGCACCTCCCTTCATCTCTCCTTGTCCAGGACAGCGGCCAGAGCCCTCGGGACTCGGTGAACAACGAGGAAACCCTTGAGAAGACTCTGGTAAGGCCGGGGAATGGCGGGCCTGCGCGCAGGGAGATGCAGCAGAGGGAGGGGTGGTCCCGGTCCCAGCCCCCCGACTGGGGTGGGCTGGGGGCAGTGGCTCCTGGGAAGGCTTCTGGGGGGAAGTGTGGAGTGGAAAAGCCCCAGCCCGGGGCAGTGCAGGCCCCAGGACCCCCAGAGCTCTCTCCTCATGAGTGTCATCAGGTCCTGCCCTTGTCCCCATGGCCGTGGGGTGGGTGCCTTGGGGACACACCATGGCTGGGGCTTTTCCTCTTCCAGACCTCGAGCCAGTCGGACCTGGAGCAGAGCACCCCGGAGCCCAACAGCCTCCACGAGTCCCTGGGTGAGCAGCCACCCTGGTGCACCCCCTGCATGGTCCCAGCCCTGCTTGTGTCCTCAGCCACGTCCCTGCCCTGCTGGCCCCTCTGGGCTCTGCTCCCCCTCCCCGGACACACACGGTCTGGGGGCGACCACACCGCCCTCAGCCCCCTGACCAGCATCTCCTGCAGCAGCAGGGAGTGCAGGATTAGCTCTCTGTGGCTCTCTGTGTGCCCCTGGGACCCCCAGTCCTCTCCCTGGGACACTCATGAATGCCTCCTGGTCACCCACAGATGAACAAAGCCCAAGGCCGAGGGAAGCAGAGGAGGAGGATGACAAGGTGGCCCTGCTGACTCCCAGCAGCAGCGAACGGGTGCCCTTGGCAGGGACACGCAGCCTCTGGAGTGGGTCAGGGGGCTTGGGGAGGGAGATGCTGCTGAGACTTCAGCTCTGGCAGAGCCCACCGTGGGCTCTCAGAGGCACTGACACTGCCTTGTCCTGGCAGGGGAACCCCACACCACGCTCTGGGCCTGGGCTGCTGCACTCTGGTCCCGGATGAACCCCCAGCTGAGCCTTCTCAACATCATCATCACCATCTACCTGCTGCTGTGAGTCCCCAGAACCTGCTCAAACACCTTGGGGCTTCAGGACACCCCCAGTCCTCATCCCCCTTGGCAGCCCCCGGTTCCTCTACTCCCCCCTTGGACACCCGTCCCCAGGGCGAGCACACAAGAGCCTGGCTGTGGCACTGCTTGAGCCCTGTGCCCCCCACTGTGCCCCCCCCGGGTGACACTGGCTGTCCCCCAGCATGGTGGCCTTGCTGGTGTCCTCGGGGTACATCGGGCTGCGCATCGTGGAGCTGGAGCAGCAGTTGGCATTGGCAGGGGCTCAGCTGTGCCCCAACCCACCACAGCAGTGAGTGACCAGGGTGGGGTCCCCTGTGCCCAGCAGAGACCCCCCTCAGCCTGCCTCCCCCTGCCCAGGTACAAGACAACGTGAGGCCAGTGAGGACCCGCCGTCACTGGTGCCCTGGACAGGGGGTAAAGGGGCTGCCCCCACCCCTTCCTCTGCCTCTCAGGGGGCTCCATCAGCAAGTGCCTTCCAGCCCCCCACGGTGCCTGGGAAGCCCAGAGGGGGTGTGGGGCTCCATCTCACTCCCCCTGTGTCTCCCACCCTAAGCAGCAGCAGGGGGGAACAAAGAGCAGCACATGGGGAGGGGTTGGGGCCACCCCCTACCCAGCCCTCCCTGCCCTGCAGGGGCAGGCAGAGGGGCCTGGGCCACCCGGGACGGGGTTGGGGCCACCCCCTACCCAGCCCTCCCTGCCCTGCAGGGGCAGGCAGAGGGGCCTGGGCCCAGGCCATGCAGGGGCAAAGAAAACAAACTATTTTATTAATAAAAATTAATAAAACCTTTATTAATATTTATTATCTGCTGGGCCAGATGCCACAGGACAAGCAGCAACCAGTCCCCCCAAGTCCCCTGCTCCCCAAAATGGGCCAGGATGCAGCAGGACCAGGGGCTTTGGCTGGTGGGGGGAGGCAGCTCCAGGTGCTGATGTCCTGGGGGTCCAGGGAGCAGCAGAAGACCCTGAGCAGCCCCCAGGTGCAGGTGACAACAGGGAACAGAGGGGAAGGGGGTGGCGTAGCAGGGAGCCCCAGGACCCTGCAACTGACCAGGTCCCCGGCTCTTACCCTGCCCCAGGACAGGGCCCACCTGCCAGAGGAAGGGGCTGCAGGAGATGCAGAGATCCAGGCACACGATGGGGACAATGGGGTCCCACAGGCACTGGAGGTGGGAGCAGAGCTGGGGGGCACAGCAGGATCCACCCCAAGCCCTGAAGCTCAGTCCCATTCTGGGCTGGAAGGAGCTTTGGGGCTTCCCCAACCCACCAAGGTGGGGAAAGCGAGGCACTGCCAGCTCCTTGTCCATGCTGAGGGGCATAAGGCAGGGAGGGGAGGGGGAGGCTGTGCCTCTCCTTTTTCCCAGAAGCAGGAAAGCAAACAGAAGCAGGCAGCTGGGAGCAATAAACCTCAGGTGAGAGCTGTACCGAGGAACTGGTACCTGCAGAGCAGCTGTGGGACGGACCCTGGGGGGCCCAGGGACTCACTGCACCCCTCGCCACGGAGAATCAAAGTGGAGCCACAGAGCCCAATCCCAATAAATTCACAACCTCTTTAATGCCAGTTTGATTGCTTTACATGGAAAAGTTACAGCACACTCCATGTTTTTTTCCACCATATGACACCTGGGATACGACGACGCCACGAGGCCGCAGACTCTGTCACCAGCACAGGAGGATCCTGTGTCCGGGTCAGCGCTCACAGGTCACACCCCAGCACACCACCTCAGCTCTGCCCTTTTCCCTGCTGAAGCCTCAGCCAGTGACAGTGTCACAGTGCCACCTGCACGCACACACACACGCACACACCCACACGGACATGACTGGGAGCTCCATCCTGCCTCGGCAGCTGGGAGCAGGGGAGGGAAGGTGGCTGTGCTGGGCTCTGGCAGCCAGGGCAGGGTGAGCAGCCTGTTCCTGCTGTGCTACGAGGGCAACACGTGTGGCCACAGAACAGCCCTGGCCTGGGAATCGCCAGCCCTCACTGCCAAGTGCAATGAGAGAAGCCACCACGAGCCATCCTGCTCCCAAGGCAGAGAAAAGTGGGACATGGAAGCAAGACATAGTTTGGGAAAGACCCTGGCCAGAGAGGACAGTGGTGGGGGACAGCGACAAGGGGATGTCCCTGCTCTGCAGCATCCTGGGGCGCAGCTGGGAGCACTGGGCAGAGGCTGCAGTGCCCACCTGGCACTGCCCCCCACCCCAGCAACTCCTGGGGCTCCTTGGGGAAGCTCCCACATCACAGACTGAGAGGCAAACCCATCCCTGCAGGAGCCCTGGCACACTGGGGAGCCCCACCAGCATCACTCCCACCCTGTGCTCCAGCTGGGACCCAACTCTCTCCTGCTCCAGCACAGGCACAAACCAGGCTGAGACCTCCTGTGTGCCCCCATCCCAAGCGAATACTCCTTCCCAGAGGAGAAAGCAGTGTGTCCTAGGGGTCTGCACAGTGGGATTTTGGCAGGAGGCAATGCACAAGAGACAGGAAAATCCACAGCACAGCCACCAGCCCCCCAGCCCCCCTGTGCACAGCCCCGCTCCCAGGTGATAACACCCATGACAGAACACCTCTTGCTGCAGGTGACCCTTTCCTTCAAACCCACTCCCCAACTTAGTGATCTGACTCAATTTAACACCTCCTGGGTGCTCCCAACCCACAGTGATGTGGAACAGTGCCTGTGAAAGGAACAAGCAACACGAGAGAGACCGGGGGGTGTGTGTGTCACTTCACACCAGGCCCCAAATCCCACAGCCAGAGCTACACTAAAGCAGTTGTGTTCAAACTGTGTTTCAGAGATTCCATGGAAAATCCATTCTGGTGGCAATTAAGACTATGAGATGACAAGGTGGGTTGTGGGCCTGGGAGACAGAGCTGCCAGGCTGTGTGGGGGGCTCCCAGCACACCAGCTCCTCACCAGTGCCTCCAGCAGCTGCAACACGGGGGCAGCACCAAGAGCCTGATCCAGGCACTGGTGTGATGGATGGCACGTGTGGTCAAGGCTGTGGTGAAGAGGCTGTACCAGCTCACCCTAAGGATACTTTTGGTACTGGGGAAAGGCAATCATATTCCTACTGCCTGGTTTTAGGGAAAGAAGGGAGGGGAGGAAAATCAACAGAGAAAGAAGAGAGGAAAGCATTACCTACGTAATCTGCAGAGAGAGGGCAAGGTCTATATACACAGCCAGGGAATTCCACACGGGAACAGGAAGCAGTGCTGGGAAAGGGCAGGAGGCAGGCAGGGCCCGGGCAGGGCAGGCACATACACACGTCAGACAGGACAGGCTGTGCAGCCTCACAGCTCCTCTTAAATTAAAAGCAACACTCACACACACAAGCGTTTGTGTCACCCCACGGGCTCCAACACCAGCCGAACTCTCGTCCCACATGACCTAAAAACCACACCCCAAAATCTGACAGCAGGGCCCTGGCTGGGACTTGGAGACAGCAAAAAGCAACAATGCAGCCCTGCTTTAGAACCCCTCTTCCAGCCAGAAGAGGCCCTGCTCGCCCCAGCAATCAGATCCTCAGGAGTTGTTTTGGCTCTCAAACATATCCCAACTGCTTCTGGCCTCAGGGAGACTCTGGAGCAAGGCACTGGGGGAAGCTCCACATGCACGGGGGGATTGGGTTTCTTTTTTTATACAGTCCTTGTTTCTCCTCTCTGGTAACTCACAGGATCAGCCCAGAACATGCAAGAGCACCTGCAGAACTTCCCGAATCTGCTCCCTCGGAGGTGAAGCTTTTCCAAGTCTCCTCCAAAGTTTAGAGCCCCAAAACGTGTTTGTTCAGAGGCAGCTGCCAAGCACGCCAGAAAAATCAAGCTGTTTCATGGGAATGATTATGTCAAGTACTACAGTACCTGTCTGGGTGGAAAAATAAAGAAAAAAACAAAGGAAAATAGGCAGTTCTCCAGTTTCTTCCTGGAATGGGGATGCCAGGCTATGAACAAAGCCCTTCGATGCCCAGCTGGAGCCGTGTCCACTTGCACCAGTGGTACCGGCCCAGTCTGGCTGGCTCCTGCCTCCAGAGATGTCACCAAGGACACAGGGACCCAGAGCAGCACGTCAAACCCCTTCCCACAGCGGCAAGGATATGCTCCTCTCTCCCAGGAGGGACACCACGGCCGTGGGGATGGCCTCAGTCCGGTCTCAGTGGTCCATGTCACACGAGTCCTCCCTGGTTCCACCCGGAGGGCTGGAGGATGCTGGGTTAACATTTCTCTTGTACCCGTTTCCCTTTATGAAAGATGAATCCACAAACCTTTGGCAGTTCCCTCCCCTCCCCACCCCATCCCCAGTACTGCCCAGCGTGGATCACAAGCACGTATTTATTGAGCTGGGTCCTCCTCCAGTCCCTCAGCTCTCCCTCCCCTCGGCTGGGCTCCGGGGGTCCATGCAGGCCGAGGGAGTGGTCTGATCCTGGAATGTCAGGCTGTAGGTTCCTGGGGTGCAGGGAGAGGGTTTATCGTATCCTGGTGAAGAGGTTAAGCACGGACACAGACTCCTGAGAAGACAAAGCAGGGGGTAAGTCCTCCACAGCTCTAACTCCACATGCTTTTGGGTTGGTTTGGTTTTAATCTGGGGAGGTATCTCTAGCTCAGGGCACGATCCCAGCTCACCATCCGAAGTCCAACACCATAAATATTCCCATGGGCTACTTCCAATTGATAACAAGGAGCACAGCAGGCCAGTATGCCGTTCCCACAGCTCTGCAGAGAGCTGTGCCCCAGAGCAGGTAGCAATTGGGGGACCCCCAGCAGCAGTGCCTGCTCCCCCAGCCCCATCCTCCAGATCCCTCTGCCAGCCACCCAGAAAAGCTCTCGGAACACTGGGCACAACCTGCCTTTGGTGATGGTGAACTGTCATTGGCAGCATCCATGACCCCATTTCCATCCAAGACCCTATTTTAAGAAGTTTAGTAAGGAGCTATAGGATAAGCACAGAATGGTTTGGGTTGGAAGAGACCTTAAAGCTCATCTCATCCCGCCCTCTGCCATGGGCAGGGACACCTTCCACTAGCCCAGGCTGCTCCAAGCCCCGTCCAGCCTGGCCTTGGACACTTCCAGGGATGGGGCAGCCACAGCTTCTCTGGGCAACCTGTGCCAGGGCCTCACCACTCTCACAGGGAAGAGTTTTTCCCTAAAATCTAATCCAGACCTGCCCTCTGGCAGTGGGAAGCCATTCCCCTTTGTCCTGTCCCTCCAAGCCTTGTCTGAAGTCCCTCTCCAGGTCTCCTGGAGCCCCTTTAGGAACTGAGATGGGCTTCAGGTCTCTCCAGAGCCTTCTCTTCTCCAGACTGAACAGCCTCAGGTGCCAGCCTGCTGTCACCCCTGAGGGCTCAGTTCACAGCCACACACCAGCAGGAAGATGGTGGGTTCAGGGTGAGCCCCCCAAAACGCTGCTCAGCAGCCCTGGACCAGCCTGGACAGGGATGTTGTGTCACACTGCCTTGGGCACACAGGGTGACCTTTTACTTCATTTGATGACAAATCCATTAAACCTCAGCAAAGTTGAACCCTCCCCTGCCCCCGGCCCTTGATCTGCAGGATGCAGTGAAGGGATCAGAGGGAAGGCAGCAGAGCAGAGCCAACATTCCCTGAGTTCCCCCCCAGAGTAGCCACCCCCACATTCCCCCAGTGGCCTCACCTTTGTGGAGCGAGTTTTACTGAAGACGTTCCAGAAGCGCAAGGTCTCGTCCCCGGCTCCTGTGACAATGGCCTCCCCGTCAGGGGACATCGCCTGCGGCCAAGACAACAACCCTCACCATCTGCCACACTTCTGAGGCTGAAAACAAACCTCCACTGGAATGCAGGAGAGAGGGTTAACTCTCCTTCCTACTTGGCTGGCAGTGGGAAGCCAAACAACTTCCTCTGCTCCCAGGTGCCTCATCCAGCCTCAGGGGCAGTTTGGGCACTTCACTGGTGAAGCTGTGGAACACACGGGGGACTATCATGGGAAGGGTTCTTGTGTTAAGACATCGAAGCCATGTGTAACTGAGGCTATTCCTCCCAGGATTATCAACATGCCTTAAGGCAGGAAGCGTGACAGGACTGGATTTGCTGGCTGTATTGGCCTCTTACACTGGAATCCACCTCCCAAAACAGCAGCAGTATTTGTCAGCTCTGCTGTGAACTGCTGAAAGCCCCAGTAACAGTAACAGAGCAGCTATGAGATCACTGGGCATTACCTGCACCAAGTGTTTAATGACAACGGGGGGGCTGAAAGCAGCAAATTCTTTGTGAAAGTCTGTGTGAAAGTCTTCAGGGAACAAGGAGAGATGCTTGTTCACAGGGTCACAGAATCATGGAATGGTTTGGGTTGGAAGGGACCTT
>NW_021940718.1:2833593-2841508 GCF_001715985.3 Manacus vitellinus
CAGTTCCACCCCTGCCATGGACAGGGACACCTTCCACTAGCCCAGGTTGCTCCAAGCCCCGTCCAACCTGGCCTTGGACACTTCCAGGGATGGGGCAGCCACAGCTGCTCTGGGAAACCTGTGCCAGTCCCATCCAGCCACTACATTCAGCTGAGGAGCCATTCTACCCCTAGGCCATGAGGCAGGGAACAATCCCTAAGGGAAGTGCACAGAGCCAAAGACAGCATCCCTGACTGGAACCTCGGACTCTTCTGTTGTTTTTTTGGGTGTATCATTCCAGAATGCATCTAGAAATCCACTCAGTTCATTAGGAGTTATTCTGAGCAGGAGGAACTCAGTCCAACCATGCTGTCACACAGGCAATGGGCACATTCCCTACCTAGCAACCCACTCCAAAGGGCTTGGAACGCTGCTTCTCCATGACAGATGCTTCTCCCATATGGTGCTCAGTGAGCTACAAGCCTGTGTTACAGGTAGGAGAACTCACAGAGCTCAGCCTCAGGTTCCTTCTGCACACAAACATTACTGCAACAAACGTGACCATACACTGCCTGAACGAAGTCAGGAAGGGCAGCTTAGCAGTGACTTTACTGAATTCAAGCCCCAGAGTCAAGCTAGAGATTTAATTAGCCACATACAGAAGCAAATTAAATTTGCTTTTTAAATTTTATTAGGAAGAGAAGACTGAATAGAAGCTTAGCATGATTTATGTTGGTCACACTCCAACAACCAAAACAAAAGCCCCTTTCAGAGAGGCCAAACATCCTTAAAGAATCCCAGAATCATTAGAATTGGAAAAGACCTTCAAGGTGAAGTCTAATCTTTAACCTGATCCCACCAGGCCCACTAAACCATATTGTAAAGTGCCACATCCACATATTTTTCAACACTTCCAGGGATGGTGACTCCACCACTGACCCGGGCAGCCTGTTCTGATGTTTAACCCCTCCTTCAGTGAAGAAATTTTTCCTAACATCCAACTTGAACCTCCCTTGGTGCAACTTAAGGCCATTTCCCCTTGTCCTAAAAAGAAAGGGTGGTCCTGAGATTTCCCGTGACTGTACCTTATTATCATTCCCTCCAGAGGCCAGGAGCTGGTGATCCGTGGACCATTTGAGCCCACAGACCTCCTGCCTGTGTCCCTGGAGCCGGCGCTCGGACTGCAGGGGCGGGGTGCGGATGTCCCGCTGCAGGATCATCCTGTCCCGGCTCCCTGAGGAGAGCTGGTCTGCATTCCATGCCAGGGCACCTGCAACGTGGGCACAGCTTCAGACTGTGTTGTGGGAGTCATGGAATCACAGAGTCATCGGGGTTGGAAAAGACCTCTAAGATCATCAGGTCCAGCTGTCAGTGCAGCACCACCACGTTCACCACTAACCAGGTCCCCACATGCCACAGCCACACGTTGTTTGAACACTCCCAGGGACGGTGACTCCACCACTGCCTTGGGCAGCCTGTGCCAATTGCTTTACAACCCTTCCCACGAAGAAATTTCCCTAATATACAGCCTGAACCTCCCCTGGCACAACTTGAGGCTGTTTCACTTTGTCCTATCCCTTGTTCCCTGGGAGCAGAGCTTGACACACACCCCCCCCAGCTCTCTCCTCCTGTCAGGGAGTTGGAGAGAGTGGAAGGTTTCCCCTGAGCCTCCTTTTCTCCAGGCTGAGCCTCCCCAGCTCCCTCAGCTGCTCCTGGTGCTCCAGACCCTTCCCCAGCTCTGTTCCCTTCTCTGGACACGCTCCAGTCCCTCAATGCCTTTCCTGCTGTGAGTGGCCTGGAACTGTCCCCAGGATTTGAGGGGACAGCCACTGCCCTCGTCTTGCTGGAGAAAATATCAAGCCCAACCTCTCAAGCCCTACCATAGCAGGTAAGCAGAATGCAACCACCACAGTTGCCAAGGGATAAAAAAAACCCCAAAACAAAGGAAACCCCGTCCCAAACCTTACAGATCTCCCCTACATCCAGTCCTAGATCCGTGCACAAAGAAAGATTCACCTGCACAGGCTGACTGCAGGAATCACCAACCCCATTTCACAGTGCAGTAAAGCACAGGGACAGATCTCAGGAAGTGCCTGGATTTCCCAAATCTCATCCCAGAGTCCAGTTTCACAACAGCTCGGAGCAGAAAAAAGCCCCAAACAGCCCCCCCCCTGAAAAAGGGAACTGGAAATCTCAGTGAGAAGCTGCCAGCAGGACTGCAACCGGAAGGCAGTGGCAGTGAAAGGATGTTGCAACCAAACCCAAAAAGCCTCAGACACGGAGAAAACACCTGCTTGCAACACCCAAACCCATGGCTTGCAACCATCACACCCAGATCAGAACACCATTGTTATGAGACTATAATATTTTCAAGACTGCTCAAGACACAGCAGGGGATAAATATTAACTCTGGTATTCCAAGTTTTCTATTTCCAGCAGATCCTTGGTTAACAAAGTTCAATCAGGAAGGAACAGACCCTATGAACCCTCTGCCTTCCCCCTCCTTACCGACTCTGGCTGTGTGCCCCTCCAGCATGGAGAGCTTCTTTCCTGCAGCTGCATCCCAGATCTGTACAAAGCCCTTGTGAGTGCCAACAGCCACCAAGTTCCCCTGGACAAACAGAGAGCCAGCATCAGTACAGCCAGGAAGTACAGCCAGAAAACAAGCTGGAAGCTGCGGGAAAAGACTTGAGATAAATCCCACGAGAGGGAAAGCATCCAGAGTTCTTCCATCTTACATGTTTTTTCCCTGCTGAGAGGCCCATGCAGCCTGGCTGGAATATATTTATTGTAACATTTTATTGTCAAGAGCTGGAGAAGATCTGGCTTTTTCTCCCTCCCACTCCTCTTAGCAATGCCTTGAGAACCTCGAGATAAAAGAGGCTGTTCTCTAACCCCTCTCTTTTAGCAGAGAAAAACAGTGTTGACAGAAAAACACATATGATTGGTGATGTACAGAGGGAGCTTGGGGGAATTCAGGAGAATAAGCCAAGGAGTTAATCATGGCTATGATGACAGTGCCTAAGTGAGAAGTGTCTCAGCTGTCCCTGCTGACAGTGCCATACTGACCCGTTCTGACCAGCCCACGGATGTCACGGAATCTCCTTCCACAGAGAGGTCACACAGCCGGGTCACCTTCAGAGAGGACAGAATGGGGTAAGAAACACGTGGTTTTGTCACACAGCACTACTGGCTGTCTCACAAAGCAGTACCTCGTTTGGCACAGAGCATGACAAGTGCTGAACCCCTCACAGGGCACATTCCATAGCTCTGGAAGGCTGGAAAAGCCCTACAGCAACAGGTACTTCCCTTCTCAGTGATGACCATTTACCTGACTTGTACAAGCACTCCACAGGTAAACACAAGTCCCAAGGCCAACACTGAGGACATTAAGAGAGGACCAGTCCACCAGGTTCAGGTAGAAGTCATCCTGCAGCTCTGGGGCATCCAGCACTTTGAAAGGAATCTTGGAGATTTTCCGAGTTGGTTTCCGAGGTGATCTTAGCAGCTTCTGACTGTTTACAAAAACAGACAGAAAAACAACTACAGGATCCTGCACACCACAGCAGATGGGAGGCACAGGTGCAGCCACTCTTTACAACATTTCTACAGAAATGCAGGGACAAAGAGGCTGCACAATTCTTTCCAGCAGCAAGACTGGAAGGAATCAGGTTCTGCTCCTACAAAGGGAGCAAAAAGATAAACTGATTACTAAGAGTTGGCCAAGACACGTTAAGCACACAGGCAGGTTGGGCACCTGCCTTAGAATTCAACTGTCCCTATTTATTATCTCTCTCCAGATTTCCAAATCCAATTCACCTTGCAATTCTGGGTGTCTCAGAGAAAAGCTCTACAAGAACCTTGCTGAACCCTCTGCCCCAGCCCCTCCCTTCTGTGGAGGATCAGTGTTACCTTTTGTTGCTGACAGGAGACAGGGAATAGGGTGAGACCTCGTTGCCATCATCGGGGCTGGAGCGTTTTGCGCTGAGCGAGTACTGCACGAAGAAAACACACCTCCTAAGCACCCTGAGGCCTGGGGCATCACTCCCCCGTGCACTGGTGCCAATCCAACTCTAACACCCAGTCAGATTGCCCAGATTTCTCAGTTCTTCCCTCTCTCAGGCGCTCCAAAACTGCATACCTCCCCTCACCTCCCCTGAATTCCAAAAAGCCTGATTTGATCATTCACCACTCTGTCCAAAAAGCCCCACCCAGCTTTCCTGCCAGCACACACACAGGAAGCACACTGTTTGCTGCACGTTCAGGTGCTCAGAGGCCACCAAATTTGTTATCAACAGCTTATCTCAGCCAAGCCCCAGCACCAACTCACTGCACAAGCAGCCTGGCAGGGCCGTGTGCTCCGTTCCTGTGACCCACGGTGCAACTGCACTGCTTTTAGTGCAAGTAAGTGACTTACAGTGAAGAGAGACTTCTTCTCTGGGGTGGATGGCTGCAGCCTCCTGTCCTCTGTCTGAGGGTCCTGCACCTTCTCGATCCCTGCTCCCAAGAGTTCATTCTTCAGCAGGGCAGAGTAGGCCAGGCCATCTGTGAACCCAAACGAGCACTGAGCAGAGAGCTCCGAGCAGCAACAGCTCTGCAGGGAGAGCCAGGATCATGTCTGCCTGACCTGGAGGAGAGAAGGCTCCAAGGAGACCTTAGAGCCCATTCCAGTGCTTAAAGGGCCTCCAAGAGAGCTGGAGGGGGAGTTTGGACAAGGGCCTGGAGGGATAGGACAAGGAGCAATGGCTTCCCACTGCCAGAGGGCAGGGTTAGATGGGAGACTGGGAAGGAATTCTTGGCTGTGAGGGTGGGGAGACCCTGGCACAGGTTGCCCAGAGAAGCTGTGGCTGCCCCATCCCTGGAAGTGTCCAAGGCCAGGTTGGATGGGGCTTGGAGCCATCTGGGCTAGTGGAAGGTGTCCCTGCCCATGGCAGGGGGTGGAATAAGATGAGGTTTAAGGTCCCTTCCAACCCAACCCATTCCATGATTCTATGGCTTGTACACTCACAGAGCCTCTCAATAAGCCTGGGGCCCTTGCTTAGAAGCCAGATTAGCAGTAAGCTTTCCCTCCTTCCCCCTCATCAGGAAAGTGCTTCCCTGGCACAGTAAACCATGGGATACAAACAGCCTCTTGCCTCCCAGACACTCATCAGAAGCAGTGAGCTGGTATTCACTCATGATGTGGGCCTTTCCCAAAACAGCAGCACGAGTTTTGGCATAAGGATGAAAGTGTCAGTGCAGTCTTAATTTCCAAGCTCCCAAACATTGTGCAGTAAGAGCTCTGGGCATGGCTCAAGCAGCAGATGGGGGCTCTCACCTTTGCCATTGTCTGATGTAGCATCCTTTGCTTTTCTGTTTTGGCTTGGTGATTTTTCATTTTCCTGAAATGGAGAAAACATGCCATCACCATACAGAAACCTCAGGATTTATGGTAAAACAGCAAATCCAGAAGGCTCCTGGAGCACAGGGTTTAAGGACATGCACTCAAACGAACTCTCCTGGGGCAGCAGAAGCCCATGGTGCAGAAGATAAGCAGAGCAATCATGCCAGCCCAAACAAAAGGCACTATTTCCACAGTGCCAAGGCTGAGCTGTAGGGGAAGGGATCAAAACTTACATTTATTCTGTGGAAGTTAATGCTCCAGTTGGCCCCAGCTCTTGAGGGAATGAATCTGTCACCGTGCTTACTAGGAGAAGACATTGGGGAATTGGAAGGTGTCAGGGTTCTTCTCATCTCTGCTACCTGAATCAAAGAATAAAAGACATTGGACTTACTCTTGTCAACCAGCTGGTTGGTTTGTCAGCCCCCAATTTTTTACATTACACACATAGTTACTGAGATTATGTAGTAAGAAGGGATTTACTGAGCTCCATAAAAATATCTTCACTCCTTTTTGCAACCTGAACTGGGGTTGTATTTTCAAAAGCTCTCTTGAAGTCAAGTTACTTGGGTATTCCTAGAACAGCTCAGGAACTCACACCTGCTCAGAACCCAACAAAAGACTGTGGTTTGCTTTGAAGAGACCTCAGGTCTTTCAAAAGCTCAAGGAAAACAGTCACAGGCGAGACAGACAACAACCTAACAGTGAGCCTGAGCCCATCTGTACTCACACAAGGCATTGTGTTCTCATTCTGTATGTTGATTTGGCGTAGGAGACGTCTCTCGTAGTCCTGGTCCATGGTGGGAAGCTGGCTGGGGACACCAGTAGGCTCAGGAATTTGTGTTTGCGAACTCCAAGCAGTAATTAGTCACCTGCAAAAGCCAGGGGGAGAAACGCACCGAAATGTTGCACCCCTCCACGCAGAAACAGCCTCTTCAGCTTCCTAAGCCTGTTCTTTGAACTTGAGCCCACTTTTCCTACCCAGACTGTTGATCCCAAACTGACAGCAGAACCCACTCTCCTCAGCAGCCCCCTGCTCCGTTACTGCTCTTGGCTGCTGACTCAGGTGTGCAGGCACCAGCACTTGGTGTCTGACAGGACCTCAGCAGGCCCCATCACACCTGGAGCCCTGCAGCAGCACAGCTTGCCAAGCCTTCAGGAAACAGGCATGGTTAGTTAAGTGCCTGCAGCCTGTCCTGTCCAGGCCCTGGCACAGGTTTCCCAGAGCAGTTGTGGCTGCCCCATCCCTGGAAGTGTCCAAGGCCAGGTTGGACGGGGCTTGGAGCAACCTGGGCTAGTGGGAGGTGTCCCTGCCCATGGCAGGGGGTGGCACTGGATGAACTGTAAGGTCCCCCCCAGTCCAAAGCACTCTGAGATTCCATCAGGCCTGTCCCACCCCTCAGGCCAGGGGCAGCAGTGCTGAGGGTGGGATGCTTTCAGACTTGACAGAAGTACTGGAGACTTTAACACCACCCACTGCAGGAACACGCAGCTAGGGATGAGGCAGCCCTCAAGTGAACATTCCACATCTGATGTGCATGCTGTCTCAAATACTCCTCCTGGCTGGCACAAAGCTCACTCGCAGCCATACAGTCTAAAAAGCACACATTCTAAGCATGTATTTAAGGACAGGGCCGCTTCATAGCTGAGATCTGGCTGCTAAATGACACTGTGTATCAATAAAAAATAAATGAGCTGACACCTGTGTGAGGACATGGAGTCACAGCCCACCCTGAGGGCAGAGAGCAGCAAGCCCAGGGCCCCTCCCTCCCGCTCATGCACACCTCGTGCTTTGTCCACAGCTGACATGGGCACAAAAACGCCGATGCCAGAAGAGACACGCCAAGTTGGTCTTTCAACCCAAGATAAACATGTCCAAAGGGAAAGGTGGAATCTAACACACAAGCAAATCCCACAACACACAGGCAGCTGGAAGCTGTGCAGGACGTAGAGGGATTTTCATCCCTGTTATTGCATAAACGTTTATGGTGCCTGGCTGGAGTCCCAGCTGCACCAATAGAGTTGCCTCGAGATACAAACTTGCTGCAAAATCCAGGAGGCAAAAGTACACAAAGGTTGTGCTTTGAGGAGGCTGCCCAGGGAGCAGTTGCACAGTGCCACACTCAGGGACTGCCAGGCACTGCCTCCTGCTCCCTCTGGTATGACCTGCTGGGAAGAGGTTACCTCCAGGAACCAAAAACCTACCCAGGATTTGTCATTAAAAACTGGGGGCAAGTTACCAAGCTATGGGGGGACCAGCAGCACACGCTGCCATTCAGCAAGATGTGATGAAGTGTTAGAGTAGCCTGTGAAATCAGCTTGAAAACAAGACAAAGCACACACACTGTGCACTGGAGCTGTCCCTCAGCCTGCAGAGCTGACAGCCTTTTATCTCAAAGGGTTACAGCAAATGGGGTGACATCAGCCTGGTGACCAGGCACCAGAGGGGTTCCACAGGACTCCAATCTTAGTGCCAGTTCTCTTGAATGTCTTCATAAGTGACTTGGATGCAGGACTGGAAGGTCCTCAGTGGATTTGCTGAGGACACCAAGTTGG
>NW_021940718.1:2842238-2843368 GCF_001715985.3 Manacus vitellinus
CCAGGGCAGTGGGCACAGCCCCAAGGCTGCCAGAGCTCCAGGAGCGTTTGGACAACGCTCTGAGGGACAGGGTGGGGTGTCTGTGCAGGGCAGGGGTTGGACTGGATGATCCCTGTGGGTCCCTTCCAGCTCAGGAGATTCTGTGCTTCTCTGATCTAAGCCATTTGTTAGTACTGAAACTTGGACTTGTTACAAATGCTGAAATGCTTTTCTTCCCTGCCATTAAGCCTGCCAACACTTTTACAGGAGCATCCCTGAAATAGATGGTGCCAAGTTGGTTCTGAGCACACCTGTTTACCTCTGCCACCTCCTCCCCCAAGCTTTTTTCATTTAATACATTTCTCCCATATGTTCTTTCAGAGGCAAAACTGGAGAAAGCTCCTAAATTTAACAGTGATCAGCTTCCACCAAATGAAGAAAAGAGTCAAGAGATGGCATTACTGGAGTGTAAAGTCAGAAAAATCTGTGATGCTCTTAATAAAGGAGGTTAAAAAAATAACAATTAGTGCATGCCACGTCAAACACTCTCCCTCACTTACCACTGCTACCGACCCACGAGCACCAAATGTGTGTCTCAAATCAAACAGCTCAACAAAATGCACACCCTTCCCCACCCCACTCCCCTTTTCTTTTTTTGGGTTGTTGTTGTTTTAACACCATGAGCTCAGCCTGCAGAACCCACATGAGGAGCGTGATCAGCCGGGGAACACCACACATATAAGTGTCCTCCCAAAATGGCTCAGCACAGTATTCGTGCAAGATCCAGATCCAGATACACAGCAAAAGACATTTTTAATTCTGTACCTCAAACACATTCGCTTCTTGAGCTTTTCATTTGAGTTCCCATCTGCCCCAATTTCAACTACAACTTCCACTCAGAAACACAGCACGGAGTGTCCAACAGAGAGACTGCAGAGGCAGAACACAGCAGTGCATGTTCAGCACCTGAATAATGACATATTTTTACCTTAAAACCTGTTCCACAGGCCCAAGGAGCAGGCAGCACCTCTGGTTTGGGGTAGGCTCCTGCCAACTCCAAATATGTCTGTCAGAAGCAAGTGGATTTTTCTTTTCCCCCGAAGCAAGTAAAAAAGGCTTTGCCAGAAGGACCTGGGGGTGCTGGTTGGCAG
>NW_021940718.1:2844013-2848081 GCF_001715985.3 Manacus vitellinus
TTAGTGGTAACCTTGGCAGTGCTGGGGAACAGTTGGACTTGATGATCTTTTCCAACCCTAGTGATTCTGTGATCCTGTGACTGGGGTATGTGGGCCATAAGTTCTCTTTAAATTGGAGAAATGAAAGATCTCGAGGAGCTGCATGTGTTACATATTCTTTTTGTATAACACTTTGTTACTAATTATGCAGCTTATGCTTGGAGAAGAAATGTAGGATTTGGTGGAAGGTTTTGGATTCCTAAGGAAGAATTTGCATTCCGACTTTATTTGCTTCATGCACCTTATGTGCTGTCTCTGAATTGACTGGATTGTCTCACAGCCCATTACTTTAAGAACAGCACTTCCAGGCAGAGTTATGGTGCTGAACAAAGAGCCTTTTGTTCTTCTTATTGACCCAACCTTCAAGTATTCAAATACAGAAATGTTTTTTTTCTTGGTATGGATGTGTTTGTAATAAGCCAGCATGCAGAGTGCCAGGGCTGGCTGGGAAAGGAGGGCAGTTATTTTGCAAAGTGATTTCTGTGGTTTGAGGCAGGTTGTGCCTGTTTGGATTCCCCAGCACACACTGAAGGTGGGGGGACAGATGCAGGTTGTGTTGGCTCTGTCAATTCAGACATGCTCTGCTGGAGCAGAGCAAGAGCTGGATGAACTCTCTTTTATTCCAGAAATTATTCATGTCCTTCTTAAAACTGAAGAGTATTTGGGTGGGTAAGTGTTCAACAGGAGAGGTGCTGATGGAAGTGGGAGACTCAGAATACCAAAGGCAGGATAAATTTAAATGTAGAGCTGAATATATTTCCTAATTTATACAGGGCCAAAGGGGGTAGAGGATGCCTTGGTAATTCAAATACCATTAATGTTATGCTGATGCTTTATTTTAAAGCACCTCAAGTCTGAAAAAGGTTGCCTAGAGCTTTTTTTACTGACAAGCACAAAACAGACCCCAAATTTAGAGTCAGCAAGAGACTACCCAAACCTAGAAATGCTGACTGCTCTTCGGGTCTGTATTTAATGTCATTATTGGGGTGCTGAGTATTTCCAAGCTCTCTGGAAAAGCTCCATCATTTACCAAGTGGAAAAGTACACAAGTACTTAGTCCTTCAAGTCATGAGCAGCAGGGTTTGAAATCAAACCCATATGTCCTGCTTCCCCAAACCCAAAGTTTTCATCTTTTAATGATTTAGCTGAAACCAACCACGACACTTGCAAATAAATAAGGTAAAGCCCTCAGCTGGCAGCAGAATGGCAGTTCCTCTGTCCCTGGCAGCTCCAGGGCCCTGCCCCTCCTTTTTCCAGTTCCAGCCTTCACTGGCCACGTCACACAAAAACCTAACCTGGCCCCAAAGGGCTGATGTTTTCATATGGTTTAACAAGCATCACCTCCTCCTCCTCCTTAACCTGGAGTATTGTTAAGAGCATTTCCAGTTATAGATTCTTCTCTTTTACAGACTCTTGAAAAAGCTGTAAGGGGAAGAAATAAAAAAAAAATAAAAAAAAGGCAAAAAAAAGCTACACCAAAGCATTTTAGCTATGGAGACTACAAAGCAGCCATCAACAAGGAGCAGGATAATCTGCACTTGGCCAACCCAAAGTAGAATTTTTGCACATTTAACCTGGAGAAAGAGAGTTTATATCTTATGCCAACTGACCAAACCTTTCCAGGAACTGGCCTCCTTTCAAACCAGCAGTAGGACAAAGAGACTTGAGGACTACAGAGCCTTGTGTTTCACCAATATTTACCTTTTAAAAGCTAGAAGGATATAAATTTTTATTTAACGATTTACTAAGGTATCGGTGTGAAAAGCATTTACAAAACCAGCCATTTACAAAAGTAACCTCTCTGCAAGAGAAGCAGGTAAAGCTTTATTTCAAAACAAAACATAACCTTTGCTGCCTTGCCTGTTCACACCTTTGTACTGCAGAGATCACACTAATGGCAACAACAAAATTACTCCAGTGTTATGGTGTCAGGTGGGGTCTGCACCCTTAGTCCTCACACTCCTGAAGGTTCAATACTCCACCAAGACACTGGATTACTGCCAGAGCCATCACACCACAGCAGTGTATTTCAGAGGGTAAGATGGAGGTGACTACTATACACTGAAGGTCCTGCAAAATTCCACACTTTCCTGCTTTTCCAAGCCATGTTTTCCTGCCAAGAAGCACGTCCTGCCCAGGGAGCTCACACACCCCTTTATGCACTCACTAGCAGCTCTACAATGCCCCTGTTCCAAAAATGCCAACTTTTAGTGACCAGAAACAGGCACAGGCCAAACTCCAGGTGGATTTGGAGGCAAAGTGGCTCAGGAGAAGAGACAAGACACTGTTTGCATCTCCTGCCAGGCTGTAATGGGAGTACAGAAGCTGGACATGCAGCAGTTCCACACTAAGCTTGGGAGACAAGCAAAATGCACAGCAATCCATCCGTGCCTCCTCTCACCTCCCATGGCAGAAAACATCTCCCTCACAGGCAGAAAACATCTCCCCTTCCTCACAGGCACGGGCCCAACCCGCAATCCAGGCTGGAGGTGAGAAGTGTTTGACTTTCTGCACCTCCACCCATGCTCACAAGGAAGCTCCAAGACAGCTTCAGAACTCAGGTGAGGCTTCATGTCCACCACCCCAAAGCAATGCAGTCCTCCCACGATGACAGAGGGACTCTGACCAGCTAACCACAGGAATTCAGGGCACTCTGATGAGCGAGGCTGCAGGAAGCCTGTGGGAGCCAAGGACAGAGTGCTCATGACACAGAGCTCTGTTTGTGGCCTGGGCTGTCACGTGCCAGCGGAAGCTCAGGGTTGTAAGGCCTTCAGGAAACAGCAAAATCTGTCTTTGGAAGAGCCTTTACCAAAGATAAACACCCCCTCCACTAATCACAGAATCCCAGAGTGGTTTGGGTTGGAAGGGACCTTAAAGCTCATCCAGTTCCACCCCCTGCCATGGGCAGGGACACCTCCCACTAGCCCAGGTTGATCCAAGCCCCATCCAACCTGGCCTTGGACACTTCCAGGGATCCAGGGGCAGCCACAGCTGCTCTGGGCAACCTGTGCCAGGACCTCACCATCCTCATGGCCAATAATTTCTTCCTAATATCTAATAAATTTTCTCTGTACATCATTACAAGCATGAAAGTTTTTCCATAAGGATTTTCTTATACAAAACAGGTGCCCTTAGACACAAGTCCTCCTCTGAGGGGAACGCCCTGGAAAGCCCACCAGAAACATTGTTCTTGCTGCCTCCCACATGGATGATGCTTCAGGTATCACCACCACTTTCAGCACAGATGTTTTTCCTAAATCCTGCTTCTCTCCACAACTGAAGGAAAAGAAGGGAAGCCAACAGTCAAGCCTGTACTCCAAAGACCAGGATATTTTCAGCTCTTCAACTGAAACTCAAATGCAAGTGATGGGCAACTACAGAGCTCAGAGCCACCAGCCCCCCTGCCACCGTACCCATGCAGCACCCAGGGCCCTTGTTAAGGGGGTTCCAAATTTGCCTCAGTCAGCTTTCAGTAAGTCAGGAAAATTGTAGAATTGTTACTATGCCTTCCTAGGTGACGTTTTCATTCAATACACATCCCACTGCAGCACGGGGTTTATCCAAGCAGACACCACAACCACGCACCCAGCAGGGGATTTCTCAGAAAATCACCACCATTAAACTCCTTTTTATTGCCTGCAGGTGGTGATTATTTCACCTTTTTGCCATGCTGCTCCATAAATAAGAGGGCCACACCTGCTCCCAGGGAATCCAAAATAAAGCACAAACTCTCCAGCCATGCAGGAAACCTTGCACTGGGAAACAAAACACAACCTGTGGGGTCACCTGAGTGGCACCTCTTGCCCGAGGGGGCAAAAGCCTCCCTAATTAACAGCAAGTCCTGTAAGAGGTTTATCTGTTACAACAGAAAAACAAACAAGAGGCAGCACCAGAAATACTCTGGTTTTAGAGACACAGTTATTGGCAAAGGCAGGTGGTGGAGCTGCACCTGCACCCCTGGGCTGTGCTGGCTGTCACCTGGCTTGGGGACAGTGCTGAGGGCTGGGGTGAAGAGCAGGTTTGTGCTGG
>NW_021940718.1:2851806-2852727 GCF_001715985.3 Manacus vitellinus
TGCCCTCAGCTGCTCCTCAGACCCTTCCCCTCCAGACCCTTCCCCAGCTCTGTGTCCCTCCTTTGGACACTGTCCATATTGTGGCCCCCAAACTGCCCCCAGGACTCAAGATGATTCCCTTTTAATAGCCCCTGGCTAAGGCCATGAGATGCCCAGCAGCCTCCCTGCAGGCATCCCCCCTATTGCCATAGGAGACTCCAGGATGTGGGATATCCCCCACCATGGCACATCCTGAAACCCATCAGGCTTTGGGAAGAGTGGGCACCGCTCCCAGGGCACCATCAGGGCACAGGCACTACCTGTCTGAGGTTGGGGCCTTTTCTTTTGTCACAGTGGTGCCAGTCATTGCCCCAGTCAAGGCTGGTGAGCTTTTCCCCATCTTTTCCAGCCTTCCTGCAAATCCAAGGCAGGTTTGGGGTTTTGTTGTTGGGGGGTTTCTTATTGTTTCCATGGTGCTAGTCCTTGCCCCAGCCAAGCAAGGACTTGGGCAAGGACACGACCCTTTTCCAGCCTGGCCTGGTGGTGGAAAGGGAATGGGTCAGGGCTGGCCTGGATATGACCCAGCAGCGCAGTGGGGATTGGGGTGGGAATGCAGATGGCACTGGGGATGGGGATGGAGATGAGGATGGTGGTAGGGATGGGGATGGTGGTAGGGATGGGGATGGTGGGGCGGAGTGGTGGGGATGTGGATGAGAATGGGACAGGGGATGGAGATGAGGATGGTGGTGGGGATGGGGATGGTGGTGGGGAGGGACATGGCACTGGGGATGAGGATAGTGGGGGGGGGCTAAGGATGGCTGTACAGTGCTGTTGGGATGGGAAAGGGGATGGGATGGCTGTAGGGTGCTGTTGGGATGAGGATGGGGGTGGGGATGGCGGTAGGGACGGGGATGGCGGTGTGATGGGGATGGCGGTGCGATG
>NW_021940718.1:2853662-2856817 GCF_001715985.3 Manacus vitellinus
TACACTGAGGACATGGGGACACAAAGGATGGGGAATGTGGGGGACACGGAGTGGTCACAGAGACGTGCAGGATGGGGGGACACACAGTGGTCACAGGGACACAAAGGGTGGGGGAATACAGGGAGGTCGTGGGGACACAAAGGATGGGGGAATTCAGGGAGATCGTGGGGACTCAGAGGATGGGGGTCACAGGGGATGTACGGAGGTCATGGAGACACAAAGGATGAGGGGACATGGGGGACAGGCAGTGGTCACAGGGACACAAAGTATGGGGATGTCACGGGGGTTACACTGAGGACATGGGGACACAAAGGATAGGGGATATGGGGGCTACGGAGTGGTCACGGAGACACGCAGGATGGGAGGATGGGGGGACACACGGTGGTCACAGGGACACAAAGGATGGGGGGAT
Organism: Manacus vitellinus; assembly: GCF_001715985.3. Classification (NCBI taxonomy): domain Eukaryota; kingdom Metazoa; phylum Chordata; class Aves; order Passeriformes; family Pipridae; genus Manacus; species Manacus vitellinus. The sequence continues at coordinate 2,854,075 of NW_021940718.1, forward strand.
ATGGGGACATGTGGAGGTCATAGGGATAAGGGGGATGGGGGATTTGGGAGACACACAAAGGTCACATAGGAAGGGGGATGTGTGAGACACGGAACACATGGACAGGAGGGATGTGGGGCACAAGGGTACACAGGTCACAGAGACACACAAAATGGGGAGCAGGGGGTGCAGGACACAAAGTACAGGGGTGGGAAGGATGGGGAGCACGGGGACATCACAAGTGAGACACAAAGGGTGGGGGACATATGAGACCCAAAACATGGGATGTGGGACTGAAAGGACACATGGACACAGATCACAAAGGATGGGGAATGCAGGGGCTCTGTGGGACACAAAGACAGGGACACAAAGGATGGGGGGACATGAGGGACAGAGGACTTGAAGGACACGGGACATGATCCTGGACACAGAGGATGGGGGATGCAGAGGATATGGAGACATGAAGGAGGGGTGACATCAAAGGTGGGGGACACAAAGGATGGGGATACAAAAGGCCTGGGTATACAAGTGATACAGGGCAGCAAGGACAAGCTTAGGAGGGGGAACATGGAGGACCCACTGCCCTTGGTAGTGGCCAAGGAAAGAGAAAAAACCTCTTTTCAGCTTAAAGTTGTTTTTAGAATTTAATAACAGAAAAACAATTCCTGTGGAGGGACCAGGAGCTCCCCTTTCCAAATCATGACTCCCACTTCTGAGGGGTGCTTGCTCCCCCTTCCAGTTCGGGGCTGAGCCCACAATTCCCTTGGTCACAGGAAATCCAGGAATGGTAGTTAAAATATAATGGTTAAAATATAATTTGGGGAGTGGGCACCCCGAAAAGGGACTTTTTCAGAAAGGTCCTTGTCTGCAGTGCTTGGGTGTCTTGCCCAGGGTCACAACTACTGCCTAATGGGTTTGCAGTGGGGTTTCTGAGGAAGATTTGACCCACTGTTTGTCTGCTTGGAACCACAGGCCACCTGGCACTGGCTCACCCCCTGCCTTGAGCAGGTCTCTTGAGCTGGGTGGTCTTCAGAGGGGCATCCTGGTGAGGTGCAGGGTGAGGATGGGGAGGTGCCCTCTCACCCCCCTCTTGTCTCCCCCTGCAGCTCCTGATCGCTCACCGGAGGAGAACCAGCTGCTGCTTCTACCCGCGTGCCTGGCCCAGCCTCAGGAGCTCGGACTGGTGGGAGCGGGTGGTCCTGAAGGAGTTTGGGCCCCAGGACTGGCTGGAGAAGTTCAGGATGTCCAAGGAGACCTTCTTCTACGTCTGCAACCAGCTGCGGCCCGGGCTGGCCCCGCACAGCGCCCACTTCCACCCCACCCTGCCCCTGGAGAAGAGGGTGGCCGTGGCCCTGTGGCACCTGGCCACCAACGTGGGGTACCAGACCCTGAGCCCGCTCTTCGGCGTGGGGCCCTCCACGGTGCAGAGCTGTGTGAGGGAGGTGAGCTACGCCGTGGTGCTGCTGCTGAAGCCGCTCTACCTGCGGCTGCCCAGCGAGAAGGAGCTGGAGAACATGGTGCGGATCTTCCGCACGCGCTGGGGCTTCCCCCACTGCATCGGGGCGCTGGACAGCCTGCACATCCCCATCCACCCGCCCCTGCGCCTCGCCAGCGACTACTGCAACGGCCAGGGCTGGCACTCCATCCTCACACAGGCCACCGTGGACGGGCTGGGGCAGTTCTGGGACGTGTCCACCGCCTTCCCGGGCAGCATGGAGAACAGCGCGGTGCTGGAGAGCTCCAGCCTGTGGGTGCTGGCCAAGGAGGGCCGGCTGTGCCCCAACCCTCCCAAGCACTTCATGGGGAAGGCGCAGAAGTACGTGCTGCTGGGTGATGCCACCTACCCCCTGCAGGACTGGATCCTCAAGCCCTACCAGGAGGACGAGAACCTCACCCAGCGCCAGCTGCAGTTCAACTACCGCCTGAGGCGGGCGCACAGCGTCATCGAGAACGCCTTCCTGCGCCTCAAGGCGCGCTGGCAGATCCTCCTCAAGTGCGATGACTGCAGCCTGGAGCTGCTGCCCACCCTGGTCCTGGCCTGCTGCATCCTGCACAACGTCTGCGAGGCCCACGACAACCCCTTCAACGAGGAGTGGCTGGGGGGGGGCGAGCCCACCGAGCTGCCCAAGCCCTGCCAGCCCGCGCCGGCTGCCATGGAGGACAACGGGGCCGAGCAAGTGCGGGAGCTGATGTGCCAGTACTTCGAGAGCTGCGGGGAGGGCTGATGGGGCCACCCAGCACATCCCTGCACATCCCTGCTCCAAGACTCTGGCAAACATTGGCCCAGCGGTGCCAGGACTGCAGCCTGACCAGCTGCACCATCCGGGCCTGGGGCAGGGAGGGGCGGCCATGTCATGCTCGTGCCGGGTTTGCTGTGCGGGTTTCAGGCAGCGGAATGTATTTTGTGCCCTTGCTCTCTCTGCCAGGATCTGAGTGGTGTGGTGTGTGCTGTGGGAGCGAAGTGGGGATCGTGGCTGAGCGGACGGGGCAATGGGGATCTCCCTCTCCTCTGTCCCGAGGGCCCTCTGTCAGGGCCGAAACCAGCAGGAGCCTTGAAATGAGGCAAAACTCCTGTGAAGGTTCGAAACCTGCTGCGTAAACACACCTGGGAGGGGAAGGGGAGGAAGRGGCACAGCAGTGACTTGCCAAGGGAATGAAACTGCACCCATGAACTCCTGCACGTGCTACCCTGGGGCAAGTGGGGTGGGCTGCCCAGCCTGGCACCCCCCAGCTCCCCTCAGGGTGGGGTTTGCCCAGCCTGGCA
>NW_021940718.1:2857477-2858838 GCF_001715985.3 Manacus vitellinus
CCTGGTCACCCCCGGACACCTCCCCCGGCACCATCCAGGAACCCCCCCAGTCCCTCCGGTCCTCTCTGGTCACCCCCGGACACCCCGGCACCCTCCAGGAACCCCCCCAGTCCGTCTGTTTCCCGCTGACCTTCTGTGTCTCCCTTCGGGCTCCTGTTCCCTCGGGCCCGGCCCGGCGCGATCGCGGCAGGGGATTCACGTCCGTCCCGGGTATCTGGTGAACCCGGGTCCGGGCGCTCGCTGTAGGCTCAGCCCCGGCCCCGGGGTCCCGTTCACCGGGACCCGGTGGCAGCGAGGGCTCCCCGTGACTCRCTCCCTTCCCCGCGCGCAGGACGGTGACCGAGGAGCCCCCGCAGCGCACTTCGTGTGACCGGACCGTGCCCCCGCCATGGTGACGGAGCAGGAGCTGGAGGCCATCGGCCGCGTGCTGCTGGACGCGGCGCAGCCTCTGCCCGCGCGGTTCCGGGCGCTCTTCACCCTGAGGAACCTGGGTGGCCCCACGGCCGTGCGCTGGATCGGCCGCGCCTTCGGGGATGGCTCGGCGCTGCTGAAGCACGAGCTGGCCTTCTGCCTGGGCCAGATGCAGGATGAGTCCGCCATCCCCGTGCTCATCCAGGTGCTGGAGGACACGGCACAGGAGCCCATGGTCAGGCACGAAGCAGGTGCGGCAGCTTCTGTGGCTCTGGGGTGGGGAAGGGCTGGCAAGTGGGGCTTGGGGGTGCTTCCCCCCCTGTACTGAGAAGCTCATGGGGGCCTGGACCAACTTGGCTGTCAGTCCCTGAGTCATGGAATGCCTCACCACATCCTCTGGCCAGGCCTGGCTGGACTGGTTGGCCGAGCCCTCCTGTTCCACAGGAGGCTCCCTCTTGGCCAGGCTCCCTCCTGCTGTGTTTGTCCCATTTGGAATTGGTCAGTCAGGCCTGTGTCCACACTTGTCCCATTTGGAATTGGTCAGTCAGGCCTGTGTCCACATTTGTCCCTTTTGGGATCTGTCAGTCAGGCCTGTGTCCATGTTTGTCCCATTTGGGATCTGTCAGTCAGGCCTGTGTCCATGTTTGTCCCATTTGGGATCTGTCAGTCAGGCCTGTGTCCTCATTTGTTCTGTTTGGGATCAGTTGTCCATATTTCAGAGGAGGGCAAGGCTTTGCCAGAGGACACAGCAGGGTCCTCCTCATAGAGACACCCCAATCCTGTCCTTCATTCTTTCAGGTGAAGCCCTGGGCGCTATTGGGAACCCCAAGGTGCTGGATATCCTGAGACGCTATTCCAAGGACCCTGTGGTTGAGGTGAGGATCCTGGGGGATCATTTCCTGTGGGATGCAGCACTGCTGGTCTGGAAGGGTGAGGCAGGTCCCTCCTGG
>NW_021940718.1:2859748-2862064 GCF_001715985.3 Manacus vitellinus
GGGTGGCAGCTCTGCCGGGGGGGTGGGTGCTGCCATCACGGGAGGGCATCAGAGCAAGGCTGGGCTCAAGGAGCAGGATACCCCTTCCCACGGGGTGGGGTGGTGACCCACAGCATCCCCCAGCTTCCTATCGAGGCATCTCATCTCACTGCCCCCTCTCCCTGCCCCTCTCCGCAGGGCTGCGCTGCGGCAGCGCGCTGTTCCGCCACGAGGTCGGGTACGTGCTGGGGCAGCTGCAGGACGAGGCGTGCGTCCCTCAGCTCACGGCCGTGCTGTGCAGCCCCTCCGAGAGCCCCATGGTGCGGCACGAGTGCGCCGAGGCGCTGGGGGCCATCGCGCGGCCGTCCTGCCTGCGCGCCCTGCGCGCCTTCGCCGGCGACGGGGAGCGCGTGGTGCGCGAGAGCTGCCAGGTGGCCCTGGACATGTACGAGTACGAGAACGGCGCCCAGTTCCAGTACGCCGACGGGCTCTGCAAGCTGCAGGCCTCCCCCTGAGCCTGCACGGGGGGCACCGGGGGGGACACGCTGCCCCCCGCCCCCTCCCGCTGCCGATCGGGCTTCCGTCGCGGAGGTGGAGGAGGAACTGGATTTGCTCTCTCTGGCACACCTACAACCACCTTTTCGCTCCAAATCCAGGCTGAGCTGCTACTTGCCTCCCACCAGCCCCTGTTTCCTGGATCTGCCCCTGTTTTCCCTGCCAGGATCAGCGCTGCCTGCCCGCAGCCTGGCTTGGGGCTTGGACCAGGTGGGCTCTGCTCGGCAGGTCGGAGCCTGCCGTGGCTCTGCAGGGCTTGAGGCTGCTCTGCCTTGGTGCTGCCACGTCGGCTCGGCGTGAAACGGCTCTGTTCTCCCCACCTGAGCTTTGCTGGGGGCCAAGATGGGCTTTGGGCACCCGCTCTGTGGGTTGTGGTGTTGGGATGCTTCTAAATTGCCCTCGGTGCTGGTGCCGAGCCGGGGCCCTCCTCGCCCCCGTGGTGGGTTTGGCCTCTCCTGTTGGGACAGGCCGGGGCTGAGCCTGTGGCAGCCTCTGCCCTGGGATGGGGGTTGTTTCGTGGCAAAGTTGGGAAGATTTGGCTGTTTTTTCTTTCTGCAGGGAATGGTGCTGCCATTAGGGCGGGCAGGGTGAGGTAGAGCCTGCCTGGGCATCCCCTCGTGTTTAACCAGAGCCGGGAGGGCTGAGGCTGCTGCTGGCACCCAAACCCAAACCCTGTGGCCAGCCCAGCCTGGGTGCCGGGGGGGCTGGCAGGGAATAAAGCACTGGCACAGGGAGCTGGAGTGAGTGGAGCTGTGATTTCTCTGTGCCCAGGTGTGAGGTGCCCCCAGTGCCACGGGGTTGGACCCCGTTGGGGAGCCCAGGGGTTGCTGTAACGGAATCATAGAACCATCAAAGTTGGAAAGAATCTTTCAAATAGAGTCCAGCTGTGGTGGAAGGAGAGAGCAGGCAGTGGGGTGCCTGGTAGCGTGGGGTAAAACCCCACAGCCCTGGGGAGGAGGGTGGATGTTGCCCATGGGGTACCCCGGGAGCCCCCTCCCAGCACTGGCCAGCAGAGGGGCCAGTGGGTCCCACTGCCTCGAGGGCCTGGCACCCTTCTGGGCATGGCTGGCTCTTCCCCTTGTCCAAGGGCTCCCTGCGAGTCACTCCCAGGCTCAATCCTCTTAGTCCCTGTGGCTGGCTCAGCATCCCCAGGGCTCTGGTGCTCAGGGACACAACCAAAGGGCAGCGCTGGCCATGGCCCAGCCTGACCCAGTTCAGGACCCCAGGGAAGGGCGTCTTACTCAGGATGTGACCAGTTTTGATCACTTGTACACACTGCAAGTCAGTCCCACGTGCCCAGTTTCTGTGGACAGGGTCAGCTGTGTGTGACATGGAGGGTGGGGGGCTCTGAACCTCTGTTCCCCAGCACTGGGGACAGACACCTGGTGTTCTCACACTGTTTGGAGTCAGCAGCTGTTATGGGCTTTCTTGTCCCCCTTCCCTCACCCTCCATAGCCCCTGGGTGGAGGGCAGCACCCTGCTGGCACTTCTGGGGTGTCCCTGTGCCCATCTCCATCCCCAGGACAGTGGGATGGGTGATTTCCCCCTCGTGCCATGTTATCATTTCCACTGTCCCCTTCCTGGTACACAGGCTCTGGCACGCTGCCAGCACATTTCCTTGGCATCTGCTGCTGTGTTTGTTCCCACTTATCACCCAGCCCTTGATCTCCAGCCTTTCCACAGGTGACTCACGTGGACCGTGCAGGGTTGTTTCCCATTCTTTCTGTGACAATGTTTGCCTCTGCTCCCCCAAGCATCTTTTAAGCCCATATTGGAACGAAA
>NW_021940718.1:2863294-2864612 GCF_001715985.3 Manacus vitellinus
CACCGTGCCGGAGGTGGAGTGGTTGGAGGAGGACGAGGTSCTGGTGGAGCGGAAGGTGGAGGGTGAAGGTGCCGGGGTCCTGCCCAGCATGGACGTCCCGCCGGCACTGCTGGCCCCGCGCAGCTCCGTCTCCTTCGCTGACTCCCCCAAGAAGAGGTTCTTCTAGGGCCAGGGGACCTCCCCTGCCACCAGCGGGACCCCACAGCCCTGCCCGACTGTCAGGTCACAGCACAGATGCTGCCATGGCTTCCTCCTCCCTGCCAGCCCCAGCGCTCCCCCCAGCTCCTCACCCAGCAGAGCTGCCTGCCCCAGCCCCGCTCGGCCCAGCACAGCACGGGGAGTGGCAGGGCTGGGACCCGAACCTTTGCCAGGGGTAACAGCACCCCTTGGCACAGCCGAGCCACCCTTGGGCATGGGCACGTGGGGTGGGACACGTGTGTGGGTGCACGGGGAGTGGCAGGGCTGGGACCCGAACCTTTGCCAGGGGTAACAGCACCCCTTGGCACAGCCGAGCCACCCTTGGGCATGGGCACGTGGGGCGGGACACGTGTGTGGGTGCACACGTGGACACACGTGGGTGGGTAAGGGTGGGTGCTCAGCGGTGCAAACCCCTGGCGTGGGGGCACAGACACTTGTGGGCAGGGGGCACAGACGTGGGTGTGCACATGGAAACATGGAAACATGGATGCAAACACCTTCGGGGGGTCCCACATCAGCACAGGCACACAGGGAGGGACGGACAGACAGACGGACAGACACCAAGGCTATGCTGCCCCACCTGCCCCTTGGTGCCCTGGCACTGCCAGGCTGTGCCCAGTGGCACCCACAGATGCTCCAAAGCCAGTCTTGGGGGAAAAGTACCCGTGAGCCTCTCTGTGGCCCAGGGTGAGGGCACTGGGGATGGGGGCTGTCATACAGACCCACACCCCCTGCCTGAAACCCAGGCTGGGGCTGGATTCCCTGTCCCCACCCCTGCAGTGGCACCCCTGTCCTTGTGTCCCCAGGCTCCTTCACCCCTCAGGAAATCACCACAGTCAGGGTGGTCCTGCCAGAACCCCCTGTCCATCCCTGGGGTGCTGCTGGCCACCCCATACCTCAGTTTCCCCTGTGCTCTGGTGGTCTCCCCAATGACACCATTAATATTCAGCGGGGGACGGTACCAGGCACTCCTTGGGACGGGATGGAGTCCACCTGGCACGAACTGGGATCCTCTGGAGGCCTGGGGAAGGGCTGGGAGTGGCCTGGCACTGCCCGTTGCCCGTTGTGCTGCCCCACCCCCATGGGATCTGCCCCAGCGCTGCCAGTGGGGGTGAATTGG
>NW_021940718.1:2874168-2878755 GCF_001715985.3 Manacus vitellinus
TGTGACCGGACACCCACACACAGGGACAGGGACACCTGGAGGTTCTGGGACTGCAAGTGGCTGTGACCTCCGGGTCCAGACAGGGACCCTGGCAGCCCCTGCTCCCCCGAGGCTCTCCCAGCACTGCCCCAGGTCTCCTTTTTAGGAACCCAACGCCCTTGGGGTGCCCACCCCACGCTGCTCTGCCCACGTGTAGGACTGGGGAAACTGAGGCAGGGCGGGGGGCTGTGGTCAGAGCCGGGTCCCCAGTGTTTGTCCCCTGGAACGGCACAGCACGGTCAAGTGTCCCAGCCCATGGTCCCCAAATATTGCACCCTGGCACAGCACAGCACCCTTGGGTGCCCTGTGGCACAGCTCAGAGTCCCCAAGTGCCCACGCTCTGGCACAGCTCAGCACCCTGAGTACTCCCCCTCAGCCAGGGCAGCACCCCAGGGTGCCCCAGCACAGCACCATCCACACCCCCATCCTGTTGTACTGTCACCTTGTCACCCACCGGGCAAGGCTGCAGCCACCTCTCCTGCCCATGCAGGGACTGCTGAGTACAGACCACTCGTGTCACAGGTGAGGCCGGGAGCTGGCACCCCTGCCCTGGCACTATGGCACTGCCTGCACTGCCAGGGCTGGCTCCCAAACCACCAGTTAGAAAACACCTGGGACTAACGGGAAGCCCCTGGAAAGGCGCACACGACATCCCAGTGCAGCTGGAGCAGCCACGGGCACAGCTGGGCAAGGGCAGGGGCCTGTGCCCACATAGAGAGGGGCACACAGTCCTGGTGCTCCTACTTTGGGGATGCTGTGGGCACCTGGGCAGGGTGGTGCCAGGCAGGGCACAACTGGAGCATGGCAGTGACCTCCCTCTGAAGGACTCGTGGTGGCCCTGAGCCACCAGCAGTGCCCAAGGCCCTGGTACAGGGTGCCCATGGTGGGGATGCCACTGTGGCAATGCCTATGGGAGCAGGGCCACAGCGGTGATGCCAAGGCAGTGATGCCCATAGCAGCAAAGCCCACAGCAGCAGTGCCAGAGCTGCAGTGCCAAGGTAGTGATGCCCACGGTGGCACTGCATGTGGAAACAATCCCCCAGTGATGGTGTCTGTGGCAGTGATGCCCACAGTGGTGATGCCCATGGTGGCAATGCCCATGGCAGTGATGCCACTACAGCAATGCCTTGGCAGGGATGCCATGGTGGGGACACCCACAACAGCAGTGCCTGCAATGGCCGTGCCAGTGGTGGCAATACCACAGCAGTGATGCCCAGGGAAGTTATACCCACACTGGCACTGCCCTCAGCAGTGATGCCACAGTGGCAATGCCCACAACAGTGATGCTGGCAGCGATGCCCACAGCAGCAATACCCATGGCAGCAATGCCACGGTAGTGGCAGTGATGCCACGGTGAGGATGCCACAGTGGGGCTGCCCACGTCAGCAATGTCATGGCAGCGACAGCCACGATGGTGATGCCTGCACTGGCCATGCCCACGGTGATGCCCACGGTGATGCCACGGCGAGGGTGCCCAGGGCGAGGGCAGGAGTGTCCCCCCAGCAGCATCCCCGCTCTCACCTGTGCCTGATAGATACTCCCAGGATCCCTTGGTCCTAATCCCACGAAGGTACGGTTCGCAGGGGGCGTGCCTGGTGCAGAGTAGGCTGGGGAACAAACGAGAGCTCATTAACGGGGCTGTGGGTGGCACTGCCATCGTCCCCCCCGGGGCCAGGCCCGGCCCTCTCCCTGGCGCTGCTGGGACGGGAGTCCTGGGCACCGCCCCGGCTGTGGCCTGACGGCAGGTGAGCGGAGCCCAGGGTGCTGTGCCCCAGGGTGCTGTGCCCCAGGGTGCTGTGCCCCAGGGGTGCTGTGCCCGGTCGGTGCCGCCCGCGGTTTCGGGGTGATGGCAGGTTGGGGGGCGCGGTGCCGCGGGGCACAGGCACAGACGGGTGCTCCCTGCCGTGCCCACGCTGTGGCTTCCTGAGCTGAGCTGCCACGGGGCCAGCGTGACGGGAGCCACCAGCTCCACTCCGATGTGTCACTCCATTGCCACCTCCACCTCCCAGCTGAGGGTCCAGCAGTGGGACCCCCAGCCCCGCTGAGCTCCTGGGCTCAGCCCCTTCGGAGACACGGTGCTGCCAGAGGGGAAGGGGGACTTGGAGCCAACTGCACCCCTTGGGGACAGCCAGTGTCCTCCAAACACATCCTGTCAAGAGCCTGGGGGAACCGGCACTGCTCCGTCCCTCCCCCTGGCTGTGAGCCCATCACTGGCCAGGACATCCCATGTCATGTCCCATGTCCCCTCCAGATCCGCCATGCCTTGTGTCCTCCACGCCACAGCACTGCCACACCAGACGGCCAGCTGGTGGCACCCTGTTGTGGCCTGTTCCCTGGGGACAGTGGCATATTGCAGGACTCGACCCTGTGGGGACATGGCAGCCACTCAGGGTACCAGTTTCCCATTGGCACTGCAGGACAGGAACAAGAACAACCCCCCCACAGAGTGCAGCGACGGCACAGCGTCCCACCACCGGCGCGCTGGTCCCTGGGCCCAGCACCCCAAAATCCTCCTGGCCAAGGCACCGATGGTCCCTGAGGAGGAGTGGAGGGCAAGAGTTCGTCAGCCACTACACTAACGAAGACCCCCAGGTGCCACCAGCCAAGCGCTCCAGGGGTCACACACGCAGTCCCTGCACCGGCGCCACTTCACATCCCCAACCAGACCAGGGTCCCCAGCACCAGGGACCCCCGTGGCAGCGAGAGGACGACAGCCCAGACGGCGCACCAGGCACACTGTTCCTAGTCCCAGTGCCACCCGCGGGCCAGCTGGTCCTGGGCAGCACTGCCACCACTGCAGTGGGGTGACAGCCACGGAGAGGGCACAGCCTCCCAAAGCACTGCCTGCACCAGGGTGTGGGGAAAAACACTGGTCTGGAGAGCCCTGCAGGGGCTCCACTGTGCTCAGAGGGAGGGGGGGCTCGGGCTGGTCCCTGGGACCAGCCCGGGACCCCCCCCTTGTTGGGCAGCCACCACAAAACCCTGCCCACTCCGACCTGCCTGAGACCCAGCAAACTCATGGCGTGCCAGCTGCCGCCCTCTCCCCGGCTGCGGGGAGGCCACCTCCGCCAACATCCCCCCAGCGCCGGGACAGGGGGGACACCCTGGGGGGGCTGCGAGAGGAGGGGGCCGGCCGGGCCGGGGAGCGGGGTGGGCGCCGCGGGTGCTTACTGGGTGATGTCGGCGAGGTCGTCCCTCCCTCGGAAGTTGTCGTGGTGGATTTGGTGTCAGGAGAGACGGCCAAGCGGGGCATGCCGGGGGGAGGTGGCGGCGCCAGCATCTGCGTGGGCAGGTAGTGGCTGGGCACTTTCACTTGACCACTTCCATTTAACTGGGGACAACACAGACAAAAAACAAACAGCACAAGCCATTAGGACGCAGGCGCACAGCAGCACGGCCGGGGAGCCCCGGGGAGCCCCCCGGCACGGGCACGGGGCATCCCTCACTGCACACATGAGTTTGGTGGGTCTCAGAGCAGCCCTGAACGGTCGGCGCCGGCGGCAGGTGGGAAATCACAGCAGGGTAGGAGGGTCCGGGGGGCCTGTGGGGGCCATGCTCCAGGGGGACCGTGCCCCATGGTGGCACACATTGGAGTTGGGGCACTGGATCCTCCTCTCTGCAGCAGCGGGGAGGCCTTTGAAGTGCTGCCAGGGGCACGCAGGGGCCTTCAAAGGCTCCTGTGGCAGTGCCCTGTGCCCGACTTGACAGTGGCTGCTCCCGGTCCGGTGTCCATCAGCCCAGCACTGGGCCACTGCACGGGGGAACAGCAGCCATGCCCCTCATCCTGGCATCAGACCTCACCGGTGAGGGGCGACAGATGGGTGGTGGGCAGAGGTCAGAGGGGCTTCCCCAGAGCTGTGCATCCAGGGGGACAGAGTGGGGCACAGCAGGGCCATGGAAGTAGGAATGCAGACACCCCTGGCCCCCAGCTTTGTGCACCCTTCATGGGGTGTGTGGGGTACTGGGTGTGTGGGGTGATGGCTTGGGGTGCTGCATGCACTGGGTGCTGCATGTGCAAGGTGCTGGTTGCGTGGGGTGTGGGGTGCTGGGTGTGTGGGGTGCAGTGGGTGCTGTGTGTGGGGAGTGCTGTGTGTGTGGGGTGTGGGGTGCTGTGTCTGTTGGACATCGGGTGTGTGGGGTGCTGGGGCAAAGGAAGGCCCACAGCAGCACAGTGTGGCCCTGCCACCCCCGTGGGGACACTGGGGACACGGCGCAGTGAGGAGCTGACGGGTCACCCCTGGGCTGTGCAGGCAGTCGGGGACACCGAGCCCGTTGCTCTCCCGGGCACGCTGGTGGCTCTGGGCGATGTCACACACCCCTGCCAGTCCCCCTGCTCCCACCATACACCCCAACCCCGGCTGACGGCTCAGCCCCAGCACGCCAGCACCTCTGGTGCCCCATGCTGAGCCGGGGGATGGCACTTCCATCCCCGGAGGAACGCGGTGCCAACACGGAGCAGGCGCAGCGACAACGCTCCCGAACCAACGCACGGCGAGGCCGGAGCTCAGCCCCAGCGAACACCCCACGGTGCCATCCGAGCACCCCGAC
>NW_021940718.1:2881755-2884059 GCF_001715985.3 Manacus vitellinus
CCCTCACAGGGAAGAATTCCTTCCCAGTATCCCATCTAACCCTGCCCTCTGACAGTGGGAAGCCATTCCCCCTTGTCCTGTCCCTCCAGGCCCTTGTGTAAAGCCCCTCTCCAGCTCTCTTGGAACCCCTTTATGCACTGGAAGGGGCTCTCAGGTCTTCCCAGAGCCTTCTCTTCTCCAGGCTGAACCCCCCCAGCTCTCCCAGCCTGTCGTGGGTCAGCACTCCCACCTTCCCCATGGCCACGCCCGGTCTGGCCCTGGTATCACCTTGGCATTGCCCTGGTGTCACCCTGGCACAGCCCCGGTGGCACTCACCCGCTGGAGGAGGTGCTGGGCAGCGTCCTCCTCATGCCGGTGCTGGAGGGGTTCAGGTCGTAGGCCAGGTGGCCCTGCAGCTCCCCCAGGGAGAAGTTTGGCCCCGTGCCCGTCACCACCGGTGCTGTGGGGAGAGAGGGGGGTCAGGGGGGCCTGGCAGGGAGGGGAGCCCTTGGGACACTGCTGTGCCCGGGCAGCCAGGGGGACGGGCTGTGGCACTATGGTGACACTCACTTCGGGACACCTGGATGAGCTCGGTGACACTGAACACCCCCGAGGTGACGAAGCTTTCCTGGAAGTCTGTGGAATCTGTGCAGGAGAGAAGAGAGAGCGCTGAGGGGGCAACAGGGCCACCCCTCCCATCCTGCACTGCCTTGTGGCGATGCTTGAAGGTACCCCAACATCCCCAAATCCCCATCTGCCCCTGTCTTCAGCCTCCACTCTACTCTCTGCTCCAGCAAGAGACCATCCTGACTGCTCCTCTCTGCCAAGGACACCCCAGAGATGCCCTATGCCTTGGTTTCCCTGTGGCTGAGAGTCCCGGCAGGGCTGGGGGCTGCACTCCCATCATGGGACCCCCATGGCAGCTGCTGTCCCCAAGGGACGTGGCCCCAGCTGGCTGTGGGACAAGGCTGAGGCCATGCCCAGCTCATTGAAGGTGCCTGGCCCTGCTGGCTGGGGTTGGGGGGCACCAGAGCCACAGCATGGGGGGCACGACTGCTGGTCAAGGGGGCCCCTCCATGGCAGGGACTCTGGGCTGAGGAGTCCCTTGTCCCCTGGCCCCAGCCCTGCCTGTCCTGCTCACCCAGCGTGATGGGTTTGCTGTCCTCCTGGTCCGAGCCGATGCCTGTCCGGGGGCTGCTGCTCTGCTCTGCATCTGCAAGAGGAAAACCCAGTGGGGTGAGCCCCGTGCTGGTGGGAGCCGGGCCTGCCCCCCAGCTGACTGCCCCCTCCTTGCTCTGCTGGGGGGAAACCGAGGCACAGGCTGCCCAGCAGCTCCCACCACACAGGAGGGCCACCACTGAGCTGGCACGTCCCCAGCACTGGGGAACAGCCACCAACTGGCCCCACCTCGGCCTCCCTGCCAGCAACAGGAGCAGGCAGGGCATTGCGCTGGCATTGCAGGATCTGGGCACTGCTCTGTGCACGAGGGAAACTCCCAGTGCTCGACCTGCCCCCGGGGCAGGGTGATGGTCCCTGGCCATGCTCCTGCCCTCCTGCTTCCTCTCCTCCCTCCAGCCACATCCGTGATCCATCGTTGCCCCACTGGGCACTGTCACCACAGCATGGCATCACCTGTGGCACCTCGTCCTGCCTCTGCCAAGCCCTCCGGAGGGCAGCAGGGCTCCAGGGCAGCACCTGCTCTGACCCCTGGAGCCCCATCCGGCACCGCTCCATCCTGGCTAAAAATAACCTGGCTCAGACGCTGAGCTCAGCGGCCCCGGCATCCCCTGGCACGGCACAGCACGGCACAGCCGCCGCGCTCAGGAGCATCCTTCCTCACCTGGCTGCTCCCAAAGCCCTTCCAAAACTTTTGCCTTGCATTTTCTCCACTTCTCCTCCTTCCTTCTTCTCCTCCTCCCACCCCTTGGCCTTCGGCATTTCTCTTTCACAGCCTTGGCAGATGCCAGGAAAGGGCTGAGACAATCCAAAAACACCATCAAAACCACGCTGCCGCCGCTGCCAGCCCGCCTGTGCGCCTTGGGATTTTTCCCTTTCTCCCCCTTTTTCTCCCCCTTTTCCTTTCTTCCCTTGAGTCTCTCGTGCTCACGTGGCTCCCGGGGTGGTTATCCTTGGCTGGGCAGGATAACCCTGTGGGCAGCAGCACTGTGCCCCCCCGACCCTGACACCTCTGCATGCTGCCCACTGGGCAGGTTATCCGTGCGGGCAGTGGGGCTGTGCCGTTCCCCACCCTGACACCCCTCCACATCACCTCCCACCCCAGCACTCCCATGTGCCCACACCCGCCCCGGGACTGCTCAACACCGA
>NW_021940718.1:2890964-2896446 GCF_001715985.3 Manacus vitellinus
GTGTGAGGCCAGAGACCCCCTTGCCAGGCACAGCCTAATGGAATGTGCCCACTGCGCACTGGAACCGGGCCATGCCGAGCACCCACCACCCAGCAGCACCCTGCAGGTCCCATGCCATCGCTCCTGGCCCATCCTGGTCCCCCTTAACCGGAGCCAGAGCGACCTTAACAGCAAAAGTGAGAGGCTGCCAGGCCTTATCAGAGAGTATTTACAGCCGCTGTGTTCCCAATTAGACAGTCAGGTGACTGCAGCTGCTGGAGACCCAGACACCAGGGTCAAGGTCGTTGGTGGGGGCCTGGGGGTGGCAGAGGGGCAGCCACCTCCCCAGGGACACCCGCTGGCCATGGCATGGCCAGGGAACCTGCCGGCACAGCACCCCAGTGTGGCACACCAGGTGGTAATAGGGGACCCCATCGCGGGGTCCATGGGGGTCCTGGTCCCTGCCGTCGGCACGGCCACTGCAGGGCTCCCAGTCCAGCGTCAGGGTGCTCCCAGTCCAGCGTCAGGGTGCTCCCAGTCCAGCGTCAGGGTGCTCCCAGTCCAGCGTCAGGGTGCTCCCAGTCCAGCCCAGCCCAGAGTACCCCAGCCCAGTGTGACACTACACCTCCCACTGAGCCAGCGCAGGGTGTCCCCGGTACGAAGTGCTCCCAAAACAGCAGCACCCCAGTTAAGCCCAGTACCCCATCACAGTTCAGACCATCATGGCCATGTCTCAGGCCAGCACATGACATTCTGCCCAGCTGCACAGGGCACCCACAGCCCCCCAGGCAGCACCCTGGGCTCCCCATTCCAAGCACAGCACCCACCGTTCCCCTGTTGGGAATCAATGGCACCAGGCCCCGTTGGGTCCCATCCTGCCCCCGAGTAGGTGAGCCCCGTGTATGGGCACAGGTGTGTGGTGCTGGCAGCACATGTGCTCACATGTGCTCACACACCAGGGAACACGGCTGGGCAGCCAGGGCCTGGCTGCACACGCGTGTGCAACTGCACATGTGATCTGCACCCGCCCTGCATCCACCTGGGGTCCCCCCTGGACCCTGGGGCAGGATCTGGCCCCGGCTATTCCCCGCTGGAGGCTGTGCCCTGCTTTTTCCCAAAGCCATAAGGGGCTGGTGGTCCCACCAAGCCCCTCCCCTGGGGAGCAGGGGGGTGTCACATGCCCGTCCTGCCTCAGTCTCCCCAGTGACACCCAGCATATCCCACTGCTGGCCAGCCAGGGCAGAGCCTGTGCCCACCATGATTCACAGCGCTGGCACCCCTTTGCTGGGACTGCTGGCACCACGGTGGCCTCTGTGGTGTCACTGTCTGTCCCTGGGCTCTGGCCAATGCTGGGCAAGGAGCCACCAGCCCCACACTCCCCCTGCTGTGGTGTTGATGGGAATGGGCTCACAGGGCCGGGGGGCATCACCCAGTGCTGGGGGCAAGGGCAGGGGATTGCTGCCAGAAGGGGACCAATGTCCTGGTCCCTGCATACCTGGGCAGCCTGGCCTGGGCATAGGGTGGGCACGAGCCCTGTGACTGTCCCTTGGGGCTGCACGTTGCAGCCCCCCTGGCTCTGAACCACCCCATGTAACAGCCCTGCCCTCACCCGTGGGGATCACACAGCATCTCCCCTGGCTCCTCACACACCCGGGGGCGCTGGGAGGGGGTCAGGGTCTGTGGGGGACCCCAGCTGCTGGCAGGGTGTCCGTGCCAGCACATCACCAGCCTGGGACAGCAAACCTGCCCAGAAAAAAATTTTTACTGATGAGCTTCCCCTCCCAGCACGCAGGAAGATGATGTGAACTGGATGGCTCACGGACCCAACCCAGGACCCGCTCCCTGCCCTGCCCACTGTGCCTCAGTTTCCCCCTTTTGATAACAAGGCTTCGAGAGCAGATCTGACCTTCCCTGCTGCAGTGAAACCAGTCCAGTTCTCCCATCAAGTCTGTGGGACCCCCGGGCTGGGGAGCAGCATCCCCCTGGGACACAGCAGGAGCTGCTGGGGTTTGTCCCCACCAGTGTTATCACTGCTCCCTGCCCAGTTGGTCTTGCTGCCCCCGTCCCTGCTCTGTCACTGACAGGTCGGGACTGCAACCCACGGCAAACGGGCACTGCTGGACCCCTCCCAGCTCCAGCTCTCGGGGGATGTGCCAGGAACAGACTGTCCCTTCCCTGCCCACGCTGCCCACCTGCTCTGGCACAGGCAGCCCCTCAGGCAGGTGCAGGATGTGGGGTTAACCCTCCAAAACTCCATGCTGGGGACACCCAGAGCCAGGAGCATCCTCAGGGACCTTTGCCTCCTCCCAGTCCTGGGCAGCTGGGATCTGTCTTGTCTGGGGGAGAGGGGTAGTGTGGGGGGCACCAACCCAAAAAGCAGTTCGGAGAGAGGGAAGAACTGCAAAGTCTGCAATGGGAAACATGTCCCAGAGCAGTGTCCCCAAGCCAGAGACGGGGATGGGAAAGCTGGGGAGGGAAAGCTGGAACAAACCCCGCTGGAATCAGGTGTGGCAGGGCACAGCCAGGCCCTGCCCCGCAGGTAGACGAGCACCCACCTCTCTCACGGACGAAATACGCCAGGTAGAGGTCGAGCTCCTTGACAGAGACGCTGATGTGGTGGGGCTGGACGCAGAGGATGGGGTTGGTGCACTGGCCAGACTTGACCAGGCGCTCGCCATCGGTGCTCTCCAGCGGGATCCCTTTGAAGAGGATGACCATGACCAGGTCCAGCCGCCACACCTTGTCGGCCTGGCGCAGGCAGTCGATGCGACGCATCTTGCCCTTCTGGTCGGGGTTGGAGAGGACGCAGCACGAGGGCTTCTTGCCCGTGATGGAGAGCACGAAGTCCTCGCGGCACTCGGGCCGGATGTCCTTGCGCAGCTTGGCCAGGAGGCGCGAGGCCCATTTCTGCTTCACCTCCGGCTTCTCGCTCAGCAGCTCGTCCTTCACCGCCCTCTCCTCATCCTTCGTCATCCTCTTCTCGTGCTTCTTGAAGTACTTGCGCTTGCGGGCCTGCAGGTTGAACCACGTGTAGGCAAAGGCCCTGACGTGGGGGAGCAGCGCCTCGATGAAGGGGTGGAACTCATCCTGCGGGAGCAGAGGGACAGGGGGTCACTCCTGGCTGACCTCTCCCAACCACCCGGCGTGGCTGGGGAGCCCTGGGGACCTGTCAGGCTCATCCCCACTGGGCTGCATTCCAGCACAACCAGGAGGAAAAGCTGTGGCAGAGGCACATGCCCATCAGGGATGGGGACCCCCTCACCACACAGCAGGGTTGTCCCTGTCCCAGGAGACTCCCACAAATCCCACCGCCTGCAATTCTCCCACCAACAGCCTGTGTGGGGTGGTTGGGCCATACTGGAGCTGGTGGTGCCGCAGAGGGACAGGCACCTGTACAAGGTTTGCCATCTTGGCAGCACCTGGACCCGTGCCCCTTCCCAGCCCCACGTGCTGGGATCTGCTCCCCCCAGGCACAGAAATCCCTCCTGAAATCCCTCCTGAAATCCCACCTGACATCGTGCCCACCGGAGCCGCTGTGCCAGCGTCAGGCGCTGCCAGTCCGCAACACCCCAGCGCCGGGTCCCCCACACCCCCAGCATGCCGGGAGCTCCCGCTCGAGCTCTGGGCGCCTTGGACCTCTCCACTCCCTCTGGACCAGCGGGAAACTCCCCCAGTTTGCCCCAGTTGCAGCCAGACCGGCGGCTGGCGCCCGGCCCGGCGCACAAGGCGTGCTCTGACTGCCTTTTTCCATTTGGCGAGCGCTGCTGGATGAGTCCGGCCCCAAAAAGAAAACAAGGAAAATGCATCCCCCTCCCTGGCCCCTCCTTCCCGCATCCCATTTTTTTTTTTCTTTTTTTCCAGCTTGGAAAAAATCAGTGCTTCCTGGCTGGGGGCAGGCTCACAACACCCCCACAGGATGGAAAGGTGTTGGGAGCCTTCCTGGGGAGAAGCAGCACAGCTTGGAAAGCAGCAGGGAGAGGGTTGAGCATCCCCGTGCGTGGCCAGGGCGGTACCAAGATGGTCCTCGAGGGCAGGATTTACCCTCGGGGTCCCTCATGATGGTGAAGAGGAGGAGAAGGAGGAAGGAGCCCACCCAGAGTCTGCCGCAGGGTGCCAGGGCTGGCCAGGTGGTGGCTGGTGACAACTGCCACTGCTGTGCCACAGCCCTGGTTAGCAGGGCCGTGCCTGGGTTTGGGTCACCCTCTCAGTAGGGAGGGTGCCAAGGGCAGGCGTTGCTCTGGGACCAGGAGGTGGCTGCGGGCAGGAGCTGGGAGAGGACAGAGCCCTGGCAGTGGGACGGGGCCGGTGGCTGACCCCACTAATCCCAGAGCAGTGATGCCATTTCCCAGCTGAAGCAGCCGTGTCCCAGGGCGACCCTGCCTGGGAGGAAGGGTGTCCCCTCCACGAAGCAGGCTCCCTGCAGCACTGGCCCCATACAGACCCCACTAATTCCCACTCATCCCCAAGTCCAGCACAGATCCCATTAATCACAAACCTGCTCCCCCAGCACAAACCCTGCCAATGGCCAGCACAGTGCCATGGCACAGCCCTGGGTGTACCCTGGACCAGCACCCCCCCTCACAGACCCCGCAAGACACCCCAGCACAGACTCCACTGTCCTCTGAACCCAGCACAGCTGCCTTTAACTGCCAGCACCAGCCCCCAGCACAGCCCCACTAATCCCCCAAAAGTCCCCCCAAGCACAGACCCTTCCCCTCAGCACAGACCCCATCATACAGAGGAGTGCCAGCTCCTCTCTGCACCCAGAGCTGTGACCCCACAGCTGTCCCCCCCCATACCCCACAAGGGACAGGGGACTGTTCCCTTACCAGAGAACCTGTTGGACCCATGGAGACTCAACCCTGCCAGCAGACCCATCCTGACCTGGGCACCCGTCCCTGCCTGGGGGACTCATCCTGCCAGGAGAACCCGTCCCTGCCCGGAGGACCCGTCCCCGCCGGCTGATCCCGGGGCGGTCACAGGGTCTGGTTCCCGGTTCCCTCCCCAGCAGCAGCCGCTAATTCAGTGCAGCTGGGCAAGGGCTGGGCATGTGTCTTAAATCAGGGAAGAAGGTCAAAGAAAAGTAAGACAGGAGCCGAAAAAAGCAGCAGTGAGTTCCAAAAACAATACTTGGCCGGGGCGGTGGGCGGCTGATCTTCCTTGGTGGCCGGTTATTCAGACAAGCCCGACAAATTGCTGCCATCCCCTGGCCCCGCCACCCTCCCCAGGCAGCCGGCGGCAGGGCTGGCCACGGGGCAAGGGGGACACCACGCCATTGTCCCCATCCCTGCCCTCCCGCTGGGCAGTGCCACCCCAGGCACCGCTGCAGGGAAGCAGGGCAGGAACCAAGTTATTCGTGTTGGGCAAGGCAGCACCCTTGGGTGCTGTTTGTGCTCGCTGCAGGGGCCGAAGGGTGCTCGGTGCCCTGCCTTGGGACAGCAGGGATGAGCCCTGGTTTCGGTGCCYCCCCTTGCCACGGTGCTGAGGATGTTCAGATCTCATT